>NC_136976.1:10417750-10552750 GCF_032717465.1 Coenobita brevimanus | reverse complement strand
TGTCTATGCCTCACTGAGATACAGGTCAGGTCAGTCTGGCGAGGACACAGGGCACTTACTCTCGTGTCTCTATGTTCATCCTCCCGTGTTCTTATCATTTTTGCTATACTGCTGCTGCTATAGTAGACGATTTTATTCAGCTTAAGAGAGCACTCAAATGACGAGTAGCTACTGAAGGCTGTATTTTCCCCATCATGTTAAAAAAGACAGGACGTTACCATACTAGTGAAATTAATAAAGGCTGTGTTTAACTCTAAATATTCAAAAGTTATTCCTGAGTTGAACAAAAATCGTCTGATTCTAGCGAGAATACTATGAAAAAGACGTCACCGGACCCGAAGGTTTAGTTTTCCAGAAAACCTTCTCTGTGATCCTTAACCTTATTCTTGAAATCTAGATGTACAGTACCCAGAGCCAGGAGCTGCCCAAAGGACCAGGCGGTCCACTGAAGTTATACTGTTCTATATTCCTATGATTTCCATTTATGCTCACTGTCTTTTCTTGTAATGCCATGCAATTTCCTTGTTCCAGTATGCTATCCTATACCACCATATAAGAAGGCTGGTGTGGGGACGCTACCACGTCTCCAAATCAACAATATTATACTTGTGTGCGCTGGGACATCGTATTACCAAGGTTATATATGAAGGCACCGAGCAAACGATTCCATTTCTGTTCCAGCTTTCTCACTGACAGCATTTTGTTACTGTATTACCACATGCATTTGCGAGCCCTTCTCTTAGCTATTGTGTTGCTCTTGTTACTCTTCCTAGGTCTGTCTGGTCCTGCAAACCCGCCAACCACAGGTAAGCAACTGGTCTTGTGGGGATGTCCTATAAGCATTGTGCAATACATACATCGTGTTGGGAGTCGGCACCTCCTTTTAGTACACACCGCTTCACCAGGGTCAAACCGAGATCGTTCCCTGCACGGCCAGGTGCAGGGAAATATGAGAAGGTCCGTCTCCTGAACACCGCAGGAAAACAGTTGTGTAAAGCTGTGAAACATTTAGCTGTTCTTTAATATCGCGTAAAATAATCTTATAAATCATTAGAGAAATGTGACAATCTAAGTGAGTCTGTGTCAACTCTGCAAGTTATTTTAAGATTTCTAGTATTAAGCGAGACATGTCTTTAGATTAGATTGCACAGAAATATATCCTTAGCTTATTGTCCCTACTGTAAATTTAATTATAAGCGAAGTTAGGTGTTTATACAGCTACAGTACTGACTTCCTACTTTCCTAGCAGTATTGTTATTTCTATGTAATGTCGTTCAGTGTTTATCATTTTCACATCCACTGTATCTTCTACTGGTTCACAAGACCATTTATTTTCATCTTCCTATCCCGTGCCTGCATTAATTTCCCCCAAGCCTTTTTGCCTTAAAGTAATGAGGCTTCCAGCACGATTTCTGAAATTAACCAGAGAGACGGCACCAAGAGGGAAGAAGAGTAGAAGAAGCGCCAGACTTTCGAGATTAAGGAGAAAATTCTGACCAAATAAAGATAGGGTAAGTGAGCAGCACGATTACTGAGATAAAGGAGTAAAGTTGGACTAAGGAGCATGTGTGTGGGGGGGAGGGGGGTCAAAGAGAGAGAGAGAGAGAGAGAGAGAGAGAGAGAGAGAGAGAGAGAGAGAGAGAGAGAGAGAGAGAGAGAGAGAGAGAGAGAGAGAGAGAGAACGAAAGATTGAAAGCGATTACGAAGCCATGGAGAGGGAGAAAGGTAGAGAAAGAAAACAAGTTACCCCACGGATAAAACCCAAAGGCCATGGAGTTAAGACATCAAAGTTGAAGAAATCAGAAGGAAGAGGGGGTGGTGGGGGAAGACGGACTTAGGCTGGATTAAGGCGGACAGACAGACAGATGGGAGGTGATCGAGGCAAAGAATAAGAGAAAAATGTAAGACAGGATTGGACGGGACGAGCGAACAGAATGGATCATAATTTCCTCTTCTGCCCCGGACCCTCATCTCGAAAGCGATCTGGTCTGTAGTGTTCTCTCTCTCTCTCTCTCTCTCTCTCCTTTTGAGTGACATTCAGTGGCGTGGAAGCAAAATCTGTTGGTTCACTTCATACCAAAGGAATGCATACAATCAAAGGGAGGTTCTAGCGCTTTTACGATGCTAACAAATTTGATATGATTTTGGCGTGAGAGGACGGCGAACGCAAATGATGAAGGAGGAAAAAAGGTGTGTGTGTGTGTGTGTGTGTGTGTGTGTGTGTGTGTGTGTGTGTGTGTGTGTGTGTGTGTGTGTGTGTGTGTGTGTGTGAGAGAGAGAGAGAGAGAGAGAGAGAGAGAGAGAGAGAGAGAGAGGGGTGGGAAGGGAAAAGGAACAAAAATAGTCCCTGTAATATCTCAGAACAAGACCACGGTAATTAGAGGGTGAGGGGAGACTCAGGTAAATGAAAAAGCTCAGACATATACAGATAAAAGTGAATCAGAGGCGCCTCAGATAATAAATACGGTCACCGGTAATACTTCCACCGATATCCCTCTCATGGTCAAGAAAACTACAAGTAATCCACTGTTGTTTAAGTCACAGATTAATATTAAGTAGAGAGACAGTCAGAGAAGCCTGGAAGAGTTAATGATGTTGCTGTTTTCCATCTCGTTATATGGGTAACTCGAGTACTCGATTGTGGCTAACATAAGACGGTCATAATTAGCTAATATTGAGTCATAGGAGAGAGAGAGAGAGAGAGAGAGAGAGAGAGAGAGAGAGAGAGAGAGGATGGGGAGAAGACAGACAGAATGAAAGAGAGAGAATCAGACTATGAGAGAAGGACCCAATAACCCGGGCCCAAAATGTGCTTACCACAGTGAGCCTGGTCGCTCGGGGGTTTGCACTGTACAACTAGCATTTTTGTATTTCAGTTAACATGAAAATATTAAGTTCACTGCCTCTAAAACGGATAAAAGTGGCAGCAGTTAATTAAATTCAAGCCCTTTCAACTCGCCCCACTATTTTTTCCTTTTTTTCATTCTGGGGGGAGGAGGGGTTTGGAAGCGATGCCCAAGTCCTCATTTTTAAAAACCAGTAACATTGAATCTGCTCCAAAAAATTCAGTGCAGTCACAAAGAGAGAGCTTTTTAGTATCCGGTGCTCAAAGGAAGTGGCCATAAATCTATGTGAAAAAGGAGTTTGTTAAATTTGGTAACCACTACTATGCCAAAATATATAAAAGGCTAAATGAGTTATACAGGTGTTCCGTACCTGCCCATACCATGAACACACTCGGTCGTACGGTCGTGAACAATAATATCGTTCCAATTATTAGTCGAACAATTAAGAAAGAGGTATATAATGTGCAATAATTCGTTGAAGTCCTAAGATCCGCTCACTGGACACTGGAAGCCATTACTATCTGTCAAGTTCGTAAATTGCATGTAACTGAAGTAATATTAATGTTTGCAACTGTACTATTAACCCCGTCCATTCGTTCAAGCATCTGTGCATTTAAGTCTATTCCTGGTACTCCCAAACAATTTTACTGTACTCATCTTTAAAATGTCTGCTGATATGAAGTTCTTATATAGCTACTTTAGTACGAAAATTCTCTCTAAGGTTGATTAACACTGTATGACGATAGCAGAATGGATTTACCGAAGATATGGTCAAAATGAAGGGGTGAAAAACGGGTGTGGAAGCCAATAAATTTTTGACAGTTTTATGGAAAACTTGCCATATCTAAATAAGGTCAACCTGCATCCTATATTACAGATTACTGTCCCTAACAATATAGAGAGGTCAGAAGTGTTCTATCATCATTATTTGTTTCTAAAATTGCCGTCAAAACTTAAGGGCTTGCCCACACCTACCAGCTCTCAATTCTAATAACACGGTTGACTGTCTCGTCTTTTCTTTCATGAGTACACACTAAAATGGTGTACTCATGGAAGCTTCAAGAATAAATTGCGAGGGAGAAGGACAGTCCCTAGTTTTGGATGATTTCTGAAGCATGTGATGGAGCCTGGGCGTGTCTTGCCTCGGTAAAGTGAGATACAGGCTAATAACACTTAATACGCATAGACGGTCTATGAAAGTTCATCAAAATTACGGATCTACTACTTGTGTGTGTGTGTGTGTGTGTGTGTGTGTGTGTGTGTGTGTGTGTGTGTGTGTGTGTGTGTGTGTGTGTGTGTGTGTGTGTGTGTGTGTGTGTGTGTGTGTGTGTGTGTGTGTGTGTGTGTGTGAGATAGCGTCGGTCACCCTCGTGGAGCTACATTCCCGGCGACATAACACACACAGCACTTCCTAAGCAATTTATTTTCTATCTTGCAGATTAAAATTTATCCTTGTATATTAACTGATGCAAATCCTGTTGGTATTATGAAGACGTAAATAACACGCCTGGGAACATGCAAGTTTAACACTCAAATTTATCGCCAAGGAGGAAGTGCAACGAAGTCTTCTATGATAACGAGAACACGGCTTGCGGCGCAAAGGTTAATCGTAAACTCTCACTCTACTGGCATGCTTCAGGTATTGCACATCCACAATTGGTAAAAGGAAAGAGCAACTGTGGAACAACTGAGTCTGGTGTATCGGAGTGAAAAACAGATTTCGTTGTTTAGATATTATTTTTGCCGGTATATCTTTTAAACTTCAATTTCGCCCCACTTTGCTGGTTGAAAGAAAAATATCTGAAACAACATTGGAGCCACGTAAACTCTGTGGAAATGACGACCTTCGAATTTCTTATATTTCATGCCCTTTTCAAAAATGTTTTTCGATACTCAAACATCGGAATCTGTGCTGCGGACGTTCAATATTTACCAAGGGCAACGCTGGAGTCAAAGGTCATTAGTCACTTATGTTTCCTTACTGCAGGGAGGCTGACAGAGAAACAAATATTATCATCATTATATTCGCTGGGATAACAGAAAATTAACTGAAAAAAAAAAAAAAATCGACCATCAAGTCTCTTTGTTTTTCAGGTCAAATGAAGCAAAATCAACACAGGAAAAATGTTACTCTTGTTTACACATATAAATAAAAAGGAAAGGGGGGAGAGAAAAGTTAAAAACACATGAACCAAATACACACACGCACACACACGCGCACACACACACACACACACACACACACACACATATCATCTAAAAACACAGAGAACCCCCCCCCACACATCATCATCATCATCCAAAACACAGAGAAAACCTCCCACCCAACCAAACACACACACACACACACACACACACACACACACACACACACACAAAATCCAAAACATAGAGAACCCCCCCCCCACACACACACACATACACCATCCAAAACAGAGAAAACACACACACACACACACACACACACACACACACAATATGAGGTAGTCCACACATAAGCCGCCTTTTTTTTTTCCCCATAGCGTTGTTAAATATTGAAGAAAAATACCTTGCTTACCGCTTACTGCTCACCCTGGCAGGGTCTCTCAAGCTTCTTTACTAGTGAGCTTATATATATATATATATATATATATATATATATATATATATATATATATATATATATATACACAGAGGGAGAGAGATGGAAAGGAAGGAAGGAAGGAAGGCATATTTGAAGAAGAAAGGAAATAAGAAGAGAAGGCATCAATTAAAAAGGTAATTAAAAAAAAAAAGTGATAGGGAGGAAGGAAGGAGGAATAAGACAGATCGGGTAAGAAAGAATACAAGCGGGAAAAAATGGCGAGGGTATGAAGCAATGAAGAGAGAAAAAGATATGAAAGTGAGAAAGATAGACCGGGATGAACACTGGAAAGAGAAAGAGGAATCACGAATGAAAGAACACCTATAGATGGGATAAATGAAGGACGAGGAAGAGAATGGAAAAATGAAATAATAAATAATAACGAGGTAACAGGGGCCCACACTAATGTCTAGAACGTGTTAGTTTTCAGTAGCTTTTAAAGATTAGACAAAGCACAAAAGTTACTATAATTCACCACTTTCCACTGTAGTTTCATCTTTTGTTTTGGTTAAAGGGAATTTCATGTTATTGCTCGCGTTCCACAAAAGTCCAATAAGCACGTCGGGGACATATGACTCGTGCTAAGCCTCTATTTCGCTTGGTTTGCCTATTGGGCGGTGGCACCAGACATGACCAAACAAACCGGTCAAATACAATCTTTCAGATTATCGATAATACTGGACCAATAATCGCCTGTTTATACCCTTACACACCCACTGCCCTGAGTAGGAAACTTGGACTCTGTATAAATAAATCATACTTGCTCGCTTCGCTCCCTTGCTCGAGTAAAATGCAGCATGAGAAAGGAGGAGGAGAAGCTGGGATGTGAGAGACCCCTACAAGCCTGAGACTTGTTAAAAAGAAAGTGAGTTGAGCAGCTATTGGGTGGAGAGAGAGAGAGAGAGAGAGAGAGGGGGGGGGGAGGCTCATTGCAAAAAGTGAGAGGGAATGAAGAGATTAAGAGGGAGAGACAGGATAGGAAAAACACGTGGCTAGGGGGGAGCAGTAACGAGATGCTGAAGGGTGTGAGAGGGGATGCGCCAAAATACAAACCAATGTGCAAGGACTGTATGTGTGAGACGTGGCAACTCGCTCCATGCCTTACTCCAAATGACGCCAACTGAGAATATATTGTCACAGGGTCTGGACGCGTGGGATATGTGTAAATGCATCCTTAATACGAGGTTTGTGAAGGATACACGGAGTCTGGAAATGTGGGACAAGGGTAAATGCATTCTTAATACGAGGTTTGTGAGGGCGTATTAACACGGGGTTTAGAAATGTGGGACATATGTAAATGCATCCTTAATACGAGGTTTGTGAGGGCGTATTAACAAGCAGCCTGAAAATGCAGGACATGTGTAAATGCATTCTTAATACGAGGCTTGTAAGAAGGTTTCAACGTGTTCCCAGCAACATCATGTAATATCTGTTTTCCCGAAATATGATTGTGTAGGTGTGAAACAACGAATAAGTAAAATTTTCTGTTTTATTAGTTAAAATATAATGAAATCGGTAAGGATATGAAAAAAAAGTGTGAAATGTGGCTGAATTAATTCGCAAATGGCAGAAGCTAAAAGAATCCCATAATCATTTAGCTGAAATATGAATACGTTAAATCAAAATTATGTAATAAATAAAACTTCACTGCATACAATTTGCCAGAAATTTATTAAACTATTTTGTTGACGACATTAAAGCAAGATCACCTAATCCCTTCAGTTCGATTACATTTTATTTCACTTCTGGAATTTGTATACGATTTTATTCAATTTATTTATGAATTTTTAACTACAGGATTTATATATAAGTTTCATTTTACCTCTTTGCAACGCATGAGAGCTTTTCAAATGAATAAATTCAAACGGAATTAGCAAGAATAAAATAATGTACCACTGAACTGAAGGATACTGTTAGTAAATCGAAATGTGGTTAAACTGTGATATGGGAAGAACACACCCGACGCTGCAGTACCAAAGAAACACGTCACACCAATAAGGTCAAACCCAAGAGGCGAGCCCAAACAATCCCTGACTTGCCTCTGTCGGATTTTTTATGAGTCTCTCTGCAGCACGAATACACTGAGTCCATTTCCTCTTGGGCATATGGGAACGCCTGGAGGTGATACGGATATCAGATGCAGCTTCACTTTGACTGATGTCCACAACAGCCCTTGTTTTGAGCTCTACGACTCTGAGAACTACAGCTCTGCCTCATGTGAAGACAGCGACGACACGGCAGCAGTACACAGACACAAATGTAGGAGAACACGTGGGGACAGGAACGAGGAGGTTACCTAAAAGCATCAGGATGTCCCGCATACAGACAGCATCTTATAGAGTTTCACCTCGAGTGTACAAACTGCAGCCGGGGATCTCGCCTCATGCCTTTGTGCACTGTAAACCAGCTACACTTGGGAACATAAGATTTTTCTTTCTTTCTTTTCTTTTTCTTGTCTATGCCATACCTCGTAAGGTCCTTAACAAGTTTTACTTTTGACATTTGTTGATATAACCTACCATCTGCGCGTTATACTCCTGACAACAGCTATTCTGGCATGGCGCATGTCAGCAGTTGACATTTTTTTTTTCCGAGGGGGTGTTATGTTTTAGTGGTGTGTGTGTGTGTGTGTGTGTGTGTGTGTGTGTGTGTGTGTGTGTGTGTGTGTGTGTGTGTGTGTGTGTGTGTGTGTCAGCGCTAACAATATAATACAGATTTTACCCATGTTATAATCTAACTTGGGGGAAGAATGGAAGGAAAACACATACAGAAACCAATTGTTTTTTTAACGATAAATCAAAGGTCTATATCAAAGAGCTTGATCAAACGTTGCAGTATCGAAATCAATTTCAACTTTTTTTTTTTTTTTTTCATTCTGATCAAACGTGGAGGAGAGGTTCACTTCAGTGCAAGAATGAAGTTATTCAGTTCTGAGAATAATCAGTCAAAAGTGAAGGTCACAGGGCAAGGTCGAAGTTCCCTCCGTGGGTGTGTCTGCTACCAAAATACCTCAGTTTTGATCTGATTCCATCAAGACTTCGTTGAGGTCTTATGGGTCAGCTGAGGTGTTAACCTTTTGTCTTCAAGAACAATACTTCAAAGGTCAAGGCCACAGGGCAGGGTCACGTCATGTTTTTATCCGATTTAGACTAAACCAATACGCCAGTCCTGTATGAGACAGCCCTAGCATGTATTCAATATGGACGGTGGGTGTTAGCGCCGAAGTGGTGACATGTAGAGGTGTGCGGTACGTAGGAGGACTACTGGGCCTTGAAAGCAGGCTGTGAAGCCTATGCCCAGAGTCGGACACAAAAAAAAAAAAAAAAAAAAAAAAAAAAAAAACTTTGTGGAAGTGTTCAGGACGACACAAGTCTAAAAGGGTCCGATTTTGAGACCTATCTCTCAAAGGTATAGGTCACAAGGAAAGGTCAGAAAGAAAGGTTACAGCGCAACGTCAACTCAAACAGATGGGGTTCAAAAACCACACTGACGATGGTACTTTACGGTATGAGGTTATTATAACGTGACGACTACATGTACTCAACTTGTCAACCATCGCGATCAGAAGAGCTTAACGTCACTACCACTCACAGTGCAATAGGTTGGGGTGTGTGTGGATCTGACGAGAAAAACGTCATAATTACGTGACGCACACACACATCTATCAGACTTTCAGTGGCGAGGTGGGTTTTAATGCACGACAGTATTACATATAGAGTTAAGTCGACCAACTACCCGTTTAAAATGGCAGCAAATTATAAACTGAATAATGCTTGTACTTACTAATGCAGGCAAGGTGCCACAAAACCAGTTCCTGAAACAAAAGAAAGCATTTAATGTTTGCACTGCGTTATTCAGTTACCGCACATAAACTATTCAGGTAATGATAATACATGAATAAAGTCTGAACAGAAATTTGCTTACATTATGTGGTATTGAATTAGTACATCGTAACGCCTCCTTTGTGTAACCTATCCCTTACTATTAATATACTTGTGACTATCAGGCAACAAAACAATAACTAAGATGGTACTTATGAACTGCGGAGGAGAGCAAGGCAGAGAGGATATCATGGGCAATATAACCCATTTGGAACTGACCCCATCGCTGCCACCGTACCACTTCCATGTCATAAACTCCCTCAAATGATTTAATCTTGTATTAATAAGAAGAGCAGTAGTTCAGTTTGTAATACTAATCCAGCACCTTGATATACTGCAATACAATAAAGTGGTCCGGGTGAGATGTGACCTCAGTTATAAATAGTTCAAATGATCACTCCCAGTTAGTGTATTAGCAGATTAAGGTACAAAGCGTTGAACTTGTTTTCAATTTTGGAATCAGAATATTTTTTTTTTTTTTTGCGAGGAAGAAGGAACCAAAGGCCGTGAGCCCACAGTAACAGTTCCTTCCAAGAGAAAAACAAAATACAATAGAGAGCCAAATTCAAGATCCGATCATTTTGAGATGCCTGGACACACTGCGTTTGAAAGACTGGAGATCATAGGCAGCAGGAAATACAGACAGAGGGAGACAGTTCCAGAGCTGACCTGTTGCATAAATGAAAGACTGGGAGTAACGGTTAACTCTTGCATTAGAGAGTTGGACAGAAAAGGGATGAGAGGTTGCTGCCAGACGGGTGCTACGCGCCCGTCGTAGAGGTGGAGGAATGCAAGCAGACAGTTCAGAGGAGCAGTGACCATTAACGTAGCGATAGAAAAGAGATAAAGATGCAACAGTGCGGCGAAGAGACAGAGGTTGAAGGGAGTCAGTAAGAGGAGGAGAGTTAATGAGACGAAAAGCCTTTGACTCCACCCTATTGAGAAGAGCTGTATGTGAGGAGCCTCCCCACACATGAGAGTTGTACTCCACACAGGGGCGGATAAAACCCCTGTATAGAGTCAACAATTGTGCAGGGGTAAAGAAAGAGCAGAGTCGGCTTAGCACACCCAATCTCTTGGAAGCAGATTTTACAAGAGATGTAATATGATCTTTCCAAGATAAGTCCCGAGTAAATGAAACCCCAAGCATGTTCAAGGATGATGAAGGATTAAGCTGAATATTATTAAACATTAGTGGGTATACTTGTGGAAGATTTTGTCGGATTGATAGGTGTAAGAACTGAGTCTTAGATGCATTAAAAACAACCATATTATTTTTACCCCAGTCAGAGATACGAGCCAAGTCAGACATTAGGTGTGCCATAGCCTCATCCCTTGTTTGTTGAAGTAACTGTTGAGATGGGCGTTGCGGGAACCGAATGGAAAGGTAAAGGGTGGAGTCATCAGCGTATGAGTGGATAGGGTTAGATGTACAGCTTAGAAGATCATTGATGAATAAAAGGAAGAGAGTTGGTGATAGGACAGAGCCCTGAGGAACACCACTGTTGATAGATCTAGGAGAAGAACGAAGGCCGTCTACAACAGCGGCTATAGAACGACCAGAAAGGAAGCTAGCGATGAAGGCACAGATAGAAGGATAGAAACCGTAGGAGGGCAGTTTGGAAATTAAAGATTTATGCCAGACTCGATCGAAAGCCTTTGAGATGTCAAGTGCAATGGCAAAGCTTTCGCCAAAGTCCCGAAAGGAGGATGACCAGGAGTCTGAAAGGTAGGTGAGAAGATCGCCAGTGGAGCGTCCCTGACGGAACCCGTACTGACGATCGGAAAGAAGGTTGTGATAGGAAAGATGCCTTAAAATTTTTCTATTGAGAACTGACTCGAAAACTTTTGAAATACAGGACGTTAAAGCAATTGGACGATAGTTGGAGGGTTGGGAGTGGTCACTCTTCTTTGGGACTGGCTGAATGAGAGCAAACTTCCAGCAAGAAGGAAAGGTACAAGTTGACAGACAAAGGCGAAAGAGTTTGCCTAGGCAGGGTGTAAGTACAGAAGCACAGTTCTTGAGAACAACAGGAGGGACCCCATCAGGCTCATATGCCTTGTTAGTACTGAGGCCAGTGATGGCAGAAAATACATCAACTGAAGATATTTTAATGTCAGCCATGAGGAAGTCAGAGGGGGGAAGTGATGGAGGAACAGCACCGGAATCGTCTAAGGTGGAATTGGAGGAGAAAGTCTGTGCGAAGAGATCTGCTTTATCAGTAGAAGAAATAGCTACAGAACCATCAGAGTAGAAAAGAGGAGGGAAGGATGATGAGGTAAAGTTGTTAGAAAGATTTTTGGCAAGGTGCCAGAAGGAGGGCGAAGAATTCGAGTTGGAGAGTTGAGAGCATTTAGTATGGATGAAATTATTTTTAGTAGAGCAAAGAACAGACTTAGCACGATTCCGGGCAGAAACGTAAAGATGATGTGATTCAGGGGTGGGTTGGCTCCGGTACCTTTTGTAGGCCCTCTCCTTGTTGCGGACAGCATTAGAACAAGCGTGATTAAACCAAGGCTTTCTTGCGTTAGTCAAAGGATATGAGAAAGGAATGTATGCTTCCATGCCCGAGAGAATAACCTCCGTAATGCGCAAGGCACACTCAGATGGCTCCCGGCCATGGAAGCAATAATCATTCCAGGGATAATCAAAGAAGTACTGCCTGAGGGCCTCCCAGTCCGCGGCTCCAAAATGCCACAGACGACGTTTCCCTGGAGGGTCCACAGGCCGTACCGGAGTGATAGGACAGGTTAAGGTAAGAAGGTTGTTTGATAACTTGGCATTGTGCAGTGCTTAATCCTGCATCTGACATTTTCTGCAAATCCGATTATAACTAAATTTTATGTGGAATACATGGTGAGTACCATTTATCAGGAGTATCTACCTAAATATACGTTGATATGACAACCTCAAAACAACGAAAACATATCTAAACGACCAATGAAGTTGTCACCTCACGTTCAGCGTAATCTGCCTAAAAAATAGTTTCCCTAACTGCCTAAGCTTACCTCTGCTCTTTGTTACTAGATCCCCTTTTGTCCTTCTCCTTCATTACTTTTTTTACTTTTTCCTTCTTCTCTCCTCTCCCTCTCTTTTATCATGCTCTTCTTTATTTCCGTCCTTCACAACCTGCTTCTATTTTCCTTCTTCTCTTCCTTCTTCCATCTCATTCTCCTTCATCTCTCATTTATAAATTTCGTCTTATTATTTGACAGACCAGTTAACCCCTCGTCTCTCCTCTCCTGTCTTCCCCCCCCCCCCTCTCTGTTTTTATCCTCTTACCTCAGCAACATCAAATCATCACATTGCCATAACCATCAACATTAACACCACCATCATCACAACCACCACCACAACCATCATATCATCACGAATACCCTAAGTATCACTATCACTATGAAAACACCATAACCATCATATCATTATCAATCATATCACTATCACCACCATATCAACACCATCACACAATTAAAATTAAGATTATGATCACTACGACAATCATCAAAATCATCACCATCGGCAAGATCATGACACCATCATATTATTACATCATCATCATCATCATCATCACAGACATCATCCCTAGGCGTATCATCACCTCAGCCATCACCATATCACCACCTTCCATATCACTTTCAACGCAATCATTATCACTGTGCCACCATTACCAATTCACCGTATCACTATATCACCTTGCAACCATATCACTATCACCATATCGCCACGCATCATGCCAACATAACATCACAACATCATAACATCACTTCACCATCATCAACGTATCACCCCCAACATATAACAGTATCACATTCTGTCTGTCATACCAATAACATCCTCCCACTTGATCTGAGTATATTGTCTTTCGCTGAACATTACCTACAAATATCAAAGAATTCCTCAGAAGATTAGTGGGCAACTAGGAGTTTGACATACATTAATTTGATGCATTAATGAGAGCAGATAGGAAAGGCGTCATTAGCGTCCACTGATAACATATACTGATAAGGTTTGCCAAAATTAAAGAAAAGGGGGAGGGAAAGGGGAAAATAGAAAGATGATACCTTATCTCTCCCTCGCACTTAATTTTCTCTCGTATATAAATTCTCTTTCTTTCCTCATCTGTGTCCCTTCCGCATCTCTCTCTCTCTCTCTCTCTCTCTCTTTCTTTCGTCGTGCCCTGAAACCTTGAGGAAATGAGATACGATAAGAGAGGCGACTGCATGAGTTTGTATTAAAGACTGACGGACAGACATGTAGACAGACTGAGGTACCCGGTAACTAGCCACCTGGCTAGCAGAGAGAGAGAGAGAGAGAGGAGGAAAAACAATGAATAGAGGGCGAGAAAGGTGGCAACACTGAGGAATGTGAAGGAAATGTGGTCGAATAATGAGAAAAGAGAAAAGATTACGGAGTGGAAATAAAAAGGAAAAAGGAGGAGGAGAAAGTGAAACAGGGACGCTTACTAAAAACTATACAAACACCTGGGCACGATAGACGTGGAAATAAACAGAGAGGTAGCTTGTTGTTTGGTAATGGTGTGTGTGTGTGTGTGTGTGTGTGTGTGTGTGTGTGTGTGTGTGTGTGTGTGTGTGTGTGTGTGTGTGTGTGTGTGTGTGTGTGTGTGTGTGTGTGTGTGTGTGTGTGTGTGTGTGTGTGTGTGTGTGTGTGTGTGTTCTGAGTGACATACTTTGCCGCCATTACGCTGGTGTATTGATGCAAAAGTGTATGATGCAATAATTATTACTTTTTAAGAATGCATACGGGATGACTTGTTTCATATTCTTTGGTCATATATTCAAAATGCATGACGACTGCAGTGTTCGGATACTCTTTTGGGTAAGAGTAGACGAGCATTTATAAAACCATCGAACCATGCAATGAGAGGAAAGAAAACCATCTCGGTTGACAATATGGCGTAAATCATAAAACTTAAAACATAACTCACAATGATGGATGTCAAAATCTCATCGAAAAAGAGTATACTCACAAGATATACAACGAATAATATTAATGACAGGCATCGGAACACTTGATAATTCAAAACACACACACACACACACACACACACACACACACACACACACACACACACACAAAAGAACACGCCAGAGCCAACACACAGTTATATTGTTAACAAAACATCCTAATATGAAAAAAAAAAAGGTAAACAAATAAAGCACAAATCAGAAGCTCAGTACTAGCCCCTAACGAAAGCCCACCCCCCCCAAAAAAAAAGAAAGAAAAAAACTCTTATTCTACAAACAGTATATCCGATTAGTGACGTCCTACTCATACCTGGCATGAACTCCCAGCCTATCTAAGACCCACTAAACTCCTTGAAGACCACACAGAACAACGCTTTACTCATCACCACTGGGTACATCAAAATCGCACCCACAGCTCCCTAATGCTCTGAAATTAAACTCCTCTCTTCATCTTGATATGAGAGGCATTAAGAACTACGCCGCACCGTGCCAATACATAACACGCCTGACATTACAAAACAAAGCAACAGAACACAATACGGCACACAAAACAATCGCCACACAGCCATTACCAAAAGTCCTTACAAGAACATCCCACACACAACACTCCAAAGAAACACTCACATATTCATTTCAAAAGCAGGGCAATAAAACATCTCGATCAGAACACTGCATTACAAGCTCTCCCTCCTGATAGCAGAGGAATCGTTACGAAGAGTTGATCGAGTTAAAGACAGGACATAACCCAGCCCTCCTCAGTTACCAACTTGGAGTCGGGTTGGGTGGAACCAAAGATGACACGTGCCCTGCTTGTACAAGAGACCCACACATAATATACATAATGGAACAACGCACAGCACACGCCACACTAGGACGCAGACACGTTATCAACGGTGTACGAAACCTATAGGACAACCCCATATGGGCAGTGGTTTACTTGCAGTCGACTGGTCTGCTCAGTCATACAGACCGTGGATGAGGAACAACACAAACAACAATAACAATGATGGCTAAAGTTATTATCATCAACAGAGGTAGATGTAGTAACAAAAAATATATATACCACTAGCACACACACACACACACACACACACACACACACACACACACACACACACACACACACACACGCACACACACAATGGCCCAGATAACTAACGCACACACAAACCTCCACATCCCACCAAACTTTCACCGCAACCCACAAAATAAAGCACACAAGAGCGTGGACTTAAAAGACGAAGTGTGTCTAACCTCCACCTGTAGTCCGCCAAAAATTCCCACCCTGGACTGGTCGACATTCAAACTTTTACCCAGACAAGAGAGGAGGACGAATGCTTGCTGAATTACTAAGCTGAACCCAGCAAAGACACAATTGTTTTTTAGTCAGTAAAACGGTGTCAGACAGTCTGGGTAGATTATAGGCTTGTACAGATGGGAACTGTCTGTGTGCGTTGTTCCCACAGTATCTCTTGTTTATTTCCTAACAATAGGTGTGTCATGCACAACTTGTAAATACGGTATAGATCAAACTACAATACTGATGCAAACTCACAGACTCAAGTACGAATGTGCAGATTTTATATTCGGTGTGATATACACAGTACGGTATTATGAAGCGTGGGGTGTTCGGAGGTTTTGCTGCTGTCTAATAGAACTTACTACTGCAGATAATCACTTGTACAGACGTACAGAATGCATGGATTGTACTGAGTACACCATACCTCAACGGAAGTGATTTCACAGTAAAAGAAAGAGCACCAATGAACACTAGCACACAAGCACCTGCGCGCGCGCGCACACACACACACACACACACACACACACACACACACACACACACACACACACACACACACACACAGCACAGCACAGCACAACCCCACTTAGAAAAAAATGTCTACATACAAAGGTCGCTTATAGAAAAGCAAATACACACCAGTTCTTAACAAAAGATCTCCCTGTTCCCCATAAACGGAAAAGAAAGCCAACCGACAAATAAAAACAAGACAAATACTAATATCAAGCAGGTTTTTCCCTCTTAGCGAAAAGGAAAGAATAGCCCAGCAGGATGAAAGCTAAGAGAGGAAGGAATAAAAAATGTAAGAAAAAAAAAATCAAAATCCCCTTCCCTGTGTAAACACAAAGCCAACTATGAGCATTATTTCTAACATTTTTTACTCCTTTCTTTCCATGTGACTAAGTCTTAGGTAACAAAGATGCCGTGTTTGCCCTGACTCAGGCCGTCTCAGTGCAGCGCTCTTGTAAGGCAGTTCTTCACCGAGATTGATGGAGGTGAGATGGGTAAGAGGGAGCAAGCTGGAGGTCGGGATAAGGAGAGGGGAATGACAAACGAAGCAGAAAAAATCCTGTTTATTGAGAGAGAGAGAGAGAGAGAGAGAGAGAGAGAGAGAGAGAGAGAGAGAGGATGAGGATGAGAATGAGGTGGGGAAAGGAGGTGGACGGAAGTAGGAACAGGAATGGCTGAAGAAGGTTTGAATGAATGTAGAAAAATCGAGTCTGTGTAAACTCACGAAATTGGAACTGGAGAAAGATGTGCTGTGCTTTGCTGTGTTGTATATTTCTACTGTGTTGTGCTGTATCTTCTGTGTTGCGCGTTCGTGCTATGCTTCGTGTTTGCGTTGCTGTGTTGTTCTGCATATTTGTTCGTTCTTTGAAGAGTGTGTGTGTGTGTGTTTGTGTGTGTGTGTGTGTGTGTGTGTGTGTGTTTGTGTGTGTGTGTGTGTGTGTGTGTGTGTTGCATTGTGTGTGTGTGCATTTGTACTGTGTGTTGTGTTGTGGGTTTGTGCTGTCTTGTGTACTGTATACTTGTGTTTATGTTTTGCTGTGTCTTGAGCGCCGTGTTGTGTGTAATCTGTATGTGGTTTTTTGTTTTTTGGTTTGTTCTTTAAAATATCTTTGAATTTCCATGCTCAACCATTAAAGGCAGTCCCCAATTTGCGAACATGATCTGTTGCTGAAACCTGTACCTGTCACTTGCTAAGATGAACCCCTCCTCCCTAAAACCTTCTTTTGTCTCGTTATGCACCATACAGTATAGGCAATACACTCCAGGCAACATTCAGTCTCTTATAAAACTTGCAATGACCGTCAACACGCCCCATTCAATGCAGTAGCTCCCATTTTCATAGATAGAGCTCTGACTACCAACAACGTTTCATTAATCATGTTACTATACTGTACTCACTTCACTGTAAACCTCAATGGTCATCCGTTCCTCATGAATACAGTGTCATAAATGTAAAATACAAACAAACAATTCTACTGATTTTCTTGCGTTTTTGAGACACCTGGGGATATACTTGTAATTAAGTCAGAGAAAAAAAGGACAAACTCTGGCTGATAACAAAGACGCTCTGACTGATAAGAGGTCTTGGCTATGCACTCTGACGTCACCTACAGTGTGGCAGTTTAAGAATATTTGGCTCGCGGTTTGAAATGATTAATGAAGTTCTTGTTTTTGTTTTTTTGGGGGGGGGCGGGGAATTTTTTGTTAGTATCATCGGAAATCCTTAGGTATTTATCCTTGGTGTTTTGTCTGCATCGAAGGAATACCTATAATTCATACTGGATTACAAAAACTCGATTTATTGTAATGTGAGCCTGAGTCACACCTGAACGCCCGAACTCTCTCTCTCTCTCTCTCTCTCTCTCTCACACACACACACACACACACACGAACAAGCTGTCTGTCTATCTGTCAGTCTCTCTATTAGATCCCTTCACACACACAAGTGCAAACCGTATACCCACCCACCCACAGACGAGGAAGCTGTCTGTCTGTCTCTGTCTGTCTGTCTCTCTTACATCTCTCCCCTCCTCACAAGCAATACCTACACTCCCCCCAGCCCCCGCCCCCCCCACACGCGCAAAACTCTGTACGTAGTCAAACACCGGCCTTCCTTTCAGCCAACCAATATCCCTGCATCTGCCTATCAAAAGACCTGGTTCGTCTGCACACAAAGTTTCATTCCGTAAACTTCAGCTTTTTTTGAGGGGGGGGGGGATCGTAGCATCCAAACATGACTATCAATCTATCCGTATTTTTGCCTATTTATCTATTGGGCCTTGTGACTATCAGTGGATCCATCTATCGGACATTCTACCTATCTACGACTATCACGGGATCCTGATTTGTCTCCTCGCAGGGATCCATATCAGTGTCTACCATCTTTTGGGGCGTGTCGAATCTTCCGAATATATCTATTTACCTTACTTTTTGTGGTTGTTTGTCTGTCAGTCAATCCGTCTTTATGTACCCTCTCTCTCTCTCTCTCTCTCTCTCTTTGTGTGTGTGTGTGTGTGTGTGTGTGTGTGTGTGTGTGAGAGAGAGAGAGAGAGAGAGAGAGAGAGAGAGAGAGAGAGAGAGAGAGAGATGAATATATTTGTCGATGTAGGAAAAAGGTTTGGTGAAAATAATTCTCTTGTCATGATGGTGAATTGGTGACCACAAGGATAACTATGATGACGAAAGTAATTGTGGCAGAGGTAGGAGAAATATCAGTGTCGCGATGGGCATGGTAACACTAGTAGATGGAAAAGTATGGTGGCGATGGTGGGAGTGGTTCGGGATATTATGGCGGGGATATGGTTGTGGTGGGAGATATTATTTTGTCGATGGTGGTGATGGTCAAAGAAAGTTATGGTGGCAATGGTGGTGGCTGCAGTGGTGGTGGTGATTTTTATGATGATGCTCGCGGAGGTTAGAAAAAGCACGTTCGTCAATCGCGTGACCTGTGTCCCATCATGAAGCCGTCAAAGGGAGATAAATAAACAGGTAAACAAAGGAACAGGTGTGTAGGGCTGGTAATTTAATGGATCTATAAGGAAGCATGTTGTAGGATGAGTGATTTGGATGTAGTCAGGGTTTATCCAAGAATGAAAGTGTCACAGGCGTAAAAGGAATGGGCGTGGGTGACAAAGGAATGGGTAGGGTGGGCTGGCACTGTGGTGAGGGCGGGGGTGAGGAGGGATCATGAGAGCATTCCCTGAGAAGATGGGTGCTGTAGAATTAACGATTTGAGTAGCGTATTCAGTTTAAAGCTTTCAACATCATAAGCTCGCGTCAACACAGGTAAAAATGATGTTGATACTGTGGGCGATGGTCATAAAAGGTGAGTTTTACGCCAGGTACCCCTTTTTTGGATAAGGGAAAGGCGTTGCCCCTGGGTAGAGGACTTTGGTTTGGAGCGTGTAGCATTTTACGACCGGATGCCCGATGTCTACCAATGACCCTTGGGTGGATTCGATCCTCCGACCCTTCGGTCAGAGCGGAGCGCTCTAACCCACTGAGCCACGGCTGCTATAGTGAAGAAAGTATGGTGGTGGTGATTCTGAGAGATGGTTGTGGTGGTGGTAGTGGCCTTGTAGCTGTGGCTGGGATGGCGTACCTCAGGGCGACATGGAGAATAATGAAGCTAATATTCCTTCCTACCTGGACCCTGAAGGTCCAGGTAGGAAGGAATACAGCGAGGAAACGTGATACAGCGAGGAAACGTGACGACGAAGGACGAAGAGGGGTGAGGAGGAATCAGGAGGAAGTGACGAAGACAGAGGAAAGAAAGATTAGGAATGAGATGTGGGATGGTAAGACGCAGGAGGAGAGGAAGGAGGAGAAGGAGGATGAGCTGAGAGAAGGGATGAGAGGAGAAAGAGGGGATGACGTAGGAAGAAGAGAAGAGGGGAAGAATGAGGAGGAGAAAAGGAAGACGTAGAAGCCGAGGAGAAAGTATAAAGGAGGAAGACGTAGGATAAAGGCAAGAGAAGAGAAAGAAGGAAGACGAGGGGAAGGTGTCTGAGGAGAGAGAAATGAGGAAAGAAGAGGAGAGGAGACAATAACAATGAAGGGAAGGGAAGACGGTGAATGAGGAAAGGCTACAGATGGAATGACGAGGGAGAGGGGAAGAGGTGGGAGGAAATGAAGAATATAGGAATAAGGAAGAAGGAAGGGAAATCAGTGGAGGAAAAAGGGAAGGGATGTGTAAGGAAGAGGAGAAACACAGGGAGGAAGAATGAGGAGGAAGAAGGGGAAAAAGCATGAGGAGGAGGAGAAAGAGAGAGAAGAAGAAGAGGCAGGAAGGGAAAACATACAAGATGAAAAACGATGAAATGAAGCGAAAATGATGGAGAAAGAACGATACAAAGGAATAAAGGAGATGACAGAAACGAGAAATCATTTGGTTGGTAAAAAGGAAGTAAAAAAGCTGTGCAGTAAGAGAATGGAGATACAATAGGAAGCGCATATGTGGAGAGAGAGAGAGAGAGAGAGAGAGAGAGAGAGAGAGAGAGAGAGAGAGAGTCCAGTTAAATATTGTTAAACGAAAAAAATCATGTCAAAGGTCGAGATTAAGGGAAAAAAAATCGATCACTGTGTATCAAAAGGGCACACCAAAGCTCATTTCTTTTATTTTGTATTTTATTTTTCTTTGTTTCCACTTTTTTTCTGCCTGGCTAATATGTTTTTCATCTCTCAATTCGGCCTCATCCGATCTCATTTAATCCTCTCATGGTCGAAATAATCCTTGTCTTCCAATCCAGCTAACTCTAGGCGACTTTATAATAGCAAGAGTTAGGAACGGGCTCCTGAGAATTAACATTATTATTACTATCTTACTCTTGTCAATCAGCACTAATATTCCATTCCAACTGAACACCAGACGATTTCATGTAGTTAAGCGTGAGTACAGGGGACAGACAGTGTTATGTCAGGTCACACACACACACACACACACACACACACACACACACACACACACAAACATTTTCTCATTATCACGACATGTTTTATATACTACTCCAGCTAGCGATTATATTTCAGATGAGAGTGAGCATAGAGGCTTGACAGTGACAATACTCATGAATAAATATGTGCTAACTTTTTCTTGTCTACCACCCCTAGCACGTCGTGGGATAAAACATCATATCGTTTTTTGACTACTACTGCGACGAATCGAATTTCATGCTTTTACTGTGAGTGAAAAATGATATCCATACTTTCTGTACTTTTCTGATGCCATATTTGTTTCGTGTAAAAACGATACGGATATATACGGTTATGGGCTTTGGGGCATGGACTGTGTAAAAGCCCTAAAGGCAGGAGTGAAAGAAATATACCGGTATATGTATGTATGTATGTATGTATGTATGGATGGATGGATGGATGGTTGTGTGTGTGTAAGCAGCTGGATTCGACTCCAGTTATTTGTTTACTCACGCAGGACGAAAGATCACATGTTCCCAGAATCGAGTCCCTTTATCCCTGCCTTACTCAGAACGCCTCCACACACTTTGATCTAAACTGGATAAAGACTCTAAGTTGACCCTGACATGTAACCTTGACGTTTGACCTACAATTCCCCACATCAACTGGTAAACCACTTAGCAAATCCTCAGTCCTTGAAACCTAGTATGGTTCAAAGTAGATCAAGGTTATTTTTTATTCTACCAACACACAAACACACGGAGCGAAATTTGATAATGTCCTGTGACCTTGATCTCTGACTGTTCTCTAAATCGAATCGCTTGTATCTTGCCTTACCTTTAAATCCATCTATTAAAATAGGAGAAAATTGGGCCAAACTGTTTAAGATGGCATTATGGTGGTATGTGTGCTTACGAGGGCGGCTTGATGGCTGATTTATAATTAGGTCATGGCTAACGGAGAAACGGAAGGTAAACTGACAGACAGACAAGAGAAGTAAACAGACAGCCTTAGTGACAGACAGAGACAAAGAAAGACAGAAAAATCAGAAACTGGATGAGACAAACACACAGAGGTGAACAGACAGAGGTAGACAGACGCACAGAGACAGAGAGATGGACAGAAACAGACAGAAAGAGAGTCAGCGACAAACAGAGCGGTTTCGGTTAAGAAGAGTGGGAAAAGCCATTCATGTAAACAAGCCATTCTAAGTCTGTTGCGAGTCACACACACACACACACACACACACACACACACACACACACACACACACACACACACACACACAGTGGGAAAAGTCGATCATGCAAACGAGCCATTTTAAGTCTGTTGCGACTCTCTCTCTCTCTCTCTCTCTCTCTCTCTCTCTCTCTCTCTCTCACACACACACACACACAGAGTGGGAAAAGTCGTTCATGCAAACGAGCCATTTTAAGTCTGCTGCGACTCTCTCTCTCTCTCTCTCTCTATCTATCTCTCTCTCTCCCACACACACACACACACACACACACACACTCTCTCTCTCTCTCTCTCTCTCTCTCTCTCTCTCTCTCTCTCTCTCTCGGTTCGACTTCGAGCATAAGCCTCACAGCCCTGTTCCCTGACGCCAAGAAGTCCTGCTACAAACTGCTCATCTCCACATGTCACCACTTCGGCGCTAACACCCACCATCCAAACTGAATAATGGTAAGGCTCTCATACAGGGCTTGTGTACTGGTGTTATAGGGGGTGTTTTTACATGTCGGCGGGTCTTCTGGTAGGGTAGTAAGTCTAGCTTTAACGAAATTCAAATCTTTAAACTGTTCCCTGCCAGCAAGGATTCAAATCTGCGTCAGGTGGAACTGCAGGCCACCTCTACAGATTCGGCTACCTCCTCTCCTACACAAATGTACACGCATACACACACACGCACGCAAGGACACACATGCACGAAATAACACACATGCGCGCACACACACACACACACACACACACACACACACACACACACACACACACACACACACACACACACACACACACACACACACACACACACACACACACACACAATTTCTCTTAGACGCGAGCTCGCTCACATTCTCTCTCTCACACACACACACACACACACACACACACACACACACACACACAATTTCTCTTAGACGCGAGCTCGCTCAAATTCTCTTACACACACACACACACACACACACACACACACACACACACACACACACACACACACACACACAATTTCTCTTAGACGCGAGCTCGCTCACATTCTCTTACACACACACACACACACACACACACACACACACACACACACACACACACACACACGCTGAAGGCCAGGCAGGCAGAAACATAAGCAGAGACACACCTGCATTTTTTAGACTGACCTAATTTCGACCTTGAATTTCATTAGTCTTCATCCCTTCACTACGATTACTTGTTTACTCATGCTATTCTTAGACGGATTTATTCAACTTGGGCAAATCCTGTTGTACTGAGGGGATTAATGAAAGCCATATCAACCCCCTACAGTTTATAATGTCTCTCCTTATCTCTCTCCTTAGCTGAATTTTGAGATAACAAGAACAGAGAGAAAAAAGAAGTTATCCTAATTGAGAGTTCACTACTTCACTCCGATGACGTATTCCTGTACTTTACTCTTGCTACCTAGGAAAGAATCGAATCAGGTTAAAAGAGACATCTTGAAGTACGAGAGATCATCCTTAGGTAAATTAATTCGTCACGAAGAAGCTGGATTAAACTAAGAAAAATTAATAAGTACAAGAGATTCAAGACGTAAATTTTCCTTCCACAACATCCACTGACAAGAAGAAAAATCACCTACGGCTATTTTATCACACTAGACCTAAAGAAGAGAGACCTAGCACGAATTCAGACTGGACGGTTGATATTAGAGACCAAGTGGTGACATGTGAAGGTTACTGGGACCATCTGTTCTATACATGAGAGTTGGGTTTCAGGGCAGTACCTTATGGGGCAATGCACAGAGCAGCAAACAGTTACGGGCAACAATACATATTCACGACACTGCATGAAATCTGTCTAATTACCTATTTGTCTACTTACCTTATGAACGTACACTATGAACAATAATCAACTAGGTAATAATTATCAAACACGACAGAGACTTGGTAATTATCGTAACAAATAAGTATATAATGGGAAACCAAGTAAACAGTGTACGGTGGCTGTTAAGAAACCCAACAAAATAATCGGATTCATTGGCAGAGAATTCGAATATAAATTAGAAAGTATCCTCTTCACCATGTACAGTTTCCTAGTAGGGCCTCACTTGATGCATTGTGTCCACTTCCGATCGTCATATTACAAAAAAAAAGACGAACTTGAAAGAGTACAGAGATGGGTGGCAAAAATGATACCTTGATTGTGAAATAACCCATAAGAGAGGCGCTTAGAAGCCCTGGATCTCTTTCCTTTACGTAATGCTGATGATGAAGACATGTATTTTAAGTACTCAAAATAGTTAAAGGACATGATTACATGCCTATCAATAAATACTTCACAGAAGATAGGTTGAATGATACTTGATGTAATGGGTAATACAGTACTGGCCAACAGATCCAGTCAAATGAAGCTAAGCATTTCTTCTACAACAGCGTTGTAAGTATATGCAATAAACTGCCCTCCAGTGTAGTAAACTGTGATAGGCCTACAGTACTAACCTTTAAAAAAAGCTTTGATTAGTACCTGCATTTTGACCCCCAACTATGTATGTTCACTCCCGAATAATACATTTCTGTAGTATATATATATATTTTTTTTTTAAACAGAGCATGGAGGTTAAAACCACAGAACAACAATGATATATATTTCTGACAATGTTACTTTCCTTTTTAGGTAGATAGTGTAGAATATGATTTCCTTTCCCCTCTTTCCTATGAAGTTTCCATGACGGCTATTCTGTGCTGCATGGTTCTTTTCACTATTTCCTGCTGGCTTCGACTGGAGGGTTTTGTGGGGGGGGGGGAACTTTTCTGCTTTTCTTTCTTTGCTTTTAGCTGATAAAACATTTTTCTTAGTTATAACCTTCTCTATAACAGTCACGAAAGGACCGACAGGTCTTGCTGTTTGCTTTACTTTAATTTCTTCTTTCTCACATCTCCCTTTCCTCTCCTTCCTCCAAGCCCCTCCTGCCACACCATTCCTCACCATTATGTCCCCGAGCCACACCTCTCGTATGCCTCTCGTCCTCTCCCCTACTTTACTATCTCCTCCTCTTCTCCTTTACTTCTGCTTCTGTTCTCTCCTGCAAGATTTTCCTGCCACATTCGCCTTCGTAGCCTCGCCTCTTTTTCTCCTTTGCCTTTCCTCCTCTCCCGTGCCTTCCCTTCTCCCATCGTTCTCCCCTCTCTCCCTTAATCATGCTTCAGGCTGTCCTCCTCTCCTTTCAAGTCCCATCGCCACACCATTCTTCATCCTCGTCCCTTATATATAGCCTCTGGCCAACGCCTCTCCTTTTCAGGTATTCCCTTTTAATGGATCAAGGCCCATTGTTGACACCTACCTCCCTCTCTACCCCCACAATCACCGCTCCGGCTCCCCGCACCCAGGTCTGATTTCATACTTATAAACTTGCTTAAGTTCTGGCTGTGTATCAGATTCATTGCTTACACTTTTGTGTTGACTCAGCCATTATACACTTCACAACGAAACTTAAGTGAAACTACAGTGAAAAGAATATTATGAAAATTATCCTTTTGGGTGCTATGAAAAGCTGGGCTCTTCGAGGGCCCGTGGTAGTCCAGGTAATTTAAGCCATAAGAGACCACGCCAGGTCTCTAATTCATCTTAGATGGAAAAAAAAAAAAAAACTCAGGTCACCTTTTGATTTCGAACCATATTGGGTTAATTTACGCTCTTCTCCAGCCTCTGACTTTTATAAACCATGTCACTAAGCCTTTGACGTGTAAGTAAAAAAAAAAAAAAAAATCTGATGCCAGTAAGTTGCCAGAGACTTACCTTGTTGCGAAAACTGATTAACATAATTTACAGCTACAAATTCTGGCCAGCATTCGGTCCTAGCAAGGTTTCTGGCGTCTGAGAGGGTCTTAAGGTTTACTGTGCGCCTCTTAAGGCTCAGGTCGACACATTATTACGAGTACCTGGAAATAAATGCTGAAGAGGACGTCAGTTTTGCTTTGTTCCGGTTACTGACAGACAATTTCCATCAGCTTCGGAGAGACTTTTCTAGATGACGGGGTTCGATGAAGCCTTCGTTTACCTCATCCGTACAAGTGATTTCCCAAAAGCTACACAAAAAGTCTAGAGGATGTAAAAATATGCTACAATCCCACTGTACGGGTTTAAGCTTTCTGTGTACTTGCTCCGGTTCAAATCGACCTCTTTACCCAGTACCCCGTAATCAGCTCCTTTATTCCACGGACAATTTTTTCTTCTGTTTCGTTTCTGTTTCGACCGACGACTTAACCCACCTCGGGATACACCTCGAGTATAGGCAGGTCTTTCCAGAACTGAATAAAAATGTGTTGTGCTAATAAAAATGAACATAAAATACAAGTAAGTCATCAGCTGAAGTGATTAAATGATGATGATTCGAATTGGTTGTTACATGACGAGAGGCCACATCGGGGCTGAATAATAACACCTGTCGAGAACAAGAATAAAACACCTGAGATATATGCTGTCTCCAGAGGGTTAGTGGGGATTGTCTTTAACACCGAGACAACCAAAGGCCATTCTTAAGTTCCATAAAATCTTGAGGCAGTAGCACCAAAGCACCAATACAGTGGTCAAAATCTATCATCGTCAGAGGGTAAGGTCCTTCCCCCCTCCCTTAACACCTACAACCCTAGAACGTCAATGTTAGGGCAAGCAAAGCGAATGAGAACAATATAATTCATCTGAAATTTGAGGTGTAAAATTCTCGCATCATATGACTAGTAAACAAGTGTCCTTCTCAGCTTATGAAATAATCGTGAAAAGTTATAGCGCCTTGAAATTATCATCAAAATTGCCTTTTGGTGATATCAGACTTTTCTTTCAATAGAGTTAAATATGGTCAAAAACGCAAAACATAATATCCGCTAGGTAGGAAGAGAGCATCATTTTTTTCCCTCAAAAATTAGGCCAATCATGCCATGTCTTACCTTTCTGAAACTGTCATGAAATTGTCCTCCAGTGGTACCAGTCATTTTTTCGTAATAAGAGAGAGAGAGAGAGAGAGAGAGAGAGAGAGAGAGAGAGAGAGAGACCGACCTTGGGAATCGGAAAGAAAAGGAGTATTGGGAAGACGTAGGCTAAGATGGAGGAGGAGAGAAACTAAAGCATAAAAAATAAGATACAAAGAAGAGAGAAAAGAGGGGAAAAAAAAAACTGAAACGGGAAGGGAGATGATAATAAGTTAGGGAGTAAATGGGTCGCTCGGAGGGAGAGTGGCGGAGGGGAGAATGAATGGGGAGAGGAAGGGGAGGAGGTTAATGAATGGGGGAGAAACAAGGGGTACTGGCGGGTAGGGGAGAGAGGTAAAATGTTGGATGGATGAGGTGTGATGCAGAGGGAATTTATAAACGGGACAAGGGGAGAGAGAGAGGCAGGGGAGAAAATGAATAAGGGAGATGTTTATGAACGGTGGAGAGAGAGAGAGAGAGTACATCACACTACCCAAGTACTTAAACGCACTCACAGTTACAGCATTATAAAAAATACACATTTTATCATACACACCCACAAAAAAAAAAAAAAAAAAAAAAAAAAAAAAAGGGGGGGAAACAATGATACGACAACGATGCGGCGTCTGTGTGTTTGCTCCCGCCAATCCTACGGCAATTAAACTCTTTACTACAGCATTACGTAATTTCACCCAAGCCACTGCACCAAAAACTGATAGGGGTAGAGGCGAGATACAACCCTGGGGCCTGCGTGTGTTGTATCTCCAGCGTACATTCAGTTAACGCCAAACACCACAGCACTGCAAAATTTCACCCCTTTTCATTACACCAAAAACAATGGGAGGAAACGAGACTACCGACTGCAATTTTCTTTCGTGTATTCCCGCCAAATCAAACCTCCAGGTGACGTAAATGCAGTGTGGCCTAATGCACGGCGTTGTGGGTTAATATTGGTTCATTTATGGTGGTGGATCTCGTGCGGGCGTGTACTTATTAGCCAGACATGGCCAAATGGACCCCGCAGTTATGAAGTACATGATACACTAAATTATACTTGATTGTTATGAGGCCGTAACGCACATGCCGTAATGCAAGGAAATAGGGTTGCTTGTGACAGGATAGCAATTGTCGGTGTTTTGGTACGGATCCCATCTCATATCTATGGTCTGTCGTAGAGCCGGAGTACAGCATCGGCAAGACCACCATTCACTACATTTTGGCCTGTGCATCAATAGCCAGAAACGATGTTCTGAAATCGTTCTTTGGTTACACATGCTCCACATATCCCCTCCACGTACTTTCATAAACCCTGAGTAGAACAATGACCAGACAAAACTTCACTAGAATTTAGCCTGCAAGTACAACATTGGCTGATCAACTTGACAAATATAATAGCCAGGTCACAGTTCACAAAATTTTAGCCTGTGTGAGTACAACACTGGTTCGACAACAATTAATCAGATTTTGGTCTCAGAATACAACATTGGCTGGAGAACACTTAAAAATATTTGGACTATGAATACATTTCCACAGACCATACCGTACTTTACTACATTTCGGCCTCTGAGTTCAACACTGGCCAGACCATAGCAACAGATTTTGGCCTGTGAATAGAACATCGGCTAGACAACACTCAGCTTTGGCCTGTGAGTACAACACTGGCCACAATCAACACTTGGTGCTGTGTTATGTAAGCGTGTGTGTGTTGAATATATTCCACTCAAGCACATTTGAACCGACAAACCTATATACAAGTTGGCCAGTAGAGAAATACACAGTGTGGATGTTATGAAATCATATGCATGTTACATACATTCCATTTAAAATCATACAAGTAAAATAATAAGCCAAGGTAAGCCTGTGACATTTTGTCGTACTAACCTCAGCAGATTTTGGTCCTTACAGAAACAGTTATTGTAGCTGTCTGGCATTCGTCCGTGTGTTATACATGCACCTGGCAGTTTTGTGGTTAGAATGCCCCCAGACGGACTGACAGCCTTTTATAGGAACAATCTGAAGAGGGTAAACGCTCTTTTTCAAGTAATGCCAACAAAGAAGTAGACTGGTCATCTACATATAAATCTACCGAACTGCAGCAGCCTAGCTTCGGTCCCTTACACTTAGAGGGGTGTAAATAGGGAGGATGTTACCGTTCACCGCTATCCTCACAGACAGGCCAAATGCAAACTGTTTTAACTAACCGTAACAAATTTTGGTCAATAAGTGCAAAAGTTCTTGTGATACTAAGCTCAGTATATATTGGCCTTTTCAAAGATTTTACACTTTCCGGGTCATATAACTCGTTCTCAGCTGAACAAAATCATCTGGTGTAAGCTGGAACACTACAGTTTTCTCGACCGCAAGAGGGTTAATGGTACCAGTATTAACACTTGAAGAACTCTATACCAACTCTCAGCCGAAGAAAGCCGTCCTGCTGGAACTGAATACTAGACTACCAGAAATATTACAGTTAACCAACAAGTACATAGTATCCCAGACTACACTCAGTCCATTTTTCCCAAACTAATCCTCGCCGGAAAAACACACACACACACACACACACACACACACACACACACACACACACACACATGCCATACTGCATTCATTACATTTTGGTCTAGGCTCAGCAGATTTTTGCCTGGAAATACTGAGAATGCCAAACTACACTTGACAAATAATGTCCTAAGCAGAACAGACTACTGTATACCTTACACAGTAAATCAAACTATGAATTTATAATGTACTCCAATATATCTCAAACGAAAGTACAGTACAGTGCAGCAGCAGAGGTCCGTGATCTGTAATACACAAATTCGTTATATTATCTAGTTCAAGGTCAAAGCAGAGTATAAACCTTTAACGTTACATGTATCAAAAAATTGCAACAAACTCGAGTCCAGTCGCATGTTAAAATACTGTTTAATTCTTTACCAATCACAACGACCTTCTAATGCATGTGATTACAACCTCTCATTGAAGTGCAGCAGAATTCTTTACTATGCACACTGACCATGTAGTACACTCAGGTACAACCAAATGTGAAAGAAAAGTTGAATGTTGCAGTCTAGGTCTAAATACAGTAATACTTTGGAGTAGAATCACACGTGCAAGTGCTGTACAATACAGTGCATGTCCATGTGTTGTAGTACACTTGTGTACAACCTCTCGTGGCAGTACAGTATAGTATAATGCAGGTTCGTTTGGTGTTAACCCACGGCACGTCACACTTCACTTGGGTGGCAGGTGAATATTGGACTCCCGTGGTGTGTCAGAGAGGCAAAAATAAATGAATTTTTCCATACTAGCGACCTGTTGCTCCCTCTCCAACCCTTCACCTCCATTTTTTGTCCTCTATCCACTCTCCACGCTCTAATACCTCCCCGCCCGTCCCATCCCCTTTCCCATTTTCCACGCCTCCTCACCCCTTCCTCATGTCCTTTACGGTGTTGGTGCGGACAGGGTGACCGAAATAATATAGGAGTCATTTTGAGTATAGTAAATGATGTTACGATGTGTTTCCGGCGACCTTCTGCTCTTTCACTGATAAACGAATAACTCGCTTTGCATGTTCACCCCTTCTTCACGTCGGGTTATTTTACTCAGCTTAGGAGACCCCTTGATGGCGAAAAGTTTTATGATGGCTATATCTAAACCCTTCAGATTGAAAAGTCTCCCTAAAACTGAGTAAAATCTTCTGAAGATACTGAGAAAAAAACATAAAATATGTAATCATAGCGAAAACCTGAACCCCTTCATTAAGATGACGTATTTTGTCCTTAAGTCAGGCCACCAACAGACGGTATTATTCACTTCAGCACAGACCTCGAGGACACAGGGGCTAACATGTCCAATTCGAAGAGACTGTTACAGGCTGAGTAAATCTGCCAGAGGATAGCAAGGATACAACACAAAATGATCTCCAGATAATGCGGTTAATGGAGTTTAAAGCTATGAAAAGAGACTTTCAAAAACGTTGACAACTTCATTACGATGATTCTTGGTACTTTCAAAAATCTGTAATCAGCTTCGGTGGGATTTATGAAACTGGAAATGTCAAATATGTCTTTCAACCCCCCCATCAGACGAAAGGCCTTTCATAAGTTGAATAATATCGTCTTGAAATTGCGAATTATATATATATATATATATATATATATATATATATATATATATATATATATATATATATATATATATATATATATTCGCCCAGTGTGTGTGTGTGTGTGTGTGTGTGTGTGTGTGTGTGTGTGTGTGTGTGTAAGCCAAGACTAGACAATCAGTATCTCTTATGTTCTGATCTAGGTTGTGTTACATAGCCTATGATTTCATCATCCTTTGTGTAATTTTAATGCACAGTATGCTGCATGTTTGATCACGAGCGTTTTCTGCCTCAGTCCCCCCCTTCTACCGTTATAGTAGAGTAAGTCGTCCTTTCTGTTGTTCAGTGCGGGATTTTCAGCTCTTTGTCCCCATGGCTTCATTTGCGCGTCCTTCTTACAAGTTGTATCAAGCTCTGCTGGCCCCTATATAATGAGCTCAGTCTCTGCATCATTGCCACTTAGATCTGCTCCTCATTTTGTTCACATCTCTGTCCTCCCCTGTACAGTTATTATTATTGTGAGTGCTCAAGAAATCTCCAAACATCTAGCAGCTGTGTGTAATTTGAGTATAACTGTTGTTGCATTTTTTCTTGTACTGTGTAGCATAAGGTTAATTCTTAGGTCTAGTGAGGTTTTTGTGATTTATGTAAAGGTTCTTTATGTCAGTCATCATTAATAATAGTTTGTATCTGTAATAATTTATCTTGCATTAACTGAGCATTACCCAGTGTATTTTCATTTTATCAGGGCTGACTTAAGTAAATTTTCTCTTGCTAATTTCGTGTTAATAGAGGCTATTGCAGTTAACCATATATATAACCTGTTTTTTGCCATTACATTATCCTTATGAGTCCTGAATGTTTTGTTGTTAGTTTGAGCATTAAACTTAACTTGTAATTTTACCTAACTCTTTTGTTTTGAACCTGGAACTTTACGGGACAGTAGTGACTCTTAGTATTCTAACTTAAAGTGTACGTTATCTTTCTCTGTTCCGTAACATAAATTTGGCGACCTCATATCAGGATATTCAGGATATTATCATAAGGATATTGCTTGATATTTTGTGACTGTGATTTATTCATGATGTCTACTATTACTACACTTGATGAAGCCAAAGATTTTTTGTCAAATGTGCAATCAGTGTGTGATGTAGAAAACAGAACAAAGAATGAACTTAAGCTTGTTGCTCAACAATTGGGAATTGCAGTTCACTCTCATCATTCTAAAGATCAAATTGTTGACATGATTAATGAAAGCTTGTTTAATGTAACTCCTCCAAATGAGCAAACGCAGATTGAATTAGCTAAGTTACAGCTAGCCCTGCAGGAGGCCCGTGCTAGGGAGGCTGAGGCACAAGTTGAAATTGCTAGGATTCAGGCAGACCATGAGTATCGCATGAAACAAGGTGGAACTGGATCATCTAGCTCTGATGATTTTGATGTGGCTAAAAATGTTAAACTTGTCCCTCCTTTTAATGAATCTGATTTAACAAAGTATTTTCAGTTGTTTGAGAGAGTAGCTACAGGTTTTAATTGGCCTAAAAAGTATTGGCCAGTACTCCTTCAAACTGTTCTCACCGGTAAAGCTCAAGTAACTTATGCATCTATGCCTCAGGATCAATGTGATAATTATGATGTAGTTAAGAGCTTGATTCTTAAGGCCTATGAGCTTGTTCCTGAAGCCTATAGAGTAAAATTTAGGACAACTTACAAGCAAGATAAGCAATCCCATGTTGAGTATGCAAAAATCAAAGAAGATCTGTTAGAGCAGTGGTTAAATTCTAAGAATGTGGATTCTGATTTTGACAAATTTAAGCAGATGATTTTGCTGGAGGACTTCAAAAGGTGTATTTATAAAGATGTAAGCCTATATCTTGATGACAAAAGGATAGATAATTTGTCTGATGCTGCAGTTTTAGCTGATGAATATGTTCTCACTCACAAGAGATATTCTAAAGAAAAAGGGAAAGCTGAGAGTAAGTACGTTGCCTCTACTCAGAGTACAGGTAACAGGAAAGAGAATAAAGATGATGTTTCTCAGGAAGTAAATACCAGCTTCACCTCTAGATTTCAGAAAAGTAAATGTACTTATTGTAGTAAGCTTGGTCATACTACGGAGAAATGTTTCAGGAGACAGCGTGATGTGAACAAAAAGGAGTCTTTAAATATTCAGTCAATTGGTCTAGTGTCCACTCTTGAGAGTTCCCATAATTCTTTAACTGAGTTAACTGAACCTGCTTTGAGGGGTAACTTAAATTCTCATGATGGAGCTCCTCTTTTGAGCAGTAACGTGGGTGACACTCTCAAGAGTTCATGTGCTAATTTCCTGTCTGATGGTTTTGTCAGTCCTCTGGACAGTAATGACAGGAAATCAGTTCAAATATATCGTGATACAGGTGCTTGCCAATCCCTTATGCTGACCAGTGTTCTAGGCTCTAATGTTAATTCCTCTGATGAAACTGTAATCTTACAAGGTGTAGGGAATAATTACTTCTCTGTCCCTCTGTGCAGAGTGAATTTAGAGTCTGGTTTTGTTAATGGTTCCGTTATGGTTGGGTTGGTTGAGACACTCCCAATGTCAGGTGTAACTTTCTTACTTGGAAATGATATTGGTGGAAGTCAAGTGTGTCCAGCTCCTCAGTTGTCTAGTGAGCCAGTGGCTGCGGCCCAGGATTGTGGTGTCCCTGATGTGTTCCCTGCATGTGCTGTCACTAGGGCTAACTCTAAAGTTACTGGTGATTTAAAGGATAATGATGATGATGATGTTATCCTAGCTGACACTTTTCTTGCTAATTTGGACCACTCACCAGATGAGGCAGTACCCCGTAGTGTTGATAATTTGTCTCGTCAAGAGTTGGTTGAGTTGCAGGTTGCTGACCCTGAGTTGAAAGGTCTAGCTAACTCTGCTTACAGTGAAGAAGAGTCAGCCAGTGCTTCTACTTGTTATTATGTAAAGTCAGGAGTACTTATGAGGAAGTGGAGACCCCCAACAGCATCAGCCGACTGTGAATGGGAGGTTGTACATCAAGTTGTCATCCCTCGTGTTTGTAGGCAGGATATCATTAGAGTGGCTCATGATACCAGTTTGGCAGGACACCTTGGAGTGAGGAAGACTGTGGCACGCATTTTGAAACACTTCTACTGGCCAGGTATCTTCAGCGATGTTTCCTGGTATTGTAAGTCTTGTCACACCTGTCAAGTTGTGGGGAAGTGTAATCAGACCGAAAAGGTTGCACCTCTAGTTCCCATTCCTCCTTTTGAGGCGCCATTCACCCGTGTGTTGGTGGATATTGTGGGCCCTCTCCTAAGACTTCTTCAGGATTTTCTTATGTGTTGACCCTGATTGATATGGCTACTCGTTATCCTGAAGCCATTCCACTTAGAAATATCTCAGCAAAGAACGTGGTTAAGGAAATGCTAGGGTTCTTCACAAAGTTTGGTCTGCCCAAGGAGGTACAGTCAGACCGGGGAAGTAACTTCATGTCAAATGTTTTCAAACAGTCTCTGAAAGAGTTGGGCATCACCCAGATCACGTCTTCAGCTTACCATCCCCAGACCCAAGGAGCGTTGGAGAGATATCATCAAACACTCAAATCGATGCTTAAGAAATACTGTTTGGAACATCAGAAAGACTGGGATAAAGGTCTCCCATTCGTTGTGTTTGCCGCAAGAGAATCTCCAAATGAATCACTGGGCTTCTCACCTTTTGAACTACTGTTTGGCCATGAAGTAAGAGGACCCCTTAAGTTACTCAAGGAATGCTGGCTGTCGGAGGAAGATGACGTCAACCTGCTGGAGTATGTGATGAAGTTCAAAGAACGGCTGTCCACTGCTTTACAGCTGGCGAGAGAGAATTTAGGAGCTGCTCAGGAGAAGATGAAGACTTGGTATGACAAGAAGTCCAGGTTATGCCACTTTCAGCCAGGAGATCAGGTTTTGATTCTGCTACCAGTGCATGGACAACCTCTTCAAGCCAAGTTTAGTGGTCCTTATTTCGTGGAGAAGAAACTCAGTGATGTCAACTATGTCATCGCCACACAAGATCGTAGAAAGAGCAAGCAACTATGTCACATCAACATGCTAAAGTTATATCACAGGCGGGACGAAAATAATCCAGTCTGCACTGTAGCTGTTGCACCCGAGTCTGCAAGTGAAGCTCTCCCATGCAGCATGAGCCTGAGTGATAGTTTGGGGAAGAATCCTGATATCATGAATGATCTCCAGACTAAGCTTTCTCATCTACCTCCCCGAGGAAAGGCAGGAGTTTTCGGCATTACTGCAGGAGTACCCGCAAGTGTTCCGTGCCACTCCAGGAAGAGCCACTGTGTTGATGCATGATGTCGATGTTGGAGACGCAAAGCCAATTAAACTGCCTCCTTACCGTGTGAACCCAGTGAAAGTTCCTCTCATCCAGAAGGAGCTTGGCTACCTCTTGGACCACAAGATGATTGAGCCCTGTCAGAGCGAGTGGAGTTCTCATGTCACTCTAGTCCCTAAGCCAGGTGGGTCACAGCGGCTTTGCATTGACTACAGACGTGTTAATCAGATAACCAAAACAGACACTTACCCTCTCCCTCGAGTGGAAGATTGCACAGACAAGATCGGAAAGGCTAGGTACATAAGTAAGTTTGATTTGTTAAAGGGATACTGGCAAGTACCTATGACTGAACGTGCTAGGGAGATCTCATGTTTTGTAACACTAGGAAAGACTTGCATGTTCTGTAATGCCATATGGCATGAAGAATGCACCAGCCACATTTCAGAAGCTCATGAATGTTGTAACAGAGGGTTTGGCAGGGTGTGTTGTTTATATTGATGATGTATTAATCTTCAGTGACAACTGGAAAGATCACCTATGCCATGTCAGTAAATTTCTTGAGCGTTTAGTTCAGGCTAATCTTGTAGCTAATTTATCAAAGTGTGAGTTTGGTCAAGCTAAAGTTCAGTACCTTGGGTACGTAATTGGTGATGGACATGTTGCACCACCAGGAGCTATGGTTCAGGTTATAAGTGATCTTCCCAGACCTAAAAGTAGGAAAGAGCTACAAAGATTTTTGGGAATGGTAGGTTATTACAGGAGATTTGTTCTTAACTTTTCTATTCTTGTATCACCACTTACAGACCTAGTGAAAAATGGAGTTAAATTTGTATGGACCGATAACTGTGAATCCTCTTTCAACAAACTTAAAGCTATCCTATTAAGTCAGCCAGTGCTCGCTACTCCAAAGTTTGCTAAGCCTTTTAAAAAAGATGGCTGTTGATGCAAGTGATACAGGAGCTGGGGCTGTTTTGCTGCAAGAGGATGATCAGGGTATTGAACACCCTGTATCTTATTATAGTAAGAAGTTCACTCCACCTCAAAAGAACTACTCAACTATTGAGAAAGAGCTTTTGGCCTTGATTTTGGGTTTACAGCATTTTTCATTTTATTTGTGTTCTGGTTTTGACCCCATAGTCATTTATACCGATCTTAACCCACTGAAATTCCTTAGTAAGTTTAAAGATAAAAATCAGAGATTGACAAGATGGAGTCTACTTCTTCAGGAGTATTCATTAGACATACAACATGTCAAGGGGAAAGAAAATGTTATTTCAGATTGCTTATCTAGACTTTAGACAGATTGTTTTAGAGTAATAAGAAATTTCCTTTGTAAATTTCTTTTTCTTTGTGGGGAGGTGTTACATAACCTATGATTTCATCATCCTTTGTGTAATTTTAACGCACAGTATGCTGCATGTTTGATCACGAACGTGTTCTGCCTCAGTCCCCCCCTTCTACCGTTATAGTAGAGTAAGTCGTCCTTTCTGTTGTTCAGTGCGGGATTTTCAGCTCTTTGTCCCCATGGCTTCATTTGCGCGTCCTTCTTACAAGTTGTATCAAGCTCTGCTGGCCCCTATATAATGAGCTCAGTCTCTGCATCATTGCCACTTAGATCTGCTCCTCATTTTGTTCACATCTCTGTCCTCCCCTGTACAGTTATTATTAGTGTGAGTGCTCAAGAAATCTCCAAACATCTAGCAGCTGTGTGTAATTTAAGTATAACTGCTGTTGCATTTTTTCTTGTACTGTGTAGCATAAGGTTAATTCTTAGGCCTAGTGAGGTTTTTGTGATTTATGTAAAGGTTCTTTATGTCAGTCATCATTAATAATAGTTTGTATCTGTAATAATTTATCTTGCATTAACTGAGCATTACCCAGTGTATTTTCATTTTATCAGGGCTGACTTAAGTAAATTTTCCCTTGCTAATTTCGTTTTAATAGAGGCTATTGCAGTTAACCATATATTTAACCTGTTTTTTGCCATTACATTATCCTTATGAGTCCTGAATGTTTTGTTGTTAGTTTGAGCATTAAACTTAACTTGTAATTTTACCTAACTCTTTTGTTTTGAACCTGGAACTTTACGGGACAGTAGTGACTCTTAGTATTCTCACTTAAAGTGTACGTTATCTTTCTCTGTTCCGTAACAGTTGTCACACTATAAACTTACAGTTAATGTTAGTGAGGTTAACACATGATAATCAGTATTTTTTTAAAGTTGTATCTAGATTTCTTAGTTGCTTCCATCACACGCATGTACTTCGTAACCTTATAGTCTGTTTTTTTTTTTTTTTTTAACTACTATCTGTTTACCTTTGCTAAATATAATCGTTTGCTAATATCCTAAACCAGTAAAGTGCGCTTTGTGAGCGCGTGACGAGCGAGCGAACGTTTGTACATACACCTATCATCATAATTCATCTTGGTGTTCACTTTCAACATTTCTGGTGAGGTAGCTGAACAATACCAGAAGAATAATTGAGATAAAATATTTACTTTCTCACATTTTCTCTCTCACTCAAGCACACGTGCGCGATCAGCATATGAAAGTGAAAACCAACTCATACCTCCCCTGCGTCACTTTCATTGTGCATTAAATAGATTTCATGGTGAAGCAAGTCAACTGAAGCCCTCGGTACATTCCCTTGGAAAGATGGGATTCCAAGGGGTTTCTTTGGTTTCATGAATAAATATATAAAAACAAAATTTACTGAATGTATCCACTACCTGCTGAAAGAATCTCTTCTCTACCTGACACAGTAAGAAAGCTATTAGCCTCTGAAAATCATCGCGGTCAGGTCGTGTCGTGCTGGGCCGGGTCGTGTCAGGCCGCTCATTTCTCAGCTGAACGTAGAGTAAATATGGCTTCGCTAGGCTTGCTCGCTAGCTCATAATTTTTTTGGTCCATCTATTGTTCGGGAAAGTGTTGCAGAACCAGCAATAGTTATTATGGTATTTGCAGTAAATGTATATTAACTCAGGTGCTTCAATTTGGTAAAACCATGAATGCTGCTGGACAGGGACGCGTTCATGAATCATGCAGCTGCACCGTCATCAATGAGTGGCGCTGGCTCCGGCTGTATAAACTTCTCTGAGCTCCCGAAAGATGATAAAGAGCAGGAGAATGGCAGCTTCCGTTTGCAGTCCAGAGGTTCACGTTCACATATGCCCAAGACCACAACAACAAATAATGAACTGAACTCTGTGTAGGACCCTCGGGTGATCGGGAGGCCAACGTTAGAAGATTTTATTTAGTTCAGAGTAAGATACATAGGAACCTGACAGCGTTAATATGATAGCCATTAATTCTCCTATGTCGAAAAAAAAAAAAAAACTCTAGTATTCTACTCCAACTAATGCCAGATGTTTTTTTGCGGCTTAGTGAGGCCTGAAAGAGATCATATTGTCGCCATCAACACTTGTAACCACTCCAGTTATTCCATTAGATCCTATTCAGTTTAGACTTTTCGAACTTGTGGATTAAGTATATCCTTTATGAATCTTTTGCTCGTACAGGATTCTCTTGACATATGTGATTTCTTCTTGGGGAGGGAGAAATAAAATTAACAGGTCATCGTGGGAGAATTAAGGGAGCAATCGATATCAAATCAATTTAGATTAAGAAAAAAGTTATCGGAATGAGGGGTTACACAAGTCTTTATTTATACCTGCACTACTTAGGTGTTCATGAATAATATAGTCTGAATTCAGCAAAAATTTGGTGAAAAATGTCGTGTAGAGAAGAAGACAAAGATAAATTAAATTGTGTGTTCTTTATATGACACTTGTTTACCTGACCTACATAGACAGGGAATTTTTGCGCCCATCGTACCCGCTCCCCTTCTTTCTCACCTCCCTTCCCCCTGTCTCCCACCTTCCCTGCTCCCTCTTCCCTTCCCACTTCTCCTCTCCCTCATCTCTCCTTCCTCTCCCCTTATTTTACAACAGGAATGGTCTTTTTGCTAACCAGTGCCACAAATAAAGCTCTGTGATGGTATTTTTAATAATGGATAATGAGTTTCAATGTTCATTCTGTGCTGACAATTTGTGATGGCAAGGGGAATAATTTATAGCGTGTTTGAGCTTCAGGTGAAACGGTAATTTATTATGTACGTGGCACATAACATTGCCCCATACATATCCTGAAAGTTTTTTTTTTCCCCTATTTAACACTATTAGAAACCTATGATACAATCGCAGCTGCATAAAATCGTTTGACTGAGGAGAATACTAGAGTAATCCCGACCATGTTAGAGTTCAAGGTACTGTGCCAGCATTACCACTCCTATAATAAACCCTTCTGGTGCAAACTGGAATATAGTACTAGAACTGTTTAGAGTTTCGACCATCAGAGAGTTAATGCGCCATTGTTCTGATCTAGCGTGGTAAAAATAGAGAGAGTATTTTTAGGGTGAAGCTTTATAAAAGTGGGTGACAGAGAGGGCCATTGTTACATCACCCTTCATAAATGTCCCCGGAGAGAGGAACGAAGCCTCGCCCTTCAATCCTTGTTATTCTCACTTCGGCCCTGCACAAACAATGCTGCTTGTTTGCTTTGAATACTCGATTATCTGACTGCTTTATCCAGCACCACATTACTTTAGCACTCGCACCTTCGCACATTACCATCACACCGCTGCCAACATCACCATTAATTACATCATCACCACTACCATTCCCACTACTCCCGTCACCAGTAACTGACGCCACCACCACTGCTGCTGTCACTATCACGACCTCCACCACTACAATCATCACATCCATCATAATTACCACCACCACCATCACCACCACCACCATCACCATCACCATCACCACCGCTACCAGCATCACCCACGTAGTAAACACCATTACTGTCATCACCACCAACACCACCACAGCATCACCACTTCCATGATCACCACTACTATCACCACCTCCATTATGACCGCCATGACAATCACCACAACAATGACAACGACTATCACCACCACCACCATGACCACCACTATCACCATCACCCGTCACCACAACTACCGTCACCAGCATTCTCACTATCACTGCCACTACGCCCCATTGCCACTGTCCGACCCTTGTTTTTGTTGCAATTACAAGGGCTAGTGCTGCTGCCACAAGGAAGTATGCCACCGGTTGTTGTTGTACTAAATACAACTACTGCCACCACGTCCACTACCACCGCAACAACCACTACCGCTGCTATCTCCATTATATCGTGTTGTCACTACTGTCTCCAATATCTCACACACTGATAAATCAAAATGTTTTATAACATATTTATTAAGTAAAGCAAATCCTTCTGATAACCAGAATAAAATACCAATATTACAACCTGCCGTAAAAAAACATTACATGCGGTAGATGCAGTGTTGGGTGGCTGTGAATTAGTGACCTATATATAGCCTACCAGGTATCCGCCACTAATCGTCAATTAAATAACATTCATATTGCCTCAAACAACAGTAAATCTAATGCAGACATAATTGCATTAATATGGCATCTCTAAGAATTTTTTCCAAAACAGAAGTTGCCTATTGCGGCACAGCAGCGCGTGGGACTACAGCTAATAAACCATACAAAGTCTCTAATTTCCAGATATCTGACCAAACACCGTTTGGACGTTTGTCATGCTTCTAAAGAGTGCTCATACTGATAGGTATTAAATTTAAAAACATAGAGCTGTTAGAAGTTTTACTGCTTTAGCCCATACCTTGCCCAAGGAATATATTATCATAATCTATGGAACGGGACACCCATTGCAACACTATAAGACCGAAATTTGTGCTTTTGGTGCCGTTGGTTAGTTTCACAGCTCAACCATATATGCAAACTAACATTTCTTTCAGAAGCACTTGATGATATATTTCATTTACTGTGGGCGGTGCAAATTAGTACGATTAATATGATGTGTAATGTGTACGGCGGTATTTCAAAGACGAGGACCTTGGTCAAAGTCCAAAGGCACGCACGCATGCACCTCTTCCACTCCCTCCACCCCATACAGTTCACACAATTAATGTAAGTACTGAAGCCAGACAAACGCTTGTGATATCAGCACTGTCGTCCAGAGTATATTGTACATGGATATGACTATGGATGATTTCAAAGTAAGAGCTGAGGAAGACGGAGTGGAGCTGGTGCTGATTAATAAAGGATGGAACCTTTCCCGATATACACACATACTGCAGTGTTGTTTGCAAACAGTGACCAGACTCTGCGTAGATTAATTCAGGGTTGTGCGGGAATTTACAGACTCCGAAGTCAGAAAGTATATGCAGACAAGACTAAAGCAATGGGCGCTGAGAGAGGGCGACTCGATGTGATGTGTAGTTGAATGAAAATAACTGGAATTGTAAGAGTTTAAGTACCTTGGTGCAAAGTAGGTAGAGAATGAAGTGGTCCAAGGAAATAACGTGTCTAAGTCAAGAACGTCATGACACGAAATACAGAGTGAGTTCAGAAGCTGCAAGGACTACATGACGCTGTTTTAGTATCCATAATATCGTATGAATCATAGAATTTAGAATTACATGAATGACAGCGAGAGCAGAAGTAGGTCTGTTTAGGATAATATATGGCTTGCGTTTGTTGTAAATATGGAGATCTGAGAATAAGGTGGATTAGTTTCTCAGCCATTAGTAAAGGAGAGTATGTATAGATCATACTTATTAAACCTCCTTGATCCCTTTCACTCCCACAGTGAGGTTAAAAATAGGGTTCATGTTGCTAGTGAAAATAAACCATCCTTTGCATCCTGATAATTAATGACGAAATTAGTTTCAGTAATTACGTGTGCCGTAATTAGCAGATGAAAGAGCCAACAGTATGTTTGCTGGGATGTATATTTTACGGAATACTGTGTGTGAACCAAGATAACAAGCCCAATAATAGGGCTGGTGGACAGTTAATAAAGCCCTAAGTTCATTAGGCTGTATATATCCTTCCAGTGGTTTTGATCCTGGGGGTTTGCTTGTCTGCTGGACTTCCCATGTTGTAAACTGGCCATGAGGTAATACGAAGATTATTAGGTCAATCGATTTTTTTATTTCCTTAGATTACGACGCTTGTTATACCTGCTCATCTTGTAAGGCAACAAATAGAAAAAAATAACAATACTCGTAAAAAATCACTTCTTTATGCCTACAGTCAGCATCTCTCATAAGTCTAGTCATCATGTGGTAATGTGTCCAGGATTTTTTCTTTCAATGTCGGAAAAACTTATTTATACTGTCATCTTACTCTGTCTCTCTGAGTGTTTACGAGGGGGATGAAATACAGGGATGGATTAGAAAGAAAGGAGTAGCGGAGGCTGAAGGGGTTGAAATTTACTCGTATGGCCCGTATATCGCCAGAAAATCGCACTGTAACCAGCCAACAGCATCTCTATCGAAATTAGGTGTAGAACATTTATTTTCGGCCTGCCTCAGATGATGTATCCTCTGCCTGGCATCTCCGATACAGCTCGTATTTCCCTCCGGGCACAGAGGAGACAGAGCTTTTCTGAGGCCAAGAAATCTCCCCACAGCTTCACATGCCATCACTTTGACGCTAATAGCAGCCGTTCATACTGAGAATATGTTAGGACTGTCATTTACAGTTGGTGTGGTGAGGTAAACTCATTTTTTTTAATACCATATCGATGGGTCCTGTGAAGGATCCGTTAAGAATCTCTAAGCAAAATTCAGCGTAATTCAGTTCCCTAATCCTTCCTCTGCACTAGCCTAAGATCCGTCTCATATCTTTACGGTGACAGATCCACTACGCTTAAACCTGACAACCACCTCCCCCACAGTAACACGTAATGAATAATAGGTCTTTGCTGTGCAATGGGTTCGTATCCTTCACATCCACGTCTTCTTCGGAGGATTTCTGAAGCACCTAGGCTGTCCCCTTGCAATATGTATTGCATATAACACCAGTGCATTGTTTTGTACGGTACTGTATATGACTTTAACCCCTTCACCGTGATGAAGTGTTTTCTGCTTTATTCTTTCTCGCCTCAGATTTTTTTTTTTTTTTTTTTTTCGAACTGGAATGGGCTGGTTAGATACAGCCTTCATTAACCCCTTCACTACGGTACTGAAGTTTTCCTAGGTTAAATGCAATTGTTCCGAGATACCATGGGTAAAATCTTGTATAACGTCATTGGAGTGAAGGGGATATTTGGTATCACATATGGACAGTTAATTTTAAACAACTGGATATCAACGTGTCATTTCCATAAATTAGCTGGCAAGGATAAGGTGCTATAGAACTTCCTTCAGCTGCTTTAACTTGTGTAGGGGCGATGCATATATCTGAGGGTGCATGACATGGTACACTGTGCAGTACACTTGATACAGTCCATACACGATACAATCAGTCCACCGCATTAAAAGTGTACGTGCTGAACACATACGTAGCTTATACACAAACACATACATGCAAAGCACATACTGTACATTTCACATCTGGCTGGACACTTACGGAGCACAGTGCATATGCTGCAATACACACACACACACACACACACACACACACACACACACACACACACACACACACACACACACACACACACACACATAACACATGTATTCATATATTCCTCCATATACAGAATCAGCACACAACACACACACACACACACACACACACACACACACACACAGGGGGGGGGGGAAGCCAGCAAATAAGAGTAAACATAGGCAAGCATACTTTGACGCACCAGGCAATGACTAAAACAGTTTCTCAAGAATACTGTCCTCTGTTATGATCTTCGCAACTTGATCTGGCCATATATTTGCTTAGTTTTTGGCACTTTCACAGGATTTTTTTTTTTTTTTTTTTTTTTTTGGTCTCGTTTCTTTTGTAATACATTCATTTTAATCTTACAGTTTTACTGAGAGTATTGGTTAACTGTTTCATGCTAGTTTAAATAAACATAGTGCAGTGACGCGTTAATATAAAATAAAAGCCTATCTCACTCATGTTCGGCACAACTACTGTATTACACTAAAACATACGTCTGGCGATTTTAGTCATATGAAAGTGAGTCACAAGAGCTTAAGAAACAATGGTGTTACAATTAGCACTCTCATGGTCTGAACAGCTCTAGCGTCTTATTCCAGACGATTTTCTTCATCTAAGAATAAGTTATAAGAACCTTCGGGCAATATGGGTTCTAGAGAATTTCTAGCACTGTTACCGTATATCTCGAAGACAGTAACCCCCCCTCTCTCTCTCTCTCTCTCTCTCACACACACACACACACACACACACACACACACACACACACACACACATAGATAAGTATAAATATATATATATATATATATATATATATATATATATAGATATATATATAGAGAGAGAGAGAGAGAGAGAGAGAGAGAGAGAGAGAGAGAGAGAGAGAGAGAGAGAGAGGAGCCTCTGTGGTACAGTGGTAGAGTGTGCGTTTCGTACACGGGTGAGCCAGGGTTCGCGCCCCGCCACGGTAATAAACTTTGGGAGTGTTCACCCGGCCACGTACTGCATTGGCGGACACAAGGGGTGCTGTGGTTGAACCAGCATCGTTTACATAAAGTATGCTAGCACCCAGTCGGCTTGCGCGGGCCGATTACACTTGGTTCACAGACTACACACACACATCCAAAGCCACTCCAGCACTACAATTACACTTACAAGCACTTCTCCCCTTACATACAAACTCAACCAGACAGCCTAAGCCACATGGTAGAGATACATTGGCTGTATCGTCCGGACTTTGGTCGGGATAGGCCTGTCCTACAGTGGACACTCAAACGGCTGATGATATATATATATATATATATATATATATATATATATATATGCGCCTGTGTGTGTGTTCTTGTATCTGTTTTCCTATCTGTCTCTGTCTGCGCGACATCTCACTATATCAGCACTGCACCATTATGTAGGCACTTACCGTACGTATTACATCAGCACTACCACCATGCTATATTACTATTATTCTGCTACACTAGCACCACTGCCACCATCACCACCACTGCTACACTTTAAGAATTCCTCGTCTCAGCAGTCTATATCACTACCTTTGTACATCTGCATCATATTTCATTAGCAACACAGTACACTACATCACCACCACAATACAGCACCACTCACAGTACACTACATCACCACCACAATATACCACTACTACATCACACTCTATCAGTTCCCCATTATATCAGCACTGCACTACATTAAACTACACTACACTACACTACAGAACACCACAACCTTACATCAACACTTTACAACATCGCCACTCTGTAGTTAGTCAACACCACACTGAATCATATCAGCACCAAACAATAAACCATTATCAAAACCCCCACTATGTTACATCAGCACCACAAACCTGCATCACCACCACCATACTCAGCTATTACCACAACACATCGGCATCACTCTTCACAACATCGACAGCACAATAAGGGACCACATCACCACCAACACACTGCATCACCACTGCAAATCACCACCATCACCTACACCATGCATTACACCATATGACAACGAGGTAAATGACCATCGTATTACATCAAAACCAAGCTACATCACTACCACTCAAAACACCATCACCCACACCGAATCAACACTACGCAAAACTACACCATCACAACACTAAACTATCACCATAATACATTACCACTAAATTACACTACACCACCATCAGAACCATCAACACAATACAGCACAAAATCACCATTGCATCGACACATCACCACTACCACCTCACCACACCACAAAACATCACCATCACACAGCAACACTACCACACTACATCACCACACCGTTCACCATCACACATCACCACACTGCAACTACACTTCCTCCCCTCATCCATCACCACCATCGTTATTGCCTGACGCATTTGTCTCCTTTACCCATCGAGAGCTCCTCCTCCTCCCTCATCACCTCCGCCTCTATGTCTCCGATACATGCAATACACGCTAACGGTAAAACACTCTCTTGTCTATCTGCTCATCTGTCTTGCAGCCCATCTCTCCCGCTCGGTCTGTCTCTCTACCACGCACTCACGGACACTTTCACAGGCAGGAGGAAAATGCTCTCTCTCTCTCTCTCTCTCTCTCTCTCTCTCTCTCTCTCTCTCTCTCTCTCTCTCTCTCGTACAAGCGGGCGGAAATAAATAAACTTACAAAAAAATGAAAAACGCACATGTCAATAAAGCATCGACGGACCACAACTTTCCTCAGTTCGCTCGCGCTGTATTTTTGAGTGAGAGAGAGAGGGGGGGGATTGTATATCTACACTCCGATGTCTGTTACTTCATTGATGCTGCGAGGAAACGATTTTATTCAGTAGCAAATGATGATAGTTGTAGTGGTGGTGTACTGTGATGATTTTGGTGGTGGTTGTAGCTGTGGTGGTGGTCGTGGTGATAGTTATGGAGATGGTGGAGGTGGTGGTAGTTGTGATGGTGGTGGTAGCTGTTCAGACACGGTTCTCATTTTGGGCAAGTGCATTGCGGCCGGACAGGGCCACAGAGCATTTGCTCTAAAGCGAAGCATGGTTCAGAGACGGCTTTAATTTGGACAAGTGCTAAGCGATCCGATAGGGCCGAGAGGCTCTTATACAGTACTGTAGTTGTCCTAACCACGAAAGGAATCATATAATTCAGCTCCGTATCATTTTCACCAAACTGTCTACGTTCATGTAGGCTAATAAGAAAAAAGTAAATACCCCGTACTGCACAGGCTATAATAGGAGGATGAACGACGTTCTCTCCGTTTGTGCCTATATCCATATTTCTACGGCAGTAAACTGTTGGTTCGTTCGTTCGTTTAAAGATTTCCTGTTGGTGGCCCTTTTTCGTATTATTTCCTACGCGATATATAATCATCCTGCGCTAGTCAAAATTATACTCAAGTCTGCTCTACGCGCAGTGCAATGGTTGATCCTTTTGGGTGGATGAAGTGAATTATATAATAGTTTTGTTCCGGCTTCAGACACACGATTTTAGTCAACTGAAGAAAGTTTCTCTCGTTCATGAGGGTTATTCTGACGACTAGTTTTGAAGCTTCTCATGGTTGGGACAGTTTTAACTTTCTATTTCACCTACCCCTATGCGATTTTATTCACCTGAGAATTACCCTACTGAGTCATTCGTGCCTAAGAGTTAATACAACACTGTCACCATTGGTCTGTCCTGATATGTAAAGTCGGCATCAAAAGCCCTGTCGCTTTTCCTGTCCCCTTCTCCACGAACACTGAAACCAGTGTGGTGAACTTGCAGCAAACAATATTTATGACAATGATCTGAAGGCAATACGTTCATCAGCGTCGGCTGCTTTGAATTCAACACACAGATTTTCAAAGTGAGTGGAAAGAATAGTAGGACAGGTGACAAGATTTTTAGTACCGACGGCACATCTCTAGTGTTCTCCTCCTGCTAAACCCCGACTAGACGATTATATGTTTCTGACATTCAGTCATAGGGGCACGAAAGAGTAAAGTGTCTAAAATTATTTTTCTGCTGAGGTAAATGTTTACTTCACTTTACATGCGTACAAACTGAGGGTGACCATCAGAGTTCAAAATTTTACTCTAAATGACAAGTTTGAGAGTTAACTGACACACAGAGCCGACACTCACGAAACATGACCAAATGCTTGATCACCATGCACTGTAATAATATCAATTCTGTAACGGCAAATCTAATAGGAAAGGCATTAATTCCAATTTACTGTGTCAGTTAAACCTCGCTGATGCCAGGCTGATGACACGATGGTAGGAAGTGGGGGAAGGGGGCCGGACATGGGAAAGGAAGGTAGGGGGTAAGGAGGCGCAAAGGGTAAGGGATGGAAAAGGAGGCCAGGGAGATACAAGGTGATGGTGTAGATGGGAATGGGGTCGAGGGAAGGGGTACAATAGACAAGGGTCGAATGGGGGCAATGGGGAGAGGGAAGGATGGTGTAGGGATGAAAGGGGACTAAAAGGGACAAAGCAGGGTGCAGAAGGGTTAGTGGAAGGGGCAGAGGGAGCTGTGTGGGAGAAAGGGATGCTGTCGGCGGAAAGGAGTTAGGGGAGGGGGATGGAGAATTACAGATGCTGGACGCTGGATGAGAAACAGTGCGTAGGAGATTCTGGGAAGTTTAAAGAGTTGAGTGATACAGTGTGTGTGGCCAACATATAAGGAATGTGGTCAGTTTAGTGGGGGGGGGGGGAATGTTTGTGGCCAGTTCATCGGTCTCTGGCAAGCATGGATAGGGAAACTGTGAGGTGGTATTTTATTTTCTTAACAAACGATGAACAAAGGAAAGAAAAAAAAATCAGCACACCAGATTACACGTGTCCTCTGCTCATTAAAAATCTGTAACAGCTGAACTTGAACTGCTGAAGGTTGAAGTTTAGGGAAAACTAATCTGGGGATGAGTCCCAAAGAGGTGTAGTTCTGGGAAAGAATGAATTCTGCTTGGCAGAAGTTCTCCAATATGGCAGTGTGACAGTCAAGTCATGTGCACTATAACAGATGCCAGTGTAGCACGTGGAAAGGCGAGGAGAGGTGGGACAATGGATGCAACTTTGTCTGAGTATTTGCCACAAAAGTACCTATAAAATAATGCATGGGAGGCAACATTCCGCCTTCTTGTAGGGGAGGTAGGTCATTTATAACTGTTGGGTCATTAATTATTCTTATAGCTTTGTTCTGAATTTTGTCCAGTTGTTCTAGCGCAACCTCTCCACATCAACTCCGTAAGGGTGAGAAATATATCAGCTGAGAGCGTACATGACTCTTGCGAAGTTACGGATTTTGTATAATAATCCAAGTTTCTTTGGGCGGTTTTAGCAAGTGATCTAACATGACAAGTCCAACTGAGGGCACTGTTAAACGAAACACAGAGAATTTCAATACTTTTTGAGATAGGAATATTGAATGCACTGAAGGTAATATACGAATCAGGTAATATCTGCCTGTTAGTAAACTGGGCATATTTGATTTTTCTATTATTAAATGAGACAATGATACTTGGTCCCTATTCAGTAATCTTGTATAAGTCTTGAATTAAGGAGACCGGTGTGCCGAGTTAGGAATTAAGAAAGGTGTGCTTCGGTGAGTCTATTCGTGCTTTTGTTTAAGTCGTCGCCCAGCGAGCCACGGCACACCAACAATGCACTCTCATAACTTCGCGACGCCCACAATATGAAGACTGACCGTGCATGCCGATAAAGAAAGCACATAGCGATAAGCAATTCCCGGCACCTTCGGCAGCTCCGGGCGGCGCGTCGTTTGCTTAGAAATGACTTCATTATCAGTGCCGCTGGAGCCTCCCTGTCGCTTCTGATTTCCTTCGTAGTTGTCATAGCTTGCATGGCTCTGTACATCTTTTTAATTTCTCCTTTGCATTTGTCTCAACTTACATGGTTCTATTCCTCTTTCTGCTTCTTTTGTGTCATCATCTGTGCTTGCGTGTCTCTGTACATTTCATAATTTCTCCTCTGTTATTATCTAAGCTTGCATGACTCAGTACGTCGTTTATCCCTTTCATTTCTGTGGCGTGTTTATTTATTTTCTTCCTTACTACTTTTAAGCAATTTTTTAAAGCTTACATGAACACCCTATGAGTAAAGGGGCTAATGAAAGCTATATCCAATTACTGCGTTTCGAATAACCCCTCCTGATCAGAATAAAATCGTCTGAAGGAAACAAGAATTTACCGAAAATGTGATCGGACTGAGGGGATGAAAACTTAAAGCCTTCCATTTTTCACTCACAGCTAAATAACACTATCTGGGTGGAAAATACTACCAGTTATCCTGACCATTAGATGTGTGATTCATGGTGCCAGTATTAACACTCAAACTTCTATAACTTCCCGTCGAATATTTTTGTCTGACACTAGTTGGAATGGAACACTGAAGTTATCCCTACCATTATATTCGTAATGGTGCCACAATTAATACATTCAGTTTCCTATAACTTAGGTTCGGTTGGATTTAAACTGTCTGGCTTAAGTTGGAATGACATACTTTACAATACTTGATCTTAAGCGTTTAATTTCTCCTTTATAGTTTGGCTTGTGTGGCACTGTACATTTACTTTATTTCTCTTTAATTTTTAGGGAGATTAGCCTGTGGTCGTTAAAAAATTTCCTAATTCTCTTTACGGATTACTGGAAGTTACTGTTACTAACTTTTCTTCTTCCTTTTTCTCATGTTTCATTCGCCTGCTCAGGGTTCGAGTCGCGCCCCAGGGAGTGCTCACTGTGGGTGGGTCGAAGGATAAATTAGAAAATTATGTTCGGAACTTTGAGACCAACTCATTGATATACATCGTTGTAAAAGGGTTTGTAATTAGTGGCAGTTGACTTATGCTAAGATGCTGTTGTAGGTTTGCTTAGTCTGGCTACTCACAGACTCTTTCGTTCGCCTTAGCAAAGACTTCTTCGTGCTGAAAAAGGGGAAAAAAGGGAAGGCCTGACTCTATGCTGATGACGAAGAAAACCAAGTATCGTGCCAAATTTTTCCCTTCTCAGAAGTGTTTTCATCTTTGTACGAAGATACGAGCGCCCGCTTCTCACTAACAAAAGAATGTTTCAGACAGTTATGTTTTTCACAAGCACTATATAATAATTAAACTTTCTTATGAAAAAGGAAAAGTCGACTCGTACCGGTAGCCGATTGATCTTTTTGTGTATTTATCTTCTAAAATAAAATCTGCCCATGCTATGCTGATGAAATGATGTTTTACTTATGTGAAACTATACATCTGAATAACACTGGAATCGTATCAAGCTTGCGATTTAGGTCTGTTATGATTGTAATATGGCTTACACTGTCCCTATAATATAAGGAACACATTGTTAATTTACGCACATGTAGGAGCCGCTGTGTTCGGATCAGTAGCACATGTGTCTACCATCCTGGAGTGGGTTCAGTGCCACCTGTTACCACTGCTCATCTGTCCTAGTTCCCTCCCTTACATACACTATTACCCACAACCACTCCATTACAATTGTGTACATGCACTTATCATCCCGCACTCCCCCAATCATCCATTATACCCGTACGTTGAAGCACTGGGTGGAAGCAGGTCATTTCTTCAGTAACACAAAGTGGTGCCCGGTCCACCAAATTATTTTCCTTCCATTACTCACAAACACATGACCTGAATGTGCATTGTACAGCTGCCCCCCACCCCCCACTCTTTGACGTCGCGTGTCTTTATACCGGCCGCTGCAAGACATAATCGTATATCATTCACAAACATGTTCAGTCTTTCGAACGCATCAAAGATGACAACAACACGCCTCCTTTCGATGTGAAACCCTGGATACGACAGGAAGACAAAGAGAACAAGGAGGCGGGAAGGACGAAAAAGTGGAAAACGGAGATTAAAAAACAAAAAAAACAAAAAAAAAAAAAAAAGAAGAAGAAGAAGAAGAAGAAGAAAAAAAAAGGACTGCTGTCGCTGCTGCTGCTGCTGATGATGCCTATAAGATGATGATGAAGCTTATAAGGAAAAGAAGGACGAAGGGCAAAGGAGGTGGATAAAAAGACGAGAGGAAGAGGAAAACAAAGAAATGGCGACGATGATGACAACGACGAGGGATGGAGGGAGGGAAAGAGAGGAGGCATATAATTATATTCACACACACAAGCTGGACTGCAGATTACCGTATGTGGTAAAGAGAAAAGAAGAACATGTTATGAAATTCAAAACGAACTTGTCATCAAGAAAATAATATATATAATACAGCGTGGGAAAAGTATATTTCATCCGTCTTAACCTAGGAATGATATTCGTCTTTTTGTAATTAACTCAAAGAAGACCAGTGATGTAATAACACAATCCAACATCCCTCACTTAACACTTCTTCGGTATGAGAGTGACGAGAGCTCTTTTCTAGGGTTGTATCTCTAACTACATGTCACCGTTCAGAATGACAATTAGGCCAAGTTAAAATGGACAGCGTATAGGCACAGAGAAAGGTTTAATATGGGTATAGCCAAGAGGGGGAGAAAATAATGTCATCACTGAAATGGGGGAAGTGGATGGAAAAGCTAATTTGATTACAGAACGAGTAGCAAATTATCTGTCAACATCCAGAGTAGCGGAAAGGGTTGGTAGGGATGCAGCGACAGGAAGGACGGGGAGAAAAAGTGAAATAGGGAGAAATTAACATGGAGGAAAGGATGCAAACACTGAAAGGGAGGGAAACAGAGACGGGGAGGAAGTGTAGAAAAGTAACAGAAAGGAAAACGGGGAAGGATACATATAACAGAGAGGAAAGGGAGGGAAAGTGCCAGAAGGGAAACAGAGAGAGAGAGAGAGAGAGAGAGAGAGAGAGAGAGAGAGAGAGAGAGAGAGAGAGAGAGAGAGAGAGAGAAGAGGGAAACAGTGACAGGGAGCAAAGGGAGGGAAATACTGGCAGGGAGGACGACAATGACAGTGGATACACAGTGTCTGGGCGGAAAACAGGGACTGCGAAAGGGAGGAAACAGAGAAAAGAAAGTAACGGTGACAGGGACAGTAGCAATGGAATGGAGAGAAACAGTACCAAGGAGGGAATGCGGGAATAACATGGAGAAAAGGGAGGAAAACGGATGACAGAGAGGAAAACAGTGACAGGATGGGAAACGTGATATAAAGGAAATAAGTTACAACGAGGTGGGAAACTGTGGAGGAAACAGCCTATCTTCCCACCACCACAAGAAGAAGAAGAAACTATTAATCCACTTAGCAAGACACTTTTACTCTTTAAATGCTTGATTCGGGTAAACAAATGTAGTCAAAACTGTTAGCGCAATATCAAATAATTTGCGAAAGCAGCGGTTTACGAAAGATCGATCCTACATTACGAATTCGTTAATATTTCTGTCTAAGATTTATAATGCGATAGACAGCGACAAAGCATACATTATTTATCTCATTAGCAAATCATTTAATGTGGTTCCATCTCACCCACTGCCTAACAATATCCCTCAGCCAACCCACCCCTACCTAGCAGTATCCACTTACCTCACGATCTCACCCAGCCCCTACCTAACCCTATCCCCCACGCACCACTCCTCCCTAAGAGTATCCCCCATCATGCCATCCTTACCTACAAAGCTCTCCCACCCCTACCTATTCACCTAGTAATCTCCCCACTACCCGATCCGTATCTAACAATATCCCATACCATAACTACCCCAACCCAACCGCCTTACTCCCCAGCACCACTCTCACAGAATAACCCTCAACTAGAAACCCATCTCACCTAGCAGTCTTCCTTGCCCTTCGTCTAGCAACTCACTCCCTACCTGATACTCTCTCCCATCCCGGCCAACCACCAATACACCTTCCCCTCAGTACCCACTCTTTCCATCCCCTCACCTTAATGAACTAATTACCTGGTAAATGGCATAGTGTCTCTCTGGTCACCCCAAACTCGCCCAAAACAGGAGAGACGAGGGCTTAACAGATTACCTGGTTGATGCTGCTGTTTGATGGCTATGACAGCAATGAACTGAGGCTGTTAAGGGCTAAGGCTGTCTATCATAATAATCTCGGGTTCATATGACTCCCTTTCAGATGAATAGTTGTCTCGAGCAAGGTAGAGTAAAATACCAATATTATTCCGTTTATAGGAGATACCTAACCAGGCCAACCAGTCTGTTGCAATTATTAGTTTTATTCTTTAACATCTGATATATATCTTATACGTAAACGTTAATGATGTTTTTTTTTTTCCTCGGGCTCCTAGGTCTCTCGCAAATAAAATCTATCGCTTTCCTGTAGCTAGAGTATAATAGCCAAGTTGTCTCGATCATGAGAGGGTTTACTGGCTGCTGTTACTGTCTGATGGCTCTAACACTGAGTATGGGTTAGGGTTGTCGGGCATAATCTTTCACTGAGCTTGTTACAGTCAGGGACAAAAGCAGGCCCACTATTTTACTGCGTCTGTTTCAAAATTAGGGCACGTCCATGACACTCCTCCCTGTCGCATCCTATCAAAGACGATATTCTTTGGGCAGAGAATCAGAAGACCTTTTCTGTTTACAAATATTAGAAGAGGAAAGTGAGAAGTAGAGATTAAACATTAAGCAAACTTATGTCCTCGACTGTACATTTGTGTATTTTATTCACACTAAAACCAGAACACTTTTATTTCATTGTGAGTAACAGACAAAGTCTTACCGATACAAAAAGCTAGGGTAACCCTCTGTTTGCTTTGCCCACACCGAGGAATTATGGTAAATGGTAGCGACCATCATCCACTCGATAATTATAGTGTTGCCTGCTTCTTCTTAAGGCGAGTTTACACTGATTAACAAGCCTAATGGTTTCCTGTAACTCCGGAAACCGCTTATAACGCTGGGTAGTAATCACATAACCAAATAACAGGGTGATGTGGAGCCTACTATGGTGCCCCAAGTAGCTGGGTGCAGAGAAGCAAATGCGGCATCCAACCAGGAACTAAACCTTCACGCCCTTCCCCGGGCCTCGCTGTTGCGAACCGCTGTCCATCACAAGGGAACATCGGTTCACAGCAAGGGATGGTCGTGAAGGGGCGACTACTTGCCTGCGGTAAATATGAGTCAGCTCGGCCATACAGACGGGTTGTTTTACTACTACTACTACTACTACACCTACGAATTATATTTAGCTAGCACCAGGCGATATTGATCCTATTGTAGATGAAGAGCTGTAATATAAGCCTTCTTCTTCCCTTTATATGTTTGTTATAAATTCTTTAACATGTACATAATTCCTGAAAGTAGAAGAGAATGTTAACCATCTACAGCATGATGACACTTCCTTTATTTTTTATCATTCTTTTCCTATGTCTGCCTTCCTCTCATCCCATTTCTCCCACCTGCCCTGTCACTTTTTATTACTGTTCTTTCCACTTCAGGTGATCCAGCACTGAGTGACAAACATAAGAGATTCCAATAAACCAAGAAAATATTTCCAACGCTAGGTGGTAACCATATAACCAATAACGGGGTGATGAGGAGCCTACAGCAACGGTGCTCCAGTTAACTAGGTTGAGAGGCAATGCTGTATTTATCTGGGAACCAAACCCCCTCACTCTTTTCGCCCCTCACTGTGGTTAGACGTTGTTTGCCGCACGGGAACAAAGTTACTGCATGGGTCGGCCCTACAGGGGTGTTTGCTTGTCTGCGGTTGATGGGTCTGGTCGGTCAAAGAGACCGGAATTACTCAACAACAACAAGAAAGCACTCTGAGAGCGCATACCTCCGCCAATGCCATTGCCATTGAAAGGATCCGGATCCGTCCCCAAATTTAACCAAATGTTCCTTGACCCATGGCCCACTCTTCCACAAAACTTTTTTGCAATTAGTTGAGAACTTTTGGAGATGTTGTGCGGGATACATAGGATTCGGATCCGGATCCGGATCCAAATTTAATCAATTCATTGTTGGCCCATGGGCAAGTTCCATGTCTCTACAAAGGTAAACAGAATCGTCTATTGGCAACAACAGGCCTATGGCGGATAAACATTCACTGGATTTTAGAAGTTAATGAAGGCTGTATCCAACCCCTCCAGTTCGGAGGAAAAAAAAAAAAAATCCTTTCGGAGAAGGCTGACCTCGGCATATGGGTAAGGACGGGGGGGGGGGGTTGTGGGAGGGGAAAAGGGGCGTGCGACGGAAGGAAAGGGTTCTGAAGGAGAAAGATAAAAGTGGGGGTGGGGGATTTAGGAGAGCGGTAGGAAGGAGCTGCTGGTGAGGAGAGATTGTGTGAGAGAGGGAGAGGAGGTTGTGAGAGATGGAGGAAGGCTGTGGAAAGGGGAATCGTTAGGAGAGAGAGAGAGAGAGAGAGAGAGAGAGAGAGAGAGAGTACGAGTACAAAGGAGAAAGCAAACAGCAACAAACCTGTTGGTCCGTTCATGGCTATCTGTTACGAGGAAGGTTATAGCTAACAAAACTATTCCATCAGCTACAGAAAAGGAAAGAATGGCAAGAAGTGAAATAATGACGTTCAAATTTGCACACCTTTCATTCCAAGCATCTTTTTTTTTTTTTTTTATGGGAGGGGGTTCGATACTGTCATATAATATCCCTGATCAAAAACACCAGGATCTTTAAATACATCATGACATTCGAATGAAAAATGCTGAAGACAAATATTAACTCCTACATATCTATAACACACTTTTATTTTTTCTTTTCAGATCATCCTGAGGATTTTATTCAACTTACGAAAGAACTTTTGTGTGAAAGAGCTAGGTGAAAGCTGTGCTTAACCTTCTCCCCCCCCCCCTCCACGCGTTTGTAAAATCTCTCCTAATATGAGTAAAGCCGCCTGATAGAATAATACAATAATACGGATATCATTCGATTAACGAAATTACCTGAAGAGATCAACGTGAGCTGCCAGAGGGAGGGAAAGAATGTTCTATATTCATCACTAAATACATGATGGGAGCTCTTGTAATCTGTAACGATAACAAGTATTAAAATTGTTTGACTGCATTTTTTCATTATTATGCATGAATTTTAAAAGGTGACGTTTATGGTCAGTATCAGCTTTTATTCGATTTATTTTACCTTTATTGGTTAATCGATCAATATCCAAAGCCTGTGGCATACTGTAATACGGATAGTAACGGAAGCGGACAATGCGAGAATGAGCAGATGAGATTTTGAAGTTGTGAAAGTACTGAAAAGCGGGGTGAAGAATTTGGTGGGAAAATATGAGAATAATAAGATGGGGTTTTGAAGTTGTGGGAGGAAGTACTTACAAGTGGAGTGGTAGAAGCCGTTTTTTTTTTTTCTCTCTCTCTCTCTCCACCCGGGAAGACCTCTTGCAATTAGGCGCATGACAGCCGATAGAGAAGGAAGGATTGTTTTACGAACATCTGAGTTGGATAAATTCTTGCCTGGAGGACTATCGACGCATCCACACATTCGATGTACTGCTACCTTCAGTTGAATCTTCATTTAGTACAGGGAGGAATGGTTTCTTGTAGCCTAGGACATCATTTACGAAGTAAGGCAGGAACCATATATCCAAACGGAGTCTGGTCAACTAGTGGGTTAAGGCAATTCAATTGATTCTGGCCCATAAGGGTTTACATCCGAGGGAAGGTTGGGATCTATTGTTCCTTTCATACTACTCAGGGAAGAAGCACCAGATCACTCTCGCCTCAAATGCCTGGACCATGGCCTAGCCCTGGACCCCAAAACTCCTGGTGGGGCAACAAAAAACTGGATGACAGACAGATAGAGAAAAGGGTGGGGCAGTAGAAAGATGAAACACTGTACTCCTCCTATTGCATTTTTAGATATATATCGGTTCTTGCGCCTGCAGACAAAAATAGAAGCAAGGGGTGCCGAAACATGTAAGAGGTTAGGGAAATTGCTTGGTGGAGATGGATGAGAAAGGGGAGTATACTGATATAGCTAAAGGAAACGAGGGAGAGAAAAATGAACGTAAGGGTCAAGAGGATGGCTGGGAAGGGTACGAGAGAAATGTAAGAGGGGAAAAAACAGACGGAGAAGGGGAAAATGGAAGGACGTGTACGGGTGAACAGAGAGAGGTTCACTTGGTTACAAGGCCTCAGTTAGACTCTTTTCATCTGAAATACTGTCCTACCTCGAATCCCAGGAATTAAACAGAAAGACCGAGGGGGGTAAATAATGGTAGAAATATCAGAGACTGGGTGTGCTAAGCCGGCTCCGTACCTTCTTTACCCTTGCACAGTTGGTGACTTTATACACGGGTTTTATTCGTCCCTGTGTAGAGTACAACTCATGTGTGGGGATGCTCCCCACACACAGCTCTTCTCAGTATGGTGAAGTCAAAGGCTTTTCGTCTCATTAACACTCCTCCTCTTATTGGCTCCTTTCAACCTCTGTCTCTTTGCCGCACTGTTGCATCTTTCTCTCTTTTTCTATCGTTACTCCAATGGTCACTGCTCCTCTGAACTGTCTGCCTGCATCCCTCCACCACGACGGCGGCAACGTAGAACCCGTCTAGCAACAAACTCTCCTCCATTTTCTGTCCCACTCTCTAATGCAAGAGATAACCGCTACTTCCAGTCCTTCATGTATGCAACAGGGTAACTCTGGAACTGTCTCCCTCTGCCTGTTTTTCCAACTGCCTACGATCTCCAGTCTTTCAAACGCAGTGTGTTGAGGCATCTCGAAATGAATGGATCATGAATTCGGCTCTCTGTTATCTTATTTTTGTTTTTCTTCTTGGAGGGAGCAATTTGCAGGCCCCTGGTCTTCGGTTCCTTCTTCCTTGCATAAAAAAAAAGACAGGCAGACAGATGGATATAACAATGTAGGTTGTGGGTCGCGATGGATATAACAATGTAGGTTGTGGGTCGAATTCAAGGGAAAGGCCAAGACTTAGCATAAACTGTTTGATCAATGGCCAACATAATTCTAGTATAATGGCATTAATTTATGTCTTTTTTTTTCCTTCTTCTTCTTCGTAAGATGTACTCAGGCATGGAAGATTGGGAGGAAATTTTGCTCATTGTTAAGTAGAGGTACGACAGGGAGAAAGTTTTTTTTTTTTTTTTTTATTCCTCATACAGTATTCTGGGCAGTGAGCTACATAATCAGCTTTGGAAATATAGTAAGGCCTTGCCGTTACCAGATCATTTTTCACATTATGCCTAAAAAAGGCTTAATACTGATGCAAACAATAAAAAAAACTAGATTAAGGATAAAAAAATGGTAAATTTTTATATAATACAAAATAGGGAAGGAAGATAAACTACGAAGGATACAGCCCTTGCATGGGAGAGCTGGTAGCGTCTTTTCATTGGTGATTTAGTTTTCATATTACAACTGACTTTCGCTTACCCGGTATATGTTTTTTTTTTAAATTATATATCGACAGAGTTTCCGTCAGTACCATGCATGAAGATTATTAAGCTGTGATGTGCAAAATGATTCACTAAGGAAGAGGCGTTAGGAAGTCTCCAAAATCAACTAGAAATACGGCCTTGTGTGTAACTGTGTCGCGTTGGGCAGATGACGGGAGAAGAAAGGGATGCCGTAACTTGTCAGGGGTGAAGGGAAGTGCATGGTGAGGATGGATTACAAAGGGAGAGACTGGGAGAGAGTGAGTGGGAGGGAGGGAGAGAACGAGGGACGTAGGTTGGTTGGGAGAGGGAAGAGAGAAATGGAAATGGGGAAAAAAAGAAATTAGACGGAGAGGGTAAAAGGAAGTACATGTGAGGGAGAAGAGAGGTCCATGCGATTGCAAAGCTTCTATTACACTCCCTTTTCCAATGAGACATGGCGTAGTTCGAATCACAGTAATTAAAGAGAAAGGGTTGGAGATAGGAACATTGGTGTGAGTGTGCGTATGGTGATATGAGAGGGATTAAGGTACTACAAAAGAGGACAGCTAGATGTGATAAGCAAAATAATTAACTTAGGAAGAGGTGTTAGGGGGCCTCCTAATGTACGAGAAGGGAGGGGTGTCTTGACATGGAAAGACTGAAGGGAAGTGCATGGAGGGGATGGGAGTGAAAGGGAGAGATATGGAGAGGGTGACAGGGAAGCAGGGATAGAAATGTGGACGTAAGGGTCAAGATGATGGCTGGAAGGGGACGCGAGAATGGAAAAGGGAAGAACACCTTGGACGGAGAGGGGACAAGGAAGGATATGCATGGGAGGAGAGAGAGGTCCATTTGGTTACAAGACTTCCATTAGCCTCTCTTCTATTTCATTTGGGACATGGGTCTTATTCGAGTCGTGTAATCAAACCGCGAAACTAGAGAGGCAACTCATATTAAAGGATAAAATAAGAGAGAGAAAGGGTAAGACGCAGACATACGCTGGAATCAAGGAAGGCAGAGGCGCATCAGACGAAAGTAGGAGAGCGTCCATGATAGAGGAGAGAGCCAGGAGAATGTGACTGGAAGCGAGAGAGGCGGAGAGGGAGAGGGTGACGCTAGATTGCATCACAAAGTCGAGAGAGAGAGAGAGAAATTTCACGCGACGGTGGTTTGTTGTAGTGTGTGGGAATGCTTCATGGGAAATGGATGAATTGACTAAAATATAATCAAGCGATATTTATGTCCAGTTCAAAGAAACATTTGACTTTGAAAAATTTTATGTGTTAATGGTATGCCTAAAGTCAGACAAGCTAACAGTCGATTTCGATGTACCAACATGAGAATTTTGGGAAGATAACCAAAACACATCCAGAAGTCTTAGGTACTGTGCTAAATGTGGAAATGAGCAAAAATGGTGACGAATATCAAGTACTTTTGTAATGTACAAATTCTGATATTGTGAATTTTGCAGCGTACATAGGCCTACCAGAATATTTGCATATACACCCATGTAAGTATAACTTTACTCAGTTAATAGAAACATGGGTATTATATGAAAAGCTGAGAATGTTTATTCATGTATTATTATTATTATATATATATACAGTATATATATATATATATATATATATATATATATATATATATATATATATTGTCAAAAGCTCTCATCTGCTTTTTCTGTTTTTTTCTTATTTCGTGTCTGTACTAACAGCCTCGAAAATGTAATAATGTGTTAACTTTTGCTCCATAATATGTAATATGTTTTGAGCAACAAAGAATCTAAGTTTGAAATTTGAACATTCCTTGTCTTTCATCCTTACTTCCGAACAGTCCACAACTTCAATAAAACTGTACACATCCGTACTCACTCTCACTTTTTAACTGAATACCATACACACAAGGAAATCCAATTACTTTTTAGAAATTTACTTTGACAATCTACAGAAAACTTCGGATTGATTATTTCAACTGGATATTTAGATATGTTTTTCTTTAATTTTTCCTCTTCCAAGGTGCCCTCTGGACCTAAACATAATCATATAGCACCATCACTAATAACCAACAAATGATTCCCTGGGAATGAACGAATTAAAAATGCCGCTCCACTGCTACTGAAAAGAAGAATTACTCGCTCACCTAAAAATCGATCCCAGTCTACTTACCCTTCTTAAAATAGGGGCAACTGTAGAATTCCCTGCCATCTAACACCAAACATATTTATTCATTTAGGGGTAAAGCATATATATAAGTCCGCGAGTGTTCAACCCTCACCATTGCTGTTCACGTTTATATTCACTCCAGACGAGTTTATTCATTTTGGATACAATTTCTGAATGAGAAGAATTAGAAAACAGTCTTCATTTCCTTTTCCCTACTTCGAAGCTCTCCTTAGCTAAATGTAATCGTCTTGTAGCATAAAGAATGGAACCTCGGGCTGTCAGTGGGGTAGCCTGTGCATCGCTCAGTTCTCCTGGTTAGAGTTCAGTACCATCGTGGGGCAGACACTTAAGAGGGTACGGTAGTCGCTACATTTTTGAGATTTAATAAGTTCACGCCCAGTCGACGTTAATCCCAATGATATATAAATTCTCTCACAAACGCAGCCAGTACAACACAGTTTTCACATGCACTTCTCTCCCAATATTCCAAAATACTGACACGCCTCTACCCAAGCATGAAACATTCGGTCTGTTCTCTAGGGACATTAAGTACCGTAGTGTTCCTCGGTCCTACAGATCAGTTGCTCTTTAGGACCAGTAAATCACGGTTTGTATGTATAGAGCAGACCTACTTGTTAATGTCAGGCGTGAGCAAGCAAGCCATTAAAACACAGGAACACACAGCAGCAAAAAAACACGAATAAAGTCACTCCACTCCTACATACACACATTTTTATCCTACCCAATGTCAGGAAAGTCTTGACACGAAAACGCGTTATAAAAGTGAGCAACGCGGCTTTATTCTTGCTCTCAGCCCTGAATGACCGCTGATCCGTTTTCATGTGGATCTTATGAAGTATCTGGAAATTCAAAGAAACTGCTGCATGTGCGAGTTTTGAAGTAATACACTGGCCAGTCCCCGATTGTCTCCTACTGGGTCGAGAGAGAGAGAGAGAGAGAGAGAGAGAGAGAGAGAGAGAGAGAGAGAGAGAGAGAGAGAGAGAGAGAGAGAGCATCATAAATATTGTGGATGAGATTAGCCAATAGTGACACCATTTTCCATTTCGGTCAGGAGGGACGCCTCTAAAAGTCTCTCATTTTACCAACTTTTTCTCTCTCGGAATCCAGGTTATGTATATGAGAGGAGGCAGGGGGTAATTTTCTATCAAAAATATTTTCGTCCCTCCCCTTTCCTTCCTCGATGCAGTCGTTCGTATTAATTCTTCCCCCTTCTTATGCTTACATTTTTAGCCATTTTTTATCTTCCCTTTCGTTATATTTTTCTCTCTCTTCCTCTCCTTGCTCTTCTGTCTCTTAGTTTTTAATTCTTGACCAAAAACTCTATGTTTCTTTTCCTCAGTTCTTTTTTTCTTTACTTAAGCTCGTATTTTAACACTTTGCATTTTCCTTCACCATTCTATCTAATATTCCGTCTCTGTCGATATATTAAATCTTCTTCCTCCTTTACCTACCCTCCTATTATAATGCTCACCACTAGTCCTTACCCTTTTATGCAGTTTCCTTCCATTCTCTGTCGATATATTTTAGTCTCTCCCTTCTTCCCCTACTTATCCTCTCGTTTAAATTCTCCCCATTCTTCCAGATCCCTTCTATCTAATTCCTCTCTTGCCTATATAATTTCGTTTCTGTCTTCATTTTCCTGTACGTAAAACTTTGAATCGTCTATATTTTTTCCCTTGTAATCATAAGCCTTTTTTTTTTTCTCCTTTCCATACTTATGATTTCGTTGTCATTCTCGTCTTTCATACATTTTCCTTATTTATTTTCTTTCCTTCTCGATCTCTTTTCTCTGCTTCTTTCTTTACTTTCATTATCCTCATTTTTCCTCATCTTTACGAGTATAACCGTTCGAGTGGATTTTTCTGTTTTGTTTTAGCTGACAGTGTGTGTGTGTGTGTGTGTGTGTGTGTGTGTGTGTGTGTGTGTGTGTGTGTGTGTGTGTGTGTGTGTGTGTGTGTGTGTGTGTGTGAATAAAAGAGCTCAAAAAGTTTTCATTCAATTTCAACCAAACTAGGTCAAGGTTGTGAATTTGCAGTTGGACAAACAGGACGTATTATTATTTCTTTTCTTATACCAAATGTGGAAGGTCAAGATCACAGGGCTGGGGCAAACGTTGACCTAGCAATACCACCTTAATTTTTATCTGATTAAGGCCAACCTTTGTAAAATGGTTCAGGTTGATGTAAGAATGAAATAAGTCAGTTATGAGTACGATTACTAAAAAGTCAAGATCAAGGGGCAAAGTCAAAGATTGTCCTGTATAATAATGATAAACAATATAACTCAAGCAATTTTACTCCGGTTTTAGCCAACTTGGTGGAAGGGTTGAGGGTCATCCAAGGAGTTAAATCGGTATGAACAATAGGATAAAAATCCAGGTCAAAGGGCAAGGCCAACTTAAACAGTTTCCATCCAGTTTAGACCAAACTTTGTGGAAGGGTTGAAGATATTTTATCTAATTTGGACCAATCTCTGTGAAAGGGTTAAGGGTCAATCAAGGAGCTGACCCAAATTTTTTCGAACAGGTCAAAGGTCAAGGTCATATGACAAGGTGGGCTTAAACAGCTTTTGTCAATTTTCAATCGAACTTTGTGGAAGGGTTCAGTGTAAGGTGAGAATAAAGATTTGGAATTGGAAACCAGTCAATTAAATCTCAAGGTCATAGGGAGCTTTGGCGAAAGCTTTGCCATTGCACTTGACATCTCAAAGGCTTTCGATCGAGTCTGGCATAAATCTTTAATTTCCAAACTGCCCTCCTACGGTTTCTATCCTTCTATCTGTGCCTTCATCGCTAGCTTCCTTTCTGGTCGTTCTATAGCCGCTGTTGTAGACGGCCATCGTTCTTCTCCTAGATCTATCAACAGTGGTGTTCCTCAGGGCTCTGTCCTATCACCAACTCTCTTCCTTTTATTCATCAATGATCTTCTAAGCTGTACATCTAACCCTATCCACTCATACGCTGATGACTCCACCCTTCACCTTTCCATTCGGTTCCCGCAACGCCCATCTCAACAGTTACTTCAACAAACAAGGGATGAGGCTATGGCACACCTAATGTCTGACTTGGCTCATATCTCTGACTGGGGTAAAAATAATATGGTTGTCTTTAATGCATCTAAGACTCAGTTCTTACACCTATCAACCCGACAAAATCTTCCACAGGTATACCCACTAATGTTTAATAATATTCAGCTTAATCCTGCATCATCCTTGAACATGCTTGGGGTTTCATTTACTCGGGACTTATCTTGGAAAGATCATATTACATCTCTTGTAAAATCTGCTTCCAAGAGATTGGGTGTGCTAAGCCGACTCCGCTCTTTCTTTACCCCTGCGCAATTGTTGACTCTATACAGGGGTTTTATCCGCCCCTGTGTGGAGTACAACTCTCATGTGTGGGGAGGCTCCCCACATACAGCTCTTCTCAATAGGGTGGAGTCAAAGGCTTTTCGTCTCATTAACTCTCCTCCTCTTACTGACTCCCTTCAACCTCTGTCTCTTCGCCGCACTGTTGCATCTTTATCTCTTTTTTATCGCTACTTTAATGGTCACTGTTCCTCTGAACTGTCTGCTTGCATTCCTCCACCTCTACGACGGGCGCGTAGCACCCGTCTGGCAGCAAACTCTCATCCTTTTTCTGTTCAACTCTCTAATGCAAGAGTTAACCGTTACTCCCAGTCTTTCATTTATGCAACAGGTCAGCTCTGGAACTGTCTCCCTCTGTCTGTATTTCCTGCTGCCTATGATCTCCAGTCTTTCAAACGCAGTGTGTCCAGGCATCTCAAAATGATCGGATCTTGAATTTGGCTCTATATTGTATTTTGTTTTTCTCTTGGAGGGAACTGTTACTGCGGGCTCATGGCCTTTGGTTCCTTCTTCCTCGCATTTAAAAAAAAAAAAAAAAAAAAAAAAAAAAAAAAAAAAAAAAGTAAAATGTCGGGGTCACATGGCAACGGTAACTTAAATACTTTCGGCCTGATTTCGACCACACTTTTTGGCAGGGTTCAGGATAAAGCAAGGATGAAGTGAATCGATTTTGAGAACAATCAGCGCAGGTCAAGGTCACAGGGCAAATTCAAATATACAAGCTTTAGACCAGTTGGTGGGCAATTTCGTATCTTTTTCTTACTCTTCTATTCGATCTGCTTTCCTACCCTGTCAGGCTATCACTTCTGCCCAGAGCCCCAGTAATGATACCCATCCCTCTTCCGCTCCTGATTTTCGGTGGCAGTCGCTCCAAAACTGTGCAAATTATGAAACAATAAAGTTTATCAGAATATTAAATCCACGCATTTAATTATCGTAGATTATTCGTACTATTGCCAGACGGATTAGGTAATAACATCGTTGAATTATATACGGCAATTGCCAGACGGATTAGGTAATAACATCGTTGAATTATATACGGCAACCGTATATATATATATATATATATATATATATATATATACAATGTTACGGAACAGAGAAAGATAATGTACACTTTAAGTGAGAATGCTAAAAATCACTACTGTCCCGTAAAGTTCCAGGTTCAAAACAAAAGAGTTAGGTAAAATTACAAGTTAAAGTTTAATGCTCAAACTAACAACAAAACATTCAGGACTCATAAGGATAACGTAATGGCAAAAAACAGGTTAAATATATGGTTAACTGCAATAGCCTCTATTAACACGAAATTAGCAAGAGTAAATTGATCTAAGTCAGCCCTGATAAAATGAGATACCAGATAATACTCAGTGAATGCCAGATATATTATTACAGATACAAAATAATAGTAAAACTGATGGACATAAAGATCCCTACATGAATTACAAAAACTTCACTAGGCCTACAAATTAAACTTACGCTACACAGTACAAGAAAAAAATGCAATAACACTTATACTCAAATTACACACAGCTGCTAGATGTTTGGAGATTTCTTGAGCACTCACAATAATAATATCTGTACATGGGAGGACAGAGATGTGAACAAAATGAGGAGCAGATCTAAGTGGCAATGATGCAGAGACTGAGCTCATTATATAGGGGCCAGCAGAGCTTGATGCAACTTGTAAGAAGGACGCGCAAATGAAGCCATGGGGACAAAGAGATGAAAATCCCGCACTGACAACAGAAAGGACGACTTACTCTATTATAACGGTAGAAGGGGGGGACTCAGGCAGAACACGGTCGTGATCAAACATGCAGCATACTGTGCGTTAAAAATTACACAAAGGATGATGAAATCATAGGCTATGTAACACCTCCCCACAAAGAAAAAAGAAATTTACAAAGGAAATTTCTTATTACTCTAAAACAATCTGTATATGGCATTACAGAACATGCAGAAGTCTTTCCTAGTGTTACAAAACATGAGATCTCCCTAGCACGTTCAGTCATAGGTACTTGCCAGTATCCCTTTAACAAATCAAACTTACTTATGTACCTAGCCTTTCCGATCTTGTCTATGCAATCTTCCACACGAGGGAGAGGGTAAGTGTCTGTTTTGGTTATCTGATTAACACGTCTGTAGTCAATGCAAAGCCGCTGTGACCCACCTGGCTTAGGGACCAGAGTGACAGGAGAACTCCACTCGCTCTGACAGGGCTCAATCATCTTGTGGTCCAACAGGTAGCCAAGCTCCTTCTGGATGAGAGGAACTTTCACTGGGTTCACACGGTAAGGAGGCAATTTAATTGGCTTTGCGTCTTCAATATCGACATCATGCATCAATACAGTGGTTCTTCCTGGAGTAGCACGGAACACTTGCGGGTACTCCTGCAGTAATGCCGAAAACTCCTGCCTTTCCTTGGGAGGTAGATGAGAAAGCTTAGTCTGGAGATCATTCATGATATCAGGATTCTTCCCCAAACTATCACTCAGGCTCATACTGCATGGGAGAGCTTCACTTGCAGACTCGGGTGGAACAGCTACAGTGCAGACTGGATTATTTTCGTCCCGCCTGTGATATAACTTTAGCATGTTGATGTGACATAGTTGCTTGCTCTTTCTACGATCTGGTGTGGCGATGACATAGTTGACATCACTGAGTTTCTTCTCCACGAAATAAAGGCCACTAAACTTGGCTTGAAGAGGTTGCCCATGAACTGGTAGCAGAATCAAAACCTGATCTCCTGGCTGAAAGTGGCGTAACCTGGACTTCTTATCATACCAAGTCTTCATCTTCTCCTGAGCAGCTCCTAAATTCTCTCTCGCCAGCTGTAAAGCAGTGGACAGCCGTTCTTTGAACTTCATCACATACTCCAGCAGGTTGACGTCATCTTCCTCCGACAGCCAGCATTCCTTGAGTAACTTAAGGGGTCCTCTTACTTCATGGCCAAACAGTAGTTCAAAAGGTGAGAAGCCCAGTGATTCATTTGGAGATTCTCTTGCGGCAAACACAACGAATGGGAGACCTTTATCCCAGTCTTTCTGATGTTCCAAACAGTATTTCTTGAGCATCGATTTGAGTGTTTGATGATATCTCTCCAACGCTCCTTGGGTCTGGGGATGGTAAGCTGAAGACGTGATCTGGGTGATGCCCAACTCTTTCAGAGACTGCTTGAAAACATTTGACATGAAATTACTTCCCCGGTCTGACTGTACCTCCTTGGGCAGACCAAACTTTGTGAAGAACCCTAGCATTTCCTTAACTACGTTCTTTGCTGAGATATTTCTAAGTGGAATGGCTTCAGGATAACGAGTAGCCATATCAATCATGGTCAACACATAAGAAAATCCTGAAGAAGTCTTAGGAAGAGGGCCCACAATATCCACCAACACACGGGTGAAAGGCGCCTCAAAAGGAGGAATGGGAACTAGAGGTGCAACCTTTTCGGCCTGATTACACTTCCCCACAACTTGACAGGTGTGACAAGACTTACAATACCAGGAAACATCCCTGAAGATACCTGGCCAGTAGAAGTGTTTCAAAATGCGTGCCACAGTCTTCCTCACTCCAAGGTGTCCTGCCAAACTGGAATCATGAGCCACTCTAATGATATCCTGCCTACAAACACGAGGGATGACAACTTGATGTACAACCTCCCATTCACAGTCGGCTGATGCTGTTGGGGGTCTCCACTTCCTCATAAGTACTCCTGACTTTACATAATAACAAGTAGAAGCACCGGCTGACTCTTCTTCACTGTAAGCAGAGTTAGCTAGACCTTTCAACTCAGGGTCAGCAACCTGCAACTCAACCAACTCTTGACGAGACAAATTATCAACACTACGGGGTACTGCCTCATCTGATGAGTGGTCCAAATTAGCAAGAAAAGTGTCAGCTAGGATAACATCATCATCATCATTATCCTCTAAATCACCAGTAACTTTAGACTTAGCCCTAGTGACAGCACATGCAGGGAACACATCAGGGACATCACAATCCTGGGACACAGCCACTGGCTCACTAGACAACTGAGGAGCTGGACACACTTGACTTCCACCAATATCATTTCCAAGTAAGAAAGTTACACCTGACATTGGGAGTGTCTCAACCAACCCAACCATAACGGAACCATTAACAAAACCAGACTCTAAATTCACTCTGCACAGAGGGACAGAGAAAGTAATTATTCCCTACACCTTGTAAGATTACAGTTTCATCAGAGGAATTAACATTAGAGCCTAGAACACTGGTCAGCATAAGGGATTGGCAAGCACCTGTATCACGATATATTTTAACTAATTTCCTGTCATTACTGTCCAGAGGACTGACAAAACCATCAGACAGGAAATTAGCACATGAACTCTTGAGAGTGTCACCCACGTTACTGCTCAAAAGAGGAGCTCCATCATGAGAATTTAAGTTACCCCTCAAAGCAGGTTCAGTTAACTCAGTTAAAGAATTCTGGGAACTCTCAAGAGTGGACACTAGACCAATTGACTGAATATTTAAAGACTCCTTTTTGTTCACATCACGCTGTCTCCTGAAACATCTCTCCGTAGTATGACCAAGCTTACTACAATAAGTACATTTACTTTTCTGAAATCTAGAGGTGAAGCTGGTATTTACTTCCTGAGAAACATCATCTTTATTCTCTTTCCTGTTACCTGTACTCTGAGTAGAGGCAACGTACTTACTCTCAGCTTTCCCTTTTTCTCTAGAATATCTCTTGTGAGTGAGAACATATTCATCAGCTAAAACTGCAGCATCAGACAAATTATCTATTCTTTTCTCATCAAGATATAGGCTTACATCTTTATAAATACACCTTTTGAAGTCCTCCAGCAAAGTCATCTGCTTAAATTTACCAAAATCAGAATCCACATTCTTAGAATTTAACCACTGCTCTAACAGATCATCTTTGATTTTTGCATACTCAACATGGGATTGCTTATCTTGCTTATAAGTTGTCCTAAATTTTACTCTATAGGCTTCAGGAACAAGCTCATAGGCCTTAAGAATCAAGCTCTTAACTACATCATAATTATCAGATTGATCCTGAGGCAAAGATGCATAAGTTACTTGAGCTTTACCGGTGAGAACAGTTTGAAGGAGAACTGGCCAATACTTTTTGGGCCAATTAAAACCTACAGCTACCCTCTCAAACAACTGAAAATACTTTGTTAAATCAGATTCATTAAAAGGAGGGACAAGTTTAACATTTTTAGCCACATCAAACTCATCAGAGCTAGATGATCCAGTTCCACATTGTTTCATGCGATACTCATGGTCTGCCTGAATCCTAGCAAGTTCACCTTGTGCGTGAAACTCAGCCTCCTTAACACGGGCCTCCTGCAGGGCTAGCTGTAACTTAGCTAATTCAATCTGCGTTTGCTCATTTGGAGGAGTTACATTAAACAAGCTTTCATTAATCATGTCAACAATTTGATCTTTAGAATGATGAGAGCGAACAACAATTCCCAATTGTTGAGCAACAAGCTTAAGTTCATTCTTTGTTCTGTTTTCTACATCACACACTGTTTGCACATTTGACAAAAAATCTTTGTTTTCATCAAGTGTAGTAATAGTAGACATCATGAATAAATCACAGTCACAAAATATCAAGCAATATCCTTATGATAATATCCTGAATATCCTGATAAGAGGTCGCCAAATTTATGTTACGGAACAGAGAAAGATAATGTACACTTTAAGTGAGAATGCTAAAAATCACTACTGTCCCGTAAAGTTCCAGGTTCAAAACAAAAGAGTTAGGTAAAATTACAAGTTAAAGTTTAATGCTCAAACTAACAACAAAACATTCAGGACTCATAAGGATAACGTAATGGCAAAAAACAGGTTAAATATATGGTTAACTGCAATAGCCTCTATTAACACGAAATTAGCAAGAGTAAATTGATCTAAGTCAGCCCTGATAAAATGAGATACCAGATAATACTCAGTGAATGCCAGATATATTATTACAGATACAAAATAATAGTAAAACTGATGGACATAAAGATACCTATATGAATTACAAAAACTTCACTAGGCCTACAAATTAAAATTACGCTACACAGTACAAGGAAAAAATGCAATAACACTTATACTCAAATTACACACAGCTGCTAGATGTTTGGAGATTTCTTGAGCACTCACAATAATAATATCTGTACAGGGGAGGACAGAGATGTGAACAAAATGAGGAGCAGATCTAAGTGGCAATGATGCAGAGACTAAGCTCATTATATAGGGGCCAGCAGAGCTTGATACAACTTGTAAGAAGGACGCGCAAATGAAGCCATGGGGACAAAGAGATGAAAATCCCGCACTGACAACAGAAAGGACGACTTACTCTACTATAACGGTAGAAGGGGGGGACTGAGGCAGAACACGCTCGTGATCAAACATGCAGCATACTGTGCGTTAAAAATTACACAAAGGATGATGAAATCATAGGCTATGTAACAATATATATATATATATATAAATTTTTTATGGTACTCAAATCCTTGACTGCAAAAGCGTCAGGGCTTGTTCTTACTATCTCAAGACAGTTTTATTCATCTTAGATGAGAATTTTCAAAGCAGGGCGGTTGATACAGTTTCATTATCCCCATCACTACTAGAGGGGCACTTAAAAAATCATTGGACAACACCAAAAAATTAAATATTTATGATATACTCTTGCGAACCACTTCACTCCGATGACGTAGCATTCGTTTCATTCTTTTTACTGTCATAATGTTTTCTTCAGCACTGATGGGAGTTTTCTAACTAGAGGGGCGACATGCAGTTTTTACCAATCCGTTCAGTACGAAAGTTCAATCTTTGTTGAACAGCATGAATATCAAACGTCATCTTACTAAAGAATACAAGTCGTATTTCTGACCAGTGATCGGGAGGCTGAGGGACAGTAGGGGTTGGTGGTGGGAAAGGGTGAGATGGTAAAGTTGTGGCGATAGGTTATTTTTAGTCTGGATATTTGCTTTCTCGATGAACATTTTCACCGGGATTTACGCACCTGAGCACTACACGGTTTGACAGATGATGCGTCCACCACAGCCACAGCGTTAAGGTGGTGGGTGGCAGTGTTGTGGTGGTGGGCAGGGGTGGAATGGCCGCTGAGACTATGTAGTGGGCAGAGTTGGGAGATGGTGGGCAAGGTTAGAGTAGGGGTTGACAGGGATGTGGTGGTGCTCGGCATGGGATGGGTGTGGTAGTGTGCATGGGTGGAATGGTAGTGGATGGGGCTGGGATGATGGTGTGCACTGGATGGGATAGTAATGGACAACTGGGATGGTAGTAAGCAGGGGAGGGGTGAAGGACTGGGGTGAGAAAAGATGAGGGGGATCAGCATTTTAGAGGCGTTATTTATCAGGCAACTACTCGTACAAGTCAGCAGGTCATATGGCAGTCGAGTAGGATAGTGATAATAGTAGAGCAACAACGCTTCCAGTCCGATAACAAAATTTACAGTTATTCTTGCTATCTACAAACGATATTATTCAACTTAAAGGACTTTTCAAACCGAAGAAGTAAACTAAAAACATCATAAATCCCTCCCCAGAAGGAAATCCCCCTCCTGTGCTGAATGTAATCGCTTGGTGGTGGGTGATGAAAAGGAGATTTACGCTGTCTGAATCGAGAGATTACTGGGATTATATACTACTTTCTTCCTTTACTACTTTCTTCCTTTAAAAAAAAAAAAATCGGGCTACGAAATATGAAATGTTAGCAAAATAGATGATAAAAGAATTCTCGGTATTAAAGGAAAAATATGCATCTGTTTAAATAAAGATATGATATTCGGGCGTGACTCAGCCATATACGTGAGGAAATTTTTGTCAGAGATGCGAAGAGGAACTAATATTTAACGTAGGATACCAACGGAAAGAAAATCTGTCTGTCAACATATGCCGTACCAGATGAAAGTTAACCCTTTCACCGAGATAACGCCTTTTCCATGTAATCAGGTCATCACCATAAGAAGACTGTACTATATCTAATCTCTGTATTTCTAAAACTTTCCGTTAACTGAATAAAATGACTGAAGATAATACACAGACAAACACTTGTACAAAAAGGTTTACGGGAAAAGTATGACCTCCTCACTCTTCCTCTCTTCCTTCACATCACCACGAAGCAACAAAAACAAAAACAATAATAATAATAATAATAATAATAATAATAATTATAATAAAAATGATGATTATGATGATGATGATAATAATAATAATAATAATAATAATAATAATATTATTATTATTATTATTAATACAAAATAAGAGTACACAAGGACTAAACAGATAGGGGACCATCAAAGGCTCCAATAAAGCAAATCGCCAAAAGGGGCATGGCTAGAGTGAAATACTGTGGTACCCTGAGTGTGCAAATCTTGAACAAATTACAGTGAAGCACCACGTAGGGTTTCACCAGAGCAAACCATATTGTGAATGAAAATCGTCTGGCATGACTGACTGACCGGACAGTTCCTAGAGATGCTCCTGTTGCTAGAAATATTCTGTTAAGTGCGTACATTGCAACGTATATACATAGATACAGACAGACAGAGAATGACAAACATACCGCAATATCTACGTGAAGAAATCTACATACTTTGTTCATGGAAATAATGAACTGTGTTGTTTCTTCAATCAGCCTACACGTATTGCCAACCGAACACACACATTCCTTCAACCCACTTTCAGCTGAGTAAAATCGTCTGGTGTTAACTGGCATAGAACACTAGACCTGTCCCACCCATGACAGAATGAGATGGAACAGTTGAAAATGACCGCCTGGTGTGAGATGGAACACAGGACTAGAAATGACGCGACAGCCAAAGAGTAAAGTTTACAATACATATTCGGGAAACAGGAAATTAGTTTCAATAGTAGAAGAACTAATATAATTATGTTAGCAAAATAAGAACCAGGACAAGGAGCACGCGGGATAATTAAGAAATGAATGAAAAAAAAAAATAAAAAAGGCAGTGCCACTCTTCCAGTCCACACACACATCCACACAAAATTTTACCGTACCCTAGAAAACAAAAAGCCTTCCAATCTCTCTCTCTCTCTTTCTCTCTCTCTCTCTCTCTCAAATATTATCCATTATTTGGAGTTGCCTTGTTGAGAACGTGAGTCAGCCGTATTACTGCAGCTTCAAGCATTTCTTACACTAGCTGGACTGCATATTTAATTTGGATTCTTGCGCAACGTTCGCAATCCCTGCATTCCTCTAGCTCTACTTCCTCCTTCTTTCTTTTTCCCTTCTCCTTGCTCCCTCTCCTCTTCTCCGTCCTTCCCTTTGCTTCCTCCTTCCTTCCTTTCCCCTCCTCTTTCTTCGCATCTCATTTCTTTCCCTTCCACGTCCTTTCCCTTTCTTTCCTTTTTATTGCTTCTTCACTTCAATCTCTTTCCCTTTACTTTAGTTCCCCTTCACCTTCCTTTCCTTCGTCCCCCCTCCTTCCCTTGCTCCTTCGTGTACTTTCGCTCATTCTTTCTCTCCCCTTTTCCTTCCTTTTCTCTTTCCTTCCCTCCTTTTCCTCCATCCTGCCTTCTCTTCCTCCTTTCCATCCTTCTCTACCCACTTCCTTCCCTTCCCTTCCCCATTCCTTCCTTTTCCTCTTTTGTTCCTTCCGTTCCGTCCTCCTTCCTTCCCATCCCTTTCCCAGTTCTTCCTTACTTAAAAAACTTCTTCTCTGTCCCCTTATTTTTTCCTTCCTCCCTTCATTTCATTCCCTTCCCGTCGTTCTTCCTCTCCTTCACGTCCTCACTGACTGCCTTCCCCTCCATTTCCTTCTATTCCCCTTCTCCTTTCTTCCAAATCGATATCCCCGTCCTCTCCACTTCTGTGTATGCATTCGAATCTACCTCCCCTATTACCTTTCCCTTCTTCCCCTTCTTTTTCACTTCCATAAAACTCTCGCACAATCTTCCTCTTCCCTTCCCCTCCTTCTTTCCATAAAAATCTTCCCTTTCCCTCCAATCCCTTATTTCTCCCTCCTCTCCCTTCTATACATATAAGCAACTTTCTTCCTCTTCCTCCGTTCTGCCCGAGTTCTCCACCATCTTCCTTCTCCTCTCCCCTTCTTTCCTTTTTCCTCGTCCTCTCTTTTCCTTCTTTTTCCCCGTCCTCCTCCTTCTCTTCTAATCTTTCTTATCTATTAATATGCCTCCTTTCTCCCTCCGTTCCCTCCACACACTCTTCTCATCCTCCCACTCCCCCCCCCTTCATTCTTCTTTCTTCACAAATCTGTCCTCCCCCCTCCCCTTTCCTTCCCTTCCTCAGAAAAAAAAAAATTTACACCTTCTCCTCTTTCCACCTTCTTCCTTTCCCACCCCTCCCTCCTCTTCTTCCCTTATCCTCATCATCCACTTTTCCTCTATTCTTTCTTTTTTTTCCTTTCATATATGTCTACCTGCCCCCCTCCTCCTCCTTCCCACTCTTTTATCGTACACGAAATATCTATGCTTGATTACTCCTTCCCATCTCCCCTTTCCCTCCACTCCTCTCAGACTCCCCCATCACCCTCCTCTCCACATTTTCTGATATTTTCTTCTGCATATCTCGCCCCTCCCCCCTCCTCCTTCTTTCCCCTATTACTCACCCTCTTCTTTTCATGTATATCTAAGTGGCAGATCAAATGTTCCTAAATGATAACTACACATACGCTGCTTGTGACGCCTGGGTGAAGCTCTTTCATCTCACCCTGGTTTGACATAAAATAAAGATGCAAGCTTGGGTTAAATTAATATTGTTGTTACCCTTCCCTAAGTGGGAGCGAGGAGGCTTCGTCACCCCACCCCCAGACCCAACCAAACTTATTATTCGAACCAAAGCTAGCGTTTTAACGTAGGACGGACACAGGGAGAGCGTCCGCGCCATCATCAGTGTGACCATCAGCTGCGTTCCTTCAGTATGTGTTCCTTCTGTTTTCCATTCTTTCCCCTCTCCTTCTTCTTCCTCAGCCTCCTCATACCCCATCTACCTCTTTCTAGCTTCCTTTCGGCATACCCATTTTCCTTTTCCTCTTATTCTTCCCTCCTTCTTCGCCCTCATTCTTTCTCCTTTTTCCTCCTTTCAGCCGTCGTTTCTGTAAATTCCTCTACTTTCTCCCTCCTTTCTCCCCTCTCTTCTCCCGTTTTCCATAGTTCCTTGTTTTCTTTCTTCACATGACTATCTCCCCTTTCTTCTTCCATTTCCTTCCTTCTCTCCCTTCCCTCCCGTCCTGCATACCGTCCCTTCTGTATAACGTTTTTTTTTTTAATTTATTTATTTTCCCAGTGTCGCGCTCTATCTTTCACCCCCCCTTTCCGCTTCCTTCATTCTTCATTTTTCTTGCCCTTCCACCCATGAACAGCGCTCAGAGGAGGCATGCATGCTAACAAACTGCAATCAAATGACAAGTGTTCCAGATTCCTGCTACAAAGATGGATATGTGACTGCTTTTCTCGTTAATGTACGTAGTTTGCAAAATAAGTAGTTAATGATTTACAGCCTCTTGCATTTGTTTACGACTAAAGTATTATTAATATTACAGGGCAAAAAGAGTTTTTAACAGATTACAGTCTGCCAGATTACACTATTTTCAGCAGCGAGAGAAATGGCAGAATGGGAGGCGGTGATACTATACATTAAAACGAATCTTCATCCAGTAATAACTCCAAAGTTTTCCATAGATAATACTGACGCAGCACATAAATGAATCACATGGAAAGGTGACTCTCGGACTGATTTATCGTCCACCAGCTCAATCCAGTGAAACTGAAAATAAATTATATGAACGAACTGTAGAAGTCTCTTGCTCTCAGAACACTGTAATTTCTGGAGATGTTAATCTACCTATAACTAGGCGGAGCGAATCGTTATTTGCACACACACAACTGAACTTGTACAATAACTTGTTGGACAGCTCGTTATATCAGTTTGGTGAACAACCAACACGTGAAGGAAATATCGTCAGACCTTGTACTGACTACAGTAGAAAACTCAGTCGGTAATGTTCTTGTTGGAGATGAGTTCAGTATCGCTGATCATCACACAGTCACACTTAACCTTAATTTCAGCGACTATCTATCTATCTATTACCAGACGCCTCAACCCCGTAAAGGGTGGCCACAGACAAACAACCTCCATGTCGCCCTGTCCCCCGCCATTTCACTGCCCTCTCCTAAGCTCACTCCCCCTCCCCCCCTCATATACCTCTCCGTTCCATCCCTCAATCTAATCCTCGGCCTCCCCCCCTCTCCCCCCCCTCCATTACACTCGCATACGTCCTCCTCGTTAGTCTCTCGCCCTCCATCCCCTCCACATGGCCAAACAACCTCAGTGTATATCTCCTAACGCCTTTTATTACAACCACGTCAGTGACACTAGTAAAAATTCAAGTTATGAGAAAGCTCCAGACTACAAGAGAGCAGAGTTTCAATAATTGGACCTGATTATTCCATCAACAGATGTCCATGAGGTATGGACACTGTTTTCAGAACAGCTTATTTAAACAATAAAGGGATGTGTACTGATCCATATGACCTACGAGAAACTCTATGCCACAACAGCCGAACAACGTTAACAGGAATTGTCTTTCACCTAAACAGCTTGCCCACCAAAATTATAAAGCCACAAATAATAAGGATGACAGAAATGTGTATCACAATCCCTGCAAAAATCCCAAAAGGTTCAAAGGCCAGAGAAAGAAAATCTGGAAACACATTTTAACACCACTAAAAAAAAACCTGACAGAATTTTGTAGTTGCATCAGAAGTACGAACTGAAATCAAGAAAAGACCCACTAGTTTCTGCAAATGGAGAACATACAAATGATTAAATCGAGATGGCTAATATATTTAACGCTTTTTTGTATCTCTAGTTACCATAGAAAATTCATGTTCAATTCCCTCGTCTGCCACCGGACATGTGGATGAAGAGACTAAGAAATATTATGATCAATGACAGATTTTTTTTTTTTTTTTTTTTTTTTTTTTTAAGGTGCTCGACTCTGGGCATAGGCTTCTCAGCCTGCTCCCAAGGCCCAGTAGTCCTCCAACATATCGTACTATTTATGATCAATAAACTAGAGATCCACAAAACACCCGGACGTGACAGAATATATCCCAGAATCTTAAGGCAAATGAATGATGAAATATTAAAACCATTAACTAAAATACTAAATACACCACTAAGAAGTGGCACTGTACCACAAGACTGGAAACTTGCTAATGTAACTCTTCTTCTTCTTCTTCTCCTTCCAGCTCTCCCATTAGGTGTCGCCACAGCGGATCACCCGTCTCCATCTTACTCTGTCTTCTGCATCTTCTTCTCTTACACCTACCACCCGCATGTCTTCCTTCACTACATCCATAAACCTTCTCTTTGGCCTTCCTCTCTTTCTCCTGCCTGGTAACTCCATTTCCAGCATCCTCCTCCCGACATACTCCTCATCCCTCCTCCGCACATGTCCAAACCATCTCAGTCTCGCCTCTCTAGCTGTCCCCAAACTGACTTAAGTGTGCTGTCCCTCTAATATGTTCATTTCTAATTTTGTCCAACCTCTTCACTCCTAGTAAAAAACGCAACATCTTCAATTCTGCTACCTCCAACTGTGCCTCTTGTTTTTTTGTCAGTGGTACTGTCTCCATTCCGTACAACATGGCTGGCCTTACGACAGTCTTTTAAACTTTCCCTTTCATTTCTGCAGAGACCCTTCTGTCACGGATCACTCCTGTCACCTTTCTCCACCCACTCCATCCCGCCTGCACTCTCTTTTTTACCTCTCTACCACACTCTCCGTTACTTTGTACAGTTGACCCCAAGCATTTGAATTCATCTACCTTTGCCACCTCTACACCTTGCAGCCTCACGGTTCCCCTGTTATCTCTCTCATTTACACACATGTACTGAGTCTTGCTTCTGCTTACTTTCATTCCCCTTCTCTCCAGTGCATATATCCATCTCTCAAGCTCTGCCTCAGCTTCCTCCCGGCTCTCACTACTGTACATATCACAATGTCGTCCGCAAACATCATTGTCCATGGAGGCTCCTGTCTAATCTCATCTGTCAATCTGTCCATCACCACTGCAAACAAGAAGGGACTCAAAGTCGATCCTTGATGCAATCCCACCTCCACCTTGAAACCCTCAATCATTCCTACTGCACATCTCACTGCTGTTACACTATCGTCGTACATGTCCTTCACCGCCCTCATGTACTTCTCTGCCACTCCTGACTTTCTCATACAGTACCACAGCTCCTCTCTCGGAATTCTATCATAAGCCTTCTCCAAGTCTATAAACACACAATGCAACTCCTTCTGGCCTTCTCTGTACTTCTCCATCACCATTCTCAAAGCAAATATGGCGTCTATAGTACTTCTCCTTGGCATGAAACCAAATTGCTCCTCGCAGATCCTCACTTCTCTTCTCAGTCTAGCTTCCACCACTCTTTCCCATATCTTCATTGCATGGCTGATCAGCTTTATACCTCTGTAGTTGCTGCAGCACTGCACATCACCCTTGTTCTTGAAAATCGGAACTAGAATACTTTTTCTCCACTCCTCCGGCATCCTCTCACCCTCCAGGATTTTGTTAAACAATCTGGTAAATCACATCACAGCCATCTCTCCTAAGCTCCTCCATGCTTCCACTGGTATACCATCTGGGACCACTGCCTTGCCATCCTTCATCCTCTTCATGGCATTCCTCACTTCCTCTCTGCTGATCTCTTGCACTTCCTGACTCACTACCTCCAGCTCTTCCAACCTTCCCTCTCTCATATTTTCTATATTCATCAACTCTTCGAAATACTCCTTCCACCTTCTTAGTACACTCTTCTCACTTGTCAGTACATTGCCATCTGCATCCTTTATCATTGTAACATGCTGCACATCCCGCCCAGCTCTGTCTCTCTGCCTGGCTAATCGGTACAGGTCTTGTCTTTTTCCCCTTCTCTACTATTCAACTTCTCGTACAGCTTCTGGTATGCATTTTCTTTTGCCTTAGCAACCTCTTTCTTGGCTATGTTCATCGTCTCTTTATATTCCCGAATGCTTTCTTCGTCTCTGTTTCTAGCCATATTCTTCTTTGCCTGCTTTTTCCTATTTATGCAATCCTTTACTTCCTCATTCCACCACCAAGTCTCCTTGTCTTCTCTCCTCTGTCCCGATGTCACCCCAAGTACCTTCTTAGCTTTCACCCTCACTACTTCCGAGATAACTGCCCATCCGTCCTCGTCTTCCCTGCCTCCGAAAGCCTGGCTCACCTCATCCCTAAATTTACTACTGAAGTCTTGCTCCTTCAGCTTCCACCACCTAATCCTTGGTTCAGCTCTCACTTTCCTCCTTGTCTTCACTTTCAGATTCATCTTTCCAACCAACACCCTATGCTGTCTTACTACACTTTCCCCTGACACTACCTTACAGTCACTGAATTCTTTCAAATTGCATCTCCTGCATAGGGTATAATCTATCTGCGACCTCCTTCCCCCACTCTTATACGTAATCCTGTGCTCCTCCTTCTTCTTGAAATAAGTGTTTACTACAGCCATCTCCATCCGTTTTGAAAAATCAACAACCATCTGACCCTCAGTGTTCCTCTCCCCGACACCGTACCTACCTATCACCTCCTCATCACCACTATTTCCTTCTCCAACATGCCCATTCAAATCCGCTCCCATAACCACTCTTTCCTCCCTGGGTATGCTCTGAATCACATCCTCTACTTCACTCCAAAACTCTTCCTTTTCCTCCAAGTCACACCCCACTTGCGGGGCGTATGCATTGATGACATTAATCAGGACCCCCTCAGTTTCCATCCTCAAACTCATTACTCTATCCGACACTCTCTTCACCTCCAATACACTATCTATATACTTTTCCTTCACTACCACCCCTACACCATTTCTCCTCCCATCCACGCCATGGTAAAACAACTTGAACCCCCCTCCAATCATCCTCGCTCTACTTCCCTGCCATTTTGTTTCCTGCATACACAGTATATCCAACTTTCTCCTCTCCATCATATCGGCCAGCTCTCTCCCTTTACCCGTCATCGTGCCCACATTCAAAGATCCCACTCTTATCTCCACTCTTCTACACTCCCTTGTCTCCCGCTTCCTCTGGGACTGTCTTCCTCCTCTTCTCCTCCTCTCCTTCCTTTGTCCAACAGTCGCATACTTTCCACTGGCTCCCTGTTGGACAACAGCACCAGTGGCGGTCGTTGTTGACACGGGCCACGACCGATCCGGTATGAAGTTTCCTTTTGTGCTCCGCATATTGAGTTGGCTTGAGTTTTTACGCCGGATGCCCTTCCATGACGCAACCCTCCCCATTCATCCGGGCCTGGGACCGGCACTGAGTTGCACTGGCTTGTGTCCCCAGTGTCTGGGTTTGCTAATGTAACTCCAATAAAAAAAAAAAAAAAAAAAAAAAAAAAAAAAAAAAAAGAGGCAATAAATAACAACACGGAAATTATCGTCCAACTAATTTAAAATCAGTAGTATGCAAGTTGTGGGAAACCATAATTAAAGACAAATTAGCTGGGCATTCAGAACAAAATAATCTCATTATTAACCCACAGGACGGATTCTGGAATAAACGATCATGCCTCACTAATCTTCCTGACTTTTCAGTGACAATTGGTATATTCGATGAAACTAACTTGGTTGTTGTACTCTATCACAAATTTCTAAAAACCATTCAACAAAGGTCCCTATAAACGACTTTCTGAGAAACTTAAAGTCTATGGTATGAGAGGCAATGCACGGAAGATGGGCTGATAACTGGCTAACAGAACGTACACAAACAATGAGCTGTAATTAATGAGATGGAATCGAACTGGAAGAATGTTACAAGCAGAGTACCACAGGGTTCATTTCTGGGCCCTGTTCTGTTCTTTCTTTATAATGACGATACTGATGAAGGTTTGTGTTGCAAAATCCCCAAATCTGCTGGCGATACAAAAACTGGTCTACGTTTCCAGTTTAATGATGCAAAACATTTTTCATTCATAAGGCTGTCAACATATGGAACAAACTGCCTAGAAATCTGGCAGACTAATACAGCAGCAGTTCTTCAGATAATATTAATTTTCCCCTGCAGATAAAGCTTGTGAAGGATATATACAATTTTCCTTTTCACTTTTTCCTATGAAATTGTAATGGTATTTTTTTCTTTCTATACTGCATGGTGGTCCTTCTTACTTTTTCCTGCCGGTTTCAGCTGCCTTTTTTTTTTTTTTTTTTTTTTTGGGGGGGGGAGGGCGGGGAAGACCTTCATGCCATGCTATCTTTAACTTCAGTTCATAGAACTGGATATCACAGGCATAATCTTCTTCGAAACGAACAGCTCCATAAGGGACAATAGGTTTGTTGTTGTTTGCTTTCCTATGTACTCCGTTCGTTTCCCCTCTACTCCATTTTCCTTACTCTCTCTTTCTCCTTTTTTCCTCTCTCACCTCTACTCTCGTGCCCACCTTCGTTTCTCCACACTCCCATTTTTTTTTTCCTCCTTGCCTCTCTATTTCCCTCCCCCTCTCCCCTCCTTCCCTTTTCCTCTCCCTTCTTCCAACCACCCCTCCTTTTCCCTCCCCTCCCCTCCTTCCCACCGTCTTTTCTGCATACTCCCTTTTCCAGTTTTCCCCTTGCCTCTATTCATGGCGCCCTGCCCTCCCTTCCCTTCAGCGAACATCAATATTTACCTTCTTCTTTTGCTGGACAGACGGTCGTTCTTCACCTCTCTTCACACTGGCTCCCCGTCCCATCAGCCTTAGCCAGTCAGCAGTCTGTAAGCGACCATTAGAGTTTAAAGAGAGAGAGAGAGAGAGAGAGAGAGAGAGAGAGAGAGAGAGAGAGAGAGAGAGAATGTACAAGCTATAGTAACTGAAACAAAATACTAGTCCATGCATTTGGTACGTTAAACGAGTATATTGGCTTGGTCTTGCTACCTGTGGACGACGTTATTCAACAGAGAAAATCTTTTCTAATTAAGGGGATAAAAGAAACTAATAACTAACCTCTCAAGTTCGTAAGGTCTGTCCCAACCTAAGTACAACTGTCTGATGGATGCGAGAATGAAGAATACAGAAGCATTAATAATGAAGAAGTTTGGCGAAAGAAAATCAACTAAAAGTAGCAACCCTTTAGTTACAAGGACTCATCTCGCAAGTGAAACTGACGTCAATCTTGTGAAGGTGTTTATTGGAGCCTTCCTAACCCCTTCATTACAAAGGATAATCTCACTGTTAAACATATTCGCCAAGAACTAACAAGAGTAGGATAACAGGCGTGAGCGTAGTGAAGAACCTAACGAAATGAAGGATGGGGAGAGAAGTTATAATTTATAATGTCTGGGAGAAGCTGGAACGTGTGTGTGGGAGGGAGTGGAATTAAGTGGATTGGATAGGGAGTTTTCTTCTTGCTTTTCTTCTTCTTCTTCTCCGACTCTCATCATACGCTTGACAGCTTCTCCTTAAGACTCAATGATCCTCCTAAGAGCCTTACACGTGTCATTCACCATTTCTGCACTAATATCCACCGCTCATTTAAATTACATGAAAGGGCTGTCTGATGTGATGGTATTACTTGGAGTGCTTTTCATATCATGCCGGAGGGACTTGTGGCAAATTAGTAAAGTGTGGTTCAAAAAGTTTCGAAGCCGAACTCTAATCCTTTCGGGAAGCCGAGGTGATACTTGAGGATGGAGAAGTGAGCTTGGTTCCCTAAGGAGGAGAGAAGAAGGAAGGAGAGGTCGAGAAGGAGGTGGGTGGGGATGACTGGTTGTATTCGGAGGAAAAGATGAAGGTAGGTGTGCAAAGGAGGGGAGGAAGAGATGGTTGGCTGACGGAGTAGCTAAGGGAGTAAGCGAAGAGGGAGGGAGGAGGTAATGGCTAGATGGAAAAGAGGGTGGGGAACAAAACCAGGCTATGAGTAGGGCAGGGAGAGGGAAGGGAATGGATGGAGGGAGTATACTTGGGACGAAGTAGTGAAAAAAAAAGATTGGTAACAAGAAAGGCGAAGACGGAGGCAGTAACAGGCTTCGGGACGAAGGGGCGAGATGAGAGAATAGGAATAGGAATAGGATGGTGGGAAAAAGGTGGAGTTACGGATGAGCATGTGCGCTAGGAGGAGGAATGTGCGTGTGCAATGGAGGGGAAAGTAGAGACAGCTGGCTGAGAAGGATGGAAAGCGGCCCAACACGACCCGGCCCGACCCGACACGACATGGCCCGACCGCGATGATTTTCAGTGGCTAATAACTTTTCAATTAAGTGAGATCAGAGATTCTTTCGGCAGGTGGTAGATACATACGATAAATTTTGTTTTTAGCTTTCTATTCACCCATGAGACCAAAGACACCCATTCGAATTCCAGCTTTCCAAGGAAGTGTACCGAGGGCTTCAACTGACATGTTCCACTATGAAATCGATTTAAGAGAGAATTCCTGTTGTAACGCAGTTTTCTTGCAAGAATTCTGACAATTAAATATAGGATATTAAGCTCATAATTTTACATGAACGTTTTTTCTACGTTTAGAGGACGAAATCAGCTCGTGCGCGGTTTGTGTGTGTGTGTGTGTGTGTGTGTGAGAGAGAGAGAGAGAGAGAGAGAGAGAGAGAGAGAGAGACAGAGAGAGAGAGAGAGAGAGAGAGAGAGACAGAGAGAGAGAGAGAGAGAGACAGAGAGACAGAGAGAGAGAGAGAGAGTATTTTAGCTCAATTATTCTTCTGTTATTTTTCAAGTACCTCACCAGAAATGTTGAAAATTTGCAGCAAGATGAAAATGGTAGGGGTATGTACAAACGCTCGCTCGCTCGTCACGTGCTCACAAAGGGCACCGTACTGGTAGCTAGCATATTCACTACAGCTAGCGCCAGACGACTATAGATGAGCTTTTATTTTACTAGAACTTGGCCATTTTATCCCTTAATCTTATATGCTAAGTTATACCAATATACAGTATTAACACCAACATATGACGCAAATCACTAAGAAGAACTATTAAAAGGACACAGAACTGTGACACTGTCTCATATCGCCACTGATCTACGTGAAATAAGCTTCAAAATTACGTAAAACTGGGTCAGGCTAAAGTAAAAGAACTACACAACTGTTTCAGTTAATGCCAAACAATGCATCATAAGAGTGAGAGCGAAAGAGCACAGTATCTAGCGTTAGTTTTCAGGTCAGTCCGCACATCAAATCTTGTTCCCTTGAATTAAAATGGTGATACTGCCATGCGAATGCCTAGAATGGTGCACTTTCAGGAAGTCCGATATTATGCCTGATAATTTCTACCCATTTTATCATATAATTCTGCCTTTCTTCCCATTCCTGTTACTGCAAAATACTATGTATAACATTTTTCTTCCAATGAAAGAAAGTCTCAACTATATTTATTTTCTCTGAATGTTGGAGAAATATTTACTGAGTTCGAAAACAAGGGTCCCTGGTACAGTGCGACAGCGTTGCAATGAACGACGCTCGAAACCTCCAGTGTTCTCCAGTATTTAGCAAGCCTTTCTTGATCTTGTTGTACGAAGAAATGGAGATTTCCTCCCCGATACCCTTGCCTGTCTGGTATTTATAGTCCCCGCCCTACGACTGGCTCAGGAGAGAAGAAAAGACGGTGGTAGGTGGATATAGGAGATCAGGAGAGAAGAGACGGTGCAAGAGGTGAGTGCAGAGGTGGAGACAGGAGATCAGGAGTGGAAGAGACAGTGCAAGAGGTAAGAGCAGAGGTGGAGATAGGAGATCAGGAGTGGAAGAGGCCGTGCAAGAGGTGAAAGAAGAGGTGGAGATAGGTCAGGAGTGGAAGAGACGGTGCAAGAGGTGAGAGCAGAGGTGGAGATAGGTGATCAGGAGAGGAAGAGACGGTGGAAGAGGTGAGAGCAGAGGTGGAGATAAGAGATCAGGAGAGGAAGAGACGGTGCAAGAGGTGAGAGCAGAGGTGAGGAGTAGAAGTGGGAGCTGGCATGGAAATACGAAAGAGACGGCATGGTGGTATATTGGAAGAGTAGGAGGCCAGGAAGGAGAAACAGGAGGTGAGAGGGAAGAGGTGAAGGCGGCGGTGGCATCAGAACAAAACCAAGAAAGACGAAGATCAATATTCTCGCCGGCTGAGGAGGCTCCCTAACACCTTATCCTCACCAGTTTATTTCTTCACATGGCGGGTTAGATGGGCTGTGTGTGGAAAAGTACATGACAGACGTTTCGTATCCCGCTTCCCTTTAACTTATTAGTCATCGGATTAATTGTCTCAAAGATTATATTAGGAGCATATGTGTGGATGAATATGTCAGTGAGGTGGAGTCAGGATCCCGGTGGCTTGGATGGCGGGGGACTGGATGTGTGCTCCATTTCACCGGGCATGCTGTAGCTAAGTTCTCCAACAATCATGTCATTCTTCTTTCCAAGCTTTCTGACGATGATGATGATGGTGATGATGACGATGATGATGATGATGTTACATGTATTTACGCAATTTATGTCGGTTTTAACTTGACAATAGTTTCATAAAAGAAAATACTGATGTTTAATAATAAAGATCAATCACTATAAAATGAGTGTTACAGAGCTTCCAAACCCCTCGAGAACACAATCCCAAGTCACCAGGACTCCAGCCGCGATCCCTACAAGTGGAAAACAAGAGGGACGTAGAGAGGGGCAGGAATATTAATGCCGCTTTGGTCGGACGGTAAGAGGGCCATGGAAGTCATCTTGGGCATGCAAATGGAATTCCAAGGAAGTCATTATCTGGACTTGAGATAAAATTTACGAGATGAAGAAACAGGGGGAGGGACGCAGATAGGAGAGGTGCATTATGAAGGATTCTTGAAGAGTAGTCAAGCGTGGCTTAGAGAAGGAGGAGGAGGAGGAGGAGGGTGATGAAGGTGGAGAAAAAGAGATGGGAGGGGACACAAGACAGGGTCAGCAATGGAATGATAAGGAAAAAGAAGAGGTAATCAGCCAAAGAACGATCAGAAAGTAATAGCAGAAAGCGAAGGAAGAGGATGGATTAATCAGAGGAAAGACAAGGAGGAGAGGGGGGTTGATCTTATAGTGGAAAGGGGCAGTTAATAAACAAGGACGGGCAGGCAATGAGATGATTAGGGAGCGGAAAAGAGGAAAGAGGAAATGGAAGAAGAGGAGAGGGACAAAAAGAGGAAGACATGGCAGACGAGAGGAGAGGAAGGAATGTCTGACAGAATTGGAAAATGGGAGTTGATGAAAAAGAAATAGGTAATGAAAGAAGAAAAGGGAGACAAATGGATGAATAGAAGAGATATGCAGCAGAAAGATAAGGACAAAGTAAGAAGTGGAGAGGACGTAAGGGAAGATGTTGGCACCGGAAAGAGGCAGGAAAGGAGCTGGAAGGCGGTCCGCAGAGGAAAGATAAAGAAGAAAAACAAGGAAATGGAGGAGAAGGAAATGGAGGACGGCATAAATGAGGGGAATGGCATAACGCAAAGACGTCATCGAAGAGTGAAAACTGAAAGAGCAGCAAAATAGGACTGTGAAGGTGAGGCAGGTAAGGAGGACTGGAGGAGGGGGGAAAAGGGTTACACAGAAAGAAGTCAGGTGGACGTAAGGAAAGCATGAAAGAGCCCGGGGGAAGGAGGAATTAAGAGGGTCGCTGAAATAGACTGGAGAGAGAGAGAGAGAGAGAGAGAGAGAGAGAGAGAGAGAGAAACTGAACAAAAAAATAAGTGGGAGAAAGAGGAAGGAATAATGAAACAAGCGTTAAATGCACGAAAGTCATTTGACAGAAGATTCTGTGACTATACCTCGTCCACCTTAGCCTTCTAATGGTTGGGACAATTCTATCATTCTACTCCGACTAAAAACAGACGATTCAGTGAGATTTTTTATACTGTCACCATAAACCCTGACCCTGCCATTATTCAGGCCAGCTCTGGTATTCTGTTCCAGCTGACAAAAAAGATAATAATTTAAGGGCAAGTTCTAGGAGCCTCAAACTGTTAACCTGGCAGAGATATCCCTCCTTCTGAAACCTATTTCCCGTTGTTATATGACACAACTAGACGATTGTACAGTTTCTTATTCTTTCCATTAGTTCTGGAGATGGGCTTCATGCTATGATACCAGTCAGATAATACAAACGTCCTTCAACTCCCTCCCTCTCCGTTGAACGGAGGAAATGAATTGCAGCCCGCTGGTTTCACGTACAGACAAGTCCGGAACAACAACAACAACAACAAGGACAGCCAGAGCATTCTCCTACGAATGCGTATCGCCCGCCATCACTAAAGTAATTCAGTAATCCTCTAGCAATAGAGGCTTACCCTCGCAGCTTCGCCAGAATCTAATCGGTTCAAGCCATATACGCCGAGTTACCGCCCACAAAGTTTGGATACAATTTGGCCACTTGAATGAGATATTTTGTTAACACACACACACACACACACACTCAGACGCAGGCGATTCTATAATCGTCTCGCTAAGCGGGTAAAAAAAAAAAAATTGTGGAATAATTCTTAGGATTTCGCCTGCCGCATTTCACTGTCTCCTTGCATTCCTGGCTACTGTATATATATATATATATATATATATATATATATATATATATATATTGTTACGGAACAGAGAAAGATAATGTACACTTTAAGTGAGAATACTAAAAATCACTACTGTCCCGTAAAGTTCCAGGTTCAAAACAAAAGAGTTAGGTAAAATTACAAGTTAAAGTTTAATGCTCAAACTAACAACAAAACATTCAGGACTCATAAGGATAATGTAATGGCAAAAAAAAAAAAAAAAAAAAAAAAAACAGGTTAAATATATGGTTAACTGCAATGGACTCTATTAACACGAAATTAGCAGGAGTAAATTTATCTAAGTCAGCCCTGATAAAATGAAAATACACTGGGTAATGCTCAGTTAATGCAAGATAAATTATTGCAGACACAAACTATTATCAAACATGACTGACAATAAGAACTTTACATGAATTACAAAAACGTTACTAGGCCTAAGAATCAACACCTTACGCTATACAGTACAAGAAAAAATGCAACAACAGTTATACTCAAACTACACACAGCTGCCAGATGGTTGGAAACTTCCTGAGCACTCACAATAATAACAACTGTACAGGGGAGGACAGAGATGTGAACAAAATGATGAGTAGATCTAAGTGGCAATAATGTAGAGACTGAGCTCATTATATAGGGGCCAGCAGAGCTTGATACAACTTGTAAGAAGGACGCGCAAATGAAGCCGTAGGGGACAAAGAGCTGACAATCCTACTCTGAACAACAGAAAGGACGACTTTCTCTACTATAACGGTAGAAGGGGGGAACTGAGGCAGAACACGCTCGTGATCAAACATGCAGCATACTGTGCGTTAAAATTACACAAAGGATGATGAAATCATAGGCTATGTAACACCTCCCCACAAAGAAAAAAGAAATTTACAAAGGAAATTTCTTATTACTCAAAAACAATCTGTCTAAAGTCTAAATAAGCAATCTGAAATATCATTTTCTTTCCCCTTGACATGTTGTATGTCTAATGAATACTCCTGAAGAAGTAGACTCCATCTTGTCAATCTGATTTTTATCTTTAAACTTACTTAGAAATTTCAGTGGGTTATGATCGGTATAAATGACTATGGGGTCCAAACCAGAACACAAATAAAATGAAAAATGCTGTAAACCCAAAATCAAGGCCAAAAGCTCTTTCTCAATAGTTGAGTAGTTCTTTTGAGGTGGAGTGAACTTCTTACTGTAATAAGATACAGGGTGTTCAATACCCTGATCATCCTCTTGCAGCAAAACAGCCCCAGCTCCTGTTTCACTTGCATCAACAGCCATCTTAAAAGGCTTAGCAAAATTTGGAGTAGCGAGCACTGGCTGACTAAATAGGATAGCTTTAAGTTTGTTGAAAGAGGATTCACAGTTATCGGTCCAGACCAATTTAACTCCCTTTTTCAGTAGGTCTGTAAGTGGTGATACAAGAATTGAAAAGTTAACAACAAATCTCCTGTAATAACCTACCATTCCCAAAAATCTTTGTAGCTCTTTCCTACTTTTAGGTCTGGGAAGATCACTTATAACCTGAACCTTAGCTCCTGGTGGTGCAACATGTCCATCACCAATTACGCACCCAAGGTACTGAACTTTAGCTTGACCAAACTCACACTTTGATAAATTAGCTACAAGATTAGCCTGAACTAAACACTCAAGAAATTTACTGACATGGCATAGGTGATCTTTCCAGTTGTCACTGAATATTAATACATCATCAATATAAACAACACACCCTGCCAAATCCTCTGTTACAACATTCATAAGCTTCTGAAATGTGGCTGGTGCATTCTTCATACCATATGGCATTACAGAACATGCAAAAGTCTTTCCTAGTGTTACAAAACATGAGATCTCACTAGCACGTTCAGTCATAGGTACTTGCCAGTATCCCTTTAACAAATCAAACTTACTTATGTACCTAGCCTTTCCGATCTTGTCTATGCAATCTTCCACGCGAGGGAGAGGGTGTCTGTTTTGGTTATCTGATTAACAGGTCTGTAGTCGATGCAAAGCCGCTGTGACCCACCTGGCTTAGGGACTAGAGTGACAGGATAACTCCACTCGCTCTGACAGGGCTCAATCATCTTGTGGTCCAACAGGTAGCCAAGCTCCTTCTGGATGAGAGGAACTTTCACTGGGTTCACACGGTAAGGAGGCAATTTAATTGGCTTTGCGTCTCCAACATCGACATCATGCATCAATACAGTGGTTCTTCCTGGAGTGGCACGGAACACTTGCGGGTAGTCCAGCAGTAATGCCGAAAACTGCTGCCTCTCCTCGGGAGGTAGATGAGAAAGCTTAGTCTGGAGATCATTCATGATATCAGGATTCTTCCCCAAACTATCACTCAGGCTCATGCTGCATGGGAGAGCTTCACTTGCAGACTCGGGTGGAACAGCTACAGTGCAGACTGGATTATTTTCGTCCCGCCTGTGATATAACTTTAGCATGTTGATGTGACAAAGTTGCTTGTTCTTTCTAAGATCTGGTGTGGCGATGACATAGTTGACATCACTGAGTTTCTTCTCCACGAAATAAGGACCACTAAACTTGGCTTGAAGAGGTTGCCCATGCACTGGTAGCAGAATCAAAACCTGATCTCCTGGCTGAAAGTGGCGTAACCTGGACTTCTTGTCATACCAAGTCTTCATCTTCTCCTGAGCAGCTCCTAAATTCTCTCTCACCAGCTGTAAAGCAGTGGACAGTCGTTCTTTGAACTTCATCACATACTCCAGCAGGTTGACGTCATCTTCCTCCGACAGCCAGCATTCCTTGAGTAACTTAAGGGGTCCTCTTACTTCATGGCCAAACAGTAGTTCAAAAGGTGAGAAGCCCAGTGATTCATTTGGAGATTCTCTTGCGGCAAATACAACGAATGGAAGACCTTTATCCCAGTCTTTCTGATGTTCCAAACAGTATTTCTTGAGCATCGATTTGAGTGTTTGATGATATCTCTCCAACGCTCCTTGGGTCTGGGGATGGTGAGCTGAAGACGTGATCTGGGTGATGCCCAACTCTTTCAGAGACTGTTTGAAAACATTTGACATGAAATTACTTCCCCGGTATGACCGTACCACCTTGGGCAGACCAAACTTTGTGAAGAACCCTAGCATTTCCTTAACCACGTTCTTTGCTGAGATATTTCTAAGTGGAATGGCTTCAGGATAACGAGTAGCCATATCAATCAGGGTCAACACATAAGAAAATCCTGAAGAAGTCTTAGGAAGACGGCCCACAATATCCACCAACACACGGGTGAATGGCGCCTCAAAAGGAGGAATGGGAACTAGAGGTGCAACCTTTTCGGTCTGATTACACTTCCCCACAACTTGACAGGTGTGACAAGACTTACAATACCAGGAAACATCCCTGAAGATACCTGGCCAGTAGAAGCGTTTCAAAATGCGTGCCACAGTCTTCCTCACTCCAAGGTGTCCTGCCAAACTGGAATCATGAGCCACTCTAATGATATCCTGCCTACAAACACGAGGGATGACAACTTGATGTACAACCTCCCATTCACAGTCGGCTGATGCTGTTGGGGGTCTCCACTTCCTCATAAGTACTCCTGACTTTATATAATAACAAGTAGAAGCACCGGCTGACTCTTCCTCACTGCAAGCAGAGTTAGCTAGACCTTTCAACTCAGGGTCAGCAACCTGCAACTCAACCAACTCTTGACAAGACAAATTATCAACACTACGGGGTACTGCCTCATCTGGTGAGTGGTCCAAATTAGCAAGAAAAGTGTCAGCTAGGATAACATCATCATCATCATTATCCTCTAAGTCACCAGTAACTTTAGACTTAGCCCTAGTGACAGCACATGCAGGGAACACATCAGGGACATCACAGTCCTGGGTCGCAGCCACTGGCTCACTAGACAACTGAGGAGCTGAACACACTTGACTTCTACCAATATCATTTCCAAGTAAGAAAGTTACACCTGACATTGGGAGTGTCTCAACCAACCCAACCATAACGGAACCATTAGCAAAACCAGACTCTCAATTCACTCTGCACAGAGGGACAGAGAAGTAATTATTCCCTACACCTTGTAAGATTACAGTTTCATCAGAGGAATTAACTTTAGAGCCTAGAACACTGGTCAGCATAAGGGATTGGCAAGCACCTGTATCACGATATATTTGAACTGATTTCCTGTCATTACTATCTAGAGGACTGACAAAACCATCAGACAGGAAATTAGCACATGAACTCTTGAGAGTGTCACCCACGTTACTGCTCAAAAGAGGAGCTCCATCATGAGAATTTAAGTTACCCCTCAAAGCAGGTTCAGTTAACTCAGTTAAAGAATTATGGGAACTCTCAAGAGTGGACACTAGACCAATTGACTGAATATTTAAAGACTCCTTTTTGTTCACATCACGCTGTCTCCTGAAACATTTCTCCGTAGTATGACCAAGCTTACTACAATAAGTACATTTACTTTTCTGAAATCTAGAGGTGAAGCTGGCATTTACTTCCTAAATCATCATCTTTATTCTCTTTCCTGTTACCTGTACTCTGAGTAGAGGCAACGTACTTACTCTCAGCTTTCCCTTTTTCTTTAGAATATCTCTTGTGAGTGAGAACATATTCATCAGCTAAAACTGCAGCATCAGACAAGTTATCTATTCTTCTCTCATCAAGATGTAGGCTTACATCTTTATATATACACCTCTTGAAGTCCTCCAGCAAAATCATCTGCTTAAATTTACCAAAATCAGAATCCACATTCTTAGAATTTAACCACTGATCTAACAGATCTTCTTTGATTTTTGCATACTCAACATGGGATTGCTTATCTTGCTTGTAAGTTGTCCTAAATTTTACTCTATAGGCTTCAGGAACAAGCTCATAGGCCTTAAGAATCAAGCTCTTAACTACATCATAATTATCAGATTGATCCTGAGACATAAGTTACTTGAGCTTTACCGGTGAGAACAGTTTGAAGGAGTACTGGCCAATACTGTTTGGGCCAATTAAAACCTGTAGCTACCCTCTCAAACAACTGAAAATACTTTGTTAAATCAGATTCATTAAAAGGAGGGACAAGTTTAACATTTTTAGCCACATCAAAATCATCAGAGCTAGATGATCCAGTTCCACATTGTTTCATGCGATACTCATGGTCTGCCTGAATCCTGGCAAGTTCAACTTGTGCCTGTATCTGTGCCTCCTGAATCCGAGCCTGAGATTCAGCCTCCTTAGCATTTGCTTGAAATTCAGCCTCCTTAACACAAGCCTCCTTAGCCTGAGACTCAGCCTCCTTAGCACGTACTTGAAATTCAGCTTCCTTCACACGAGCCTCCTGCAGGGCTAGCTGTAACTTAGCTATTTCAATCTGCGTTTGCTCATTTGGAGGAGTTACATTAAACAAGCTTTTATTAATCATGCCAACAATTTGATCTTTAGAATGATAAGAGTGAACAGCAATTCCCAATTGTTGAGCAACAAGCTTAAGTTCATTCTTTGTTCTGTTTTCTACATCACACACTGTTTGCACATTTGACAAAAAATCTTTGGCTTCATCAAGTGTAGTAATAGTAGACATCATGAATAAATCACAGTCACAAAATATCAAGCAATATCCTTATGATAATATCCTGAATATCCTGATAAGAGGTCGCCAAATTTATGTTACGGAACAGAGAAAGATAATGTACACTTTAAGTGAGAATACTAAAAATCACTACTGTCCCGTAAGTTCCAGGTTCAAAACAAAAGAGTTAGGTAAAATTACAAGTTAAAGTTTAATGCTCAAACTAACAACAAAACATTCAGGACTCATAAGGATAATGTAATGGCAAAAAAAAAAAAAAAAAAAAAAAAAAAAAAAAAAAAGGTTAAATATATGGTTAACTGCAATAACCTCTATTAACACGAAATTAGCAAGAGTAAATTTATCTAAGTCAGCCCTGATAAATGAAAATGCACTGGGTAATGCTCAGTTAATGCAAGATAAATTATTACAGACACAAACCATTATCAAAAATGACTGACAATAAGAACTTTACATGAATTACAAAAACGTTCCTAGGCCTAAGAATCAACACCTTACGCTATACAGTACAAGAAAAAATGCAACAACAGTTATACTCAAATTACACACAGCTGCTAGTTGGTTGTAGACTTCCTGAGCACTCACAATAATAACAACTGTACAGGGGAGGACAGAGATGTGAACAAAATGATGAGTAGATCTCAGAGGCAATAATGTAGAGACTGAGCTCATTATATAAGGGCCAGCAGAGCTTGATACAACTTATAAGAAGGACGCGCAAATGAAGCCATAGGGAACAAAGAGCTGACAATCCTACTCTGAACAACAGAAAGGACGACTTACTCTGCTATAACGGTAGAAGGGGAGAACTGAGGCAGAACACGCTCGTGATCAAACATGCAGCATACTGTGCGTTAAAATTACACAAAGGATGATGAAATCATAGGCTATGTAACACTATATATATATATATATATATATATATATATATATATGTATATGTATATATATATATATATATATATATATATATATGTATATATATATATATATATATATATATATATATATATATATATATATATATGTGTGTGTGTGTGTGTGTGTGTGTGTGTGTGTATCCTGATCAGTAATTCCCTGGCAAGCTGAGGCATATCAAAGCAGCTTCGCCAACATCTAATCAGTTCATGCATACCGGTATATCCCATGATACTCTCCACATAATTTGAATACAATTTCCTCACTTGATTTTTTGATATATTTTGGTAACAGACAGGCACACACACACACACACACACACACACACACACGCAGGCACCTTATTGCCTCGCTAGGAGGGTGATAACATCATCATCCTTTCCATTATAATTCTTCGTTAAAAAGCACTTTATCCTGGTTTCACGCTTTATTACAGTTCAGCAATAAACACAGAACGCTGGTAATTTCATGGCAAGTTAAAGTAGACAGAGTATAGCCAGAAAACTAGAAATGAAAACGTCAAACCTTATCAGGGAATGACCAAAACTCCGGCGAATATCGAGCTGCTAACGAGACTACAAGGTTGGGAGATTTCTGGCTGTTTGTACGACGACTGTTTATTATCGAGGAACTTTGTCATGAGGCTCTAACTTCGACAAACTCATCGCCAAGGTTCTGGATTTCCACACACACACACACACACACACACACACACACACACACACAAGGACGACCGTAAACACAAGCGCTAAAATTTATCAGTCCTTGGAGAGATATACAATTGTTTACACAGGTTTAATAGGATTCCAGGAGTGAGTTTCTCATCCCAAGTGCGACCAGTTGGGAGTATGTGATAGCGGGGTGTAATGCGTAGGTGAGGGAAGGGAAGGAGAAGGTGAAGTGTGAACGTGGGGTTGAGTGCGTAGGTGAGGGAGGGAATAGTGAGGATGATGTATGAGGATGGGATGGAGTGCGTGGGTGAAGGAAGGGGTAGAGAGAGTGAAGCGTGAACGTGGGATGGAATGCGTGGGTGAAGGAGGGGATAGCGTGAGGTCGAGTGCGTGGGCGAGGGATGGGGAAGAGAGGGTGAAGTATGTGCGTGGGATGGAGCGCGTGAGTGTGTGTGGAGGGGATAGATAGGGTGAAGTCTGTGGGCAGGATGGTGTGCGTGGTTGAAGGAAGGGACAGAGAGGGAGTAGTATGAACGAGGGATGGAGTGCGTGGGTGAAGGAGGGGATAGAGAGGGTGAAGTATGACTGTTAGGTAGAGTGGGTGTTCATTTTCTTCTGGAAGGCTCGAGCAGAAACATTCGTGTGACCATCTATCTATCTATCTATTGCCAGACGCCTCAGTCCCGTTTGGGGTGGCCACAAACAAATCGCCTCCAAGTCGCCCTGTCCCCCGCCATTTCACTCCCCTGCTCCCAACTCACACACCCCTCTCTCATACACCTCTCCACCCCATCCCTCCATCTCATCCTCGGCCTCCCCCTCCCACTTTCCCCCTCCACCTCACTCACATACACTCTCTTCGTCAGTCTTTCACCTTCCATCCTCTCCACATGGCCAAACCACCTCAGTATGTTCCTCATAACGCTTCCTATCACATCCACATCAACACCACAACGCTCCTTTATATCCTCATTCGTCAGCCTGTCTCTCCATGTGACTCCACAGGCTCCTCTTAAATAACTCATTTCCACTGCTCTCACTCTTGACTTGTGTCCTTCCAACAACGTCCAAGCTTCACTTCCGTACGTTAGAGTTGGTATCACAATACTGTCATGTAGTAACTTTTTCACTTCCATGCTCACTTCCCTGTTTCTTATCACTGCTTTCAAAGAACCAGCAACCTTTCTTCCCTGCTGTACCCTTTCAAGCACTTCACCCTCCAAACCTCCATCCTTACTCATCACACTACTCAAGTACTTAAACGTACTCACATTTTCCAATTCCTCACCATCCAACCTCGCTGTACATTCACTGACTTCACCTCTCTCAAAGACCATCACTTTACTCTTCCCTACATTCACCTTTAGATTCCGTTTCTTACACACTCTCCCAAACTCATCCACCAAGCCTTGCAGCTCCCCTTCGTCTTCACTCAACAACACAGTATCATCTGCAAACAACAGCACAGGGAGTTTCCAAACACTATCCTCTCTCACCAGGGCCACTCCAACATCCACTACCCTACCTTGTACCTCTTTTATTACCCCATCCATGTACAGATTGAACAACCATGGAGACATGACACATCCCTGTTTCAACCCAACTTTCAAAGAGAAAAATTCACTTAGTTCACCATCCACACGCACTGCAGCCTTCGCACCATCGTACATACTCTTCACAGCATTCAACAACTTCCCATCTACTCCATATATTCTTAACACTTTCCACAATCCTAGTCTATCCACCCTGTTATATGCTTTCTCCAAATCCATGAAAGCCGCATACAACTTCTTTCCCTTCTCTAGAAACTTTTCCACTAAAGATCTGAGAATGAATATCTGATCTACACAACCTTTTCCCTTCCTAAAGCCTCCCTGTTCTTCTCCAACTAATTCCTCTGTTCTTTCTCTAACTCTGTCAATAAGTATCCTACCATACACTTTTCCTATTATACTAAGAAGACAAATGCCCCTATGATTACCACACACTTCTTTTTCCCCTTTTCCTTTGTACAAGGGAATAATTATACCTGACTTCCAATCCTCCGGGACTCTACCTTCCTCCCAGGCCAATCTGCACATCTTCCACATCCATTCTACTACTATCTCTCCCCCATGCTTCAGCATTTCACCACACACTCCATCAATTCCTGGGGCTTTCCCTGATTTAACTTTCTTCATTGCTTCCACAACTTCTATCCTGCTGATTTCTTCCTGTCTTCTCACCTCCCTCCTACTCCCAGCCATTCCCCAGCCACTTATACTCGCATTACTTCCATCCTCCACGTTCAACAATTCCTTAAAGTGTTCTCTCCATCTGCTCACTTTTCTCCCTTCTCCACTAGTAATCTACCATTTTTATCTTTCACTCCCCTGCTAACTTCACTTCCACCCTGTCTTACTCTTTTCACCTCTCTCCAGAACATTTTCTTACAGTCCCTCCACTTTACACTCAAATTCCTTCCAAATTCCTCATCCACTCTCTTCTTACTCTCTCTTACTAATCTTTTCACCTCTCTCTTTCTTTCTACATATAACTCTCTCTTCCGCCTCTCAACCTCTACCACGCCCCTATTCCTCATCCATTCATTGTATGCTTTCTTCTTTTGTGCCACAGCCTGTTTCACCTCTTCAGTCCACCACGCTGTTCCTTGCACCCCCCTCCGTCTTCTCTTCCTTCCACACACCACATCACATGCTGCACATATTTCTTCTGTAAATATTCTACACACACCTTCCACGTCCCCCATCTGCTCCAATTCATATTTGCCCAATCGTTCCTCCACTTCTCTCTTATACTCTGCCTTTTTCTCATCCTCTTGTAACCTTTCCACTCTCCTTGCAACTACTCCTTCCTCTCGTCTTTCCCTTCTTCTGTTCCTCCATCTTACTTGGACTTTAATTCTGGCCACCACCAAGTAGTGGTCAGAAAGTCCACTCCCCCAACCTCTATAAACTCTTGCATCCAATATACATCTTCGCATCCTTTCATCCACACACACTTAATCAATCATTGCCTTCCTTTCATTCAGTTCACCACCCACCCTTCTCATCACTCGCCATGTATACCTGTGGATCATTTTATGCCTGAAGAGGGTATTGGCTATCACCAACCCCCTCCCAGCACAAATGTCCACTAACGCACTGCCATTCTCATCTATCTCAGCAGGCACACCCCACTCACCAACTATTCCATCCACCTTCACATTCCCAACTTTACCATTCATATCACCAATCAAAAACACTCTCTCATTCCTTCCAAACTTTTCCATGCACACTTCTACATTTGTCCAGAATTCTTCTCTCACTCTTCTAGCACGATCTTGCGTTGGTGCATACACACACACAATCGCCCACATTTGTATTCCAACTTTCAACTTTACCCACACAATCCTTGATCCAACTGATCCATACTGTCTTATGCTCCTCTTCCATCTTTTACTCACAACTATACAAACTCCTTCCTTTGCCCTCTCATTCTCACCTACTCCTGCACATATACCCCATCCATACTCCCATTCTCTCACACTTTCTCCTCTCCATTTTGTTTCAGTTATTCCACATACATCCACTTTCGCATCCTCAAGCACCTGGACAATCTCTCTCTCTTTCACCTCATCAATCGCTCCCCTTACATTCCACGTTCCAATTGCAATGTCCTTTGTCCGGTCCTTGGTCGTCAACGTTTGGTCAGTCCTTGTCCGAGGACAACATATTGCCACATGGTTAATGCACACGCTATCTCTGATATTCATCTAATCTTGTGACCATGCGAAGAAAATTTTCCTTATTGTTGCAAAGTGACAAGCAAAATGTTCCTTGAAAAATTCTTCGTGTGACCCTGGCTTTAGTGCAGATTTGGTAATATCGGATCATACAAGATTAGATGAATATCAGAGGTAACGTGTGCATTAACCATGTGGCAATATGTTGTCTGCTATGTTTATGTCTGGCTAAACATCTTAATCGGCATAGGCAATCTTTCTAAAGAGTAATTACTGTAATTATGCATCAGTATTACAATACACATTGCTTTAATAAAATCATGCAGTAACTTGCCTCAACATTTTTATTATACAGAATAGAATCATCCAGGAACGAACACAGAATCTGAGAGGGAATATTTGAAGAGAAAGGTCTGATGATTTTTTTTCAAATATTTTCTTTTCATTGTTGCTGCTCGAGGGAAAGATTTCGTGCACACGAAGGGACAGAATTTTTTAAGCGTACCAGTTTCCCTAAGGATTTCCTTCCCAGGCTACAACAGGGGAAAGAAATGTTTAAGAATGCCAACGTATATAAACTGCGTCAGTTTAAAGTTTTATCCTATTTCCTACAACTACTAAATACTTCAAATTCAAACGAGAAGGAAACTAAAGTGAGAGGTAGTACAACAAAAGATTCCCGATAATAATCAGCTGCTATGGAAGCTTATCAAAATTAGCTCAGTCTTTTATAAATGCAGACCGTGATGTTTAAATACGAACATGAGCTCACTTGCCATTCCACGGTTTCTGCTTCAGTTACACTATGTCCCTCGCTTTCATCTCTTACGCATTACTTCCTTCGGCCCGAGCACGTCTCTGTCAGTTATATACAGTACACACATATATATATATATATATATATTTATATATATATATATATATATATATATACATATATATATATATATATATATATGCTGCTTCCCCCAAAGAAAGAGAGGTAGCCGAGACAGGACGACACACTCCCAATGTACGCATCCACACACAAGCACTTATTCTTATCTTAGCCCCACGGGGAGAAGGGACAGATCCTCACCGCACCACACCGCACGAGGGTCAATTGCTCAGTGCAATCAGCGACATCCGCAGCTGGGCCCAACAGCAGAGCTCGTTTACCCCTGCCACATCATAATGGACCCATCCCCCTACCCGCACCTGACCTGATCAGCTGATCAGACCTAATGCAAGAGAATGTCCCCTCAGGGCCGCATCACCATTTATTCATTCACAATTTCTCTCCAATCATTCCTATCACACGCAGCCACTCTTCCTTGGTCTATAGACATCCCTATCGCATCTAACGCTCTCTTCACACTGTCCATCCATCCTATTCGTGGTTTTATTCTCAGCCTTACAGCTATCACACCCGATCCAGTGATCTTTTTCACCAATCGCTCTTCATCTATTCTCTCCATATGCACTTATAAATATCCACGACTCACGTTCAAAGTTCGTTTTCACCCACATCAGTCTCAATGACACCTCCTTCCATTCAATCACACACTGCTGCACTTCCGGGTTCACTAACAAGGTTACACCTTTTGTCGTCCTTCCTCCAGCAACACATGACATCCTTCCATTCACACTTCCAAACTTAAACTCACCTTTCCCTTTCCTCTTTGTTTCACGAAAAGCTAACACATCTAACTTTCTTCTAACAAACATTCTCCCAGTCTCTTCCCTTTTAGCCTCAGTCGTACAACATCCACGCACATTCACTGACCCAATCTTCAGGGTACGGGGATAACTCAGTCCCCCAACCCTATCTAGTCTCTGTCTCACTGTAAGAAGTAAAAAAGCAGAAGAGGGGGTCCCTAGTCCCCTTATCCCGCTCCTTTTAGTGGCCTTTTACGACACGCAGGAAATACGGTGGCAGAATTCTTCCTAACACAAACTGGCTGCAGAATGGTACTACCACCCCATAATGGTACTACATACAGCTGTATATACATATATATATATATATATATATATATATATATATATATATATATATATATATATATATATATATATATATACTGTATATACGCATTTTATCATCATTATCCAGACCTCCTTTCCCACCCTAGGGCAGAGTGAGGAGTAGCAACGTCCAGACAGCCCAAATTTGCCCAATCCAATGGGTCACGCTTCCATTCACTTACCATTCAAGCTCCCGGAATCCTGGCTCTATTGGATACGCCCAAAACATTCTCCACGTTCTGTAGCTTCATATAAACGTATCCGACAGAGTCAATCCAGACGCTGTCACGTCAAAAAGGGGTGCCAAATCCCTGATCATGCGCTTCTCCTCACAACATTCATCCAGGCAGCTCAATCTCTTGTCAGTCCCCTAGCCTCACCGACTTCCAAACCTCTCTTCCTCACACATCCACCATATCCCTCCACTTTCTCCTTGACCTACCTCGCCTCCTTCCTCCTTCAAATTCGCTCAGATATACCTTTTTCACCACTCTGTTGTTATCCATTTTCTCCACATGACCATACCATCTCAGTACTCTCTCTTCGATTCTGGGGTCTACAGACCTCCACATTCCACATCTTTCACGAATCACATTATTTCGTATCCTATCCACTCTCTCCACTCCACATACATTCCTCAGCAGTCCCATCTCCACTGCTCTCACTCTTGACATTTCATTTTTATGCCACACCATAGTCTCACATCCAATTGTTAAAGCTGGCACTACGGTAACACTCTTTCATGTGAGCCTCGTGCAGCTGCAACACTCAAGCCTCTGTTTCATATCAAGGCCTTCATTACACCAGCTACTTTCCTTCCTTGTGTCACGCTACTTTCCATTTCTTTTGCACATTTTCATCTCTTTTCTATCACTGTACCCAATTATTTGAACTCTCACCAATTTCAGTCTCTCTCCATTCAATGTAACCTCACACTGGGAGTCACCTTCTCTCTCGTTAACCATCATTTTACTCTTTTCTACATTTACTCTTAAGGCACGACGCTCACAGGCATCAGCAAAACTCTGTACTAGTCTACCAAGTTCTTGTCCAGTATTTGTAAGTAGTACTGCATCATCAGTATATAACATATTTGAGATATTCCATCCATCACCATTCATTACCAACGCCATCCCCTTCTCCATTACTCGTGGTTTTACTTCTCTCATCACCCCATCCATATATATATATTGAACAACCATGGGGACATTACACAACCTTGTCGCACGCCCACACCGATCGTGAACCATTCACTTAGATGCTCATTTACCCTTACACATGCTTCACTACCATCGTAAAAACTCTTTTCCGGCACCTAGCAGCTTACCATCTACACCGTACATGCGCAAGACCTTCCACAATCCTGACTACTCAGTCGTATGCTTTTTCCAGATCCATGAATGCCATAAACACCTCATTATCCTTCTCACAAGCCTTCTCCACTATATGTTGAAAAATATTTGATCCATATATCCTCAGCCACTCCTAAAGCCACCCTGTTCATCACTCACTAGGACTTCTGATATCTCTCTTACTTTCTCTATATTAATTCTTCCATATACTTTCCCTACCACACTCAGTAAACTTATGCCACGATAATTCTTGCACTCACCTCGCTCACCTTTATTTTTGCACAGGGGTACAATCACAGCCTTTTCCCACTCTGCTGGCACAGTTTCACTCATCCATGCCTTCTTACATATTTCCAACAAGCACTTCATTCCACTCTCTCCACTAGCCTTAATCATCTCTACATACACTTCATCAACCCCAGCTGCTTTCCCATTTTTCAGCCGCTTCACAGCGCTCTTCACCTGTGCGAATGTCATGTTTCCTGGCACTGCATTCCTTCACTGCACACTCCCAAAATCCATCATGTTTACAGTGGCTCTGCTCACTCTATTCCCATTCATCAGCCTTTCGAAAAAAAATTTCCATCTGGTCCTTACTTCATACCCATGGGTTAATAACCTACCACCTACATCCTCCATACCTTCACATTTCTTTCCACTGTCACTTCTACATTTTCGCACCTCTTTCCAGAATAACTTCCTATTTTCAATGTAGTTTGCATTCATTTTTCTTTCTAAATCATCATTTACCTCCTTCTATTTCCCCTTCACTAGTCTCTTTACGTGCTTCTTGCTCTCAATATATTCAATTCCTATTTCAACTGAACCCCTGTCCTGTAACCACACTAGCCACTTCTTCCTTTTTTCCTCCACAGGTTTCTTAACCTCTTCATCCCACCATGCCGTACCTTTCTTTTTTGTTGTTACTCTTGCCACATCACACACTGCTTTAGCATTCCTAACTAAGCAATCCTAATATGCATTCCACAGGCTGTCCAGATACGGTACATTTCATTCCAACTCACTGATTCTAACTCCTCTCCTACTGTGGTCCTGTATTCATCTGCCATTTCTTTGATCCTCAGCTACTCGATTTTCAGTCTTTCTCCCTGACCGCTCCTCTCTCTCCTGGTCCACCTCACTCCTCTCAGCTTGATCTTGCACACCACAATCATATGATCTGACAGACCACATCGTCCTCTCACGGCCCTCGTATCAGCAACTATTCCCATCATCGACCTCTCTACAAGCACGTCATCAACCAGGTTTCTTTCAACATGATCCCTGTTCCCTCTATACCATGTATATTTATGTGCATCTTTGTGTTTGAAATAAGAGTTACAAATGCACAACCTCCTTTCCTGACACATATCCTTCAGTCCCTTCTCACACTCATTTTCTCCTGGCACACCATTAAAAACCATTATGTTATCCTCAGGGCTAGTGCCTTCTCTTCCATTCATATCGCCATTACAATCGCTTTATAGCTCCTGGGCATTTCTCCCACTACTTCATCCGGCTCATCCCAACACCTGTCTTTCACTCTCTTACTCCTGTCATCACACGATGCATATACTACAATCACAACCAGTTTCACCTTTTCAAACTTGAGCCTGATATGCATACATCTCGAGCTGATACATTTATTGTCTCTCATTCCATTCTGCCACACCTCATTCATCAACAAGGCAACTCCTTCCTTGCATCTTCCTCGCCCATTCATGCCCGATCTTACATATTTCACACCCTCCCACTCCTCCACTTCACATCCTTTCATCTTCGTTTCACACAATGCCATCATAGCACATTTCGCAATCTTGAACACATGCATCACTTCCACCCTCTTGCTCTCCTCAATTACACCTCTCACATTCCACATGGAAATGCGAATCTTCCCATTTGGTTGGGTCCTCCGAGGCTCTATGAAACATTTGCCATGATTGGGTGACTTTAGATAGAGGAATCTGGGGAACAGATTATATATATATACATATATATATATATATATATATATATATATATATATATATATATATATATATATATATATATATATATATATATATATATATATACTTTTCGTTTCATACAAACTGGCAAGTTACTTTTCATAATGTCTCTATGGTTACCGGAAGCTTTCAATCCAAATGTAACGAGTCTTTTTTTTTCGCTATCATGAGCTTTCATTAATTTTAAAATCTGCCCGAAGTTCATGTAACTGTACTCCTCGACTTCTTCAAGAATTTCTTCGCTTATTCTGATGACGCTCTTTGGTGTTTGTGGATTAAACATTAGTTTTACTCCAGTTCAAATAGCCCTACTTTGAGAGTTTCTCTGTTCAGGTCATTTAACATTTCTTGCAATGTCTCTGCTATTTCTGACATTAGGACAAAGTCATCTGCAAATCTTAAATGATTTAGCTTTTCTCCATGTGTTTACTCCTTTGTTTTCCCAGTCAAGCTTTCTGAAAATACCGGTACTTTCTAGGCACGCTGTAAATAATTTTGGCAAAATTATATCTCCCTGACGCACGCCCTTCTCAAGCTTAATTTTTTCCGAGTCCTTGTGTAATTTAACTGTAGCAGTTCCCTCTTTATATATGTTTTTTCGATCAGTTTTACAATGTTCTCATTCACTCCTTGTTCTCGCAATTAATTTATAATTGCTATGTGCTCCAATGAGTCGAAAGCCTTTTCGTAATCAACAAAACCTAAGCACGTTGGTTTATTATATTCTGTAGTTTTTTTCAATTTGCTGATTCATTGTGTGCAGATGATCAGTAGTCGAATACCCGCTTCGGAATCCTGCCTGTTCACGAGGTTGGTTTTCCTCCAAATTTGTAGTTATTCTGTTTGTAAGGACTTTAGTGAAGAGTTTGTAAATGACTGATAGTAAGCTAATGGGTCGATAATTACTAAGGTCTTTTGAGTCACCTTTTTTGTAAAGTAAAATAACTATTGCATTACACCATGTTTTGGGATTTTTTTTTTTAATACATTGAGTAAATAAGTGAGCAAGCCTATTTTGTACTTCTACTCCTGCATCCAACAGTAAATCTGCTACTATTCCATCTTCTCCCGGAGCCTTCCCTCTTTTCATATTTTTAAGACAAATATTTACTTCGTCTGGTGTTACATCAGGTATTTCACTTGTGTCAGCTGAAAAGTTAGCTATTGGTACTACTGTCTTTGATGCATACAGTTCTTTGTAAAATTCTTCAACTCTCTTCACCATCTTATCGCTGTATTTACTGACTTCATCGTTTTTGTCTTTCAGTGATGTTATTTGTTGCTCTCCTAGTGTCATTTTACTTCGGACCTGTTTCAGACTTTTCCCATTTTTGATGGGTTCTGTGATCTGATCCATGTTTACCTTTTTTTCCCTTCTCTCTGTCTTTTGTTGATAAGCTTATTTAATTCCTCTCGTTCTATTTCATCTTTCTTTGTATTTACTTTCATTTCCTTTTTTTTTTTTTTTTCCCATAAGATCGAGTGTCTTTTCTGAATAGTTTGTATTAGGTTTTCCTACTACATCCGCTGATTCTCTTAGCACTTTTGGTAGTCTGTCATTCAGCTCATCAGCGTCACATTCAGCTCATCATCGTCACATTCAGCATTACTTACAGCCTGAAATCTGTTCCTTATTTCCAAGTGAAAGGCTGTTTTGTTTTCGTTGACTTTTATTGGACATATCGTTTTATCTTTAATCATCTTCTTTCTTTCACTTCTGAAACTGAATCTGGCTGTGCAACCCACCATTCTATGGTCACTTCCTATATTAACTTTGCTGATAACGGACATCTGTGATCGTGTTATTCTTATCCGCTATAGTGAAGTCGATTTCATTCTTTGTTTCTCCATTTGGGCTTCTCCAGGTCCACTTTCTCCCTGTTCTTTTGTAAAAGAATGCGTTCTATATTCCCATGTTATACATTTCAGCAAAATTTACCACCATTTCTCTTCATTCATTCCTTTCTCCCACTCCAAATTTTCCCATGCATGCTTCTTCTTTTTCTTTTTTTGATTTCCCAACTTTTGCACTAAAGTTTCCCATGAGTATAGTATAGGCCTATGTGGTCTTTGCTTCTTCCATAATCTGGGAGACGTCGTCAAAGAATGTTTCTATTTCTTCTTCTGAGCTTTGAGAATTTAGTGCATATACTTCTATTACTTTCAAGGTATATTTTTTGCACAGTCTAATTACAACCAATGCTGCTCTGTCTGATACACTGCTGAATTTAACAATGTTGCCTGCAAGACAATTGTATACATACCAGTATATTATATATATAATATATATATATATATATATATATATATATATATATATATATATATATATATATATATATATATGGTACACATATAAATATATATATTACGGCAGATTTCTGTAATATCCCTCAGGAATTCGTGAAAGGAGTTTAAATTAGGACGGGTTAATTAAGGTTAGGTAAATTTAGGCTGCAGTTAGGTTAGGCGGGGAGAATATAGGTTAAATTTCGGTTAGGTTAGACTAGGTTAGTTAGCACAAGTCAATTTACGCTAATTTATATGAATGTTAAGTTTTGTTAAGCGATCACATAAATTAACCTAATGTAACCTAACCTAACTAACCTCGCCTAACCTAAGATAAACTTAACATAGATTATCCCAGCCTAACCAAACTCCAGCCAAAATTAACCTAACCTTAATTAACCCATCCTAATATGTACCGGTACTCATTTCACGAATTCCCTAGGGACTGCGTGAAAATGCTGGTTACAAAAATTCTTTGTAATTATATATATATATAAAGATATATATATATATATATATATATATATATATATATGGAGCCTCTCTGGTACAGTGGTAAAGTGTGCGTTTTCGTACACTGAAGAACGAGGGTTCGCGCCCCGCCAGAGTAATAAATTTTGGAAGCTTTCTTCTGGCCATGTACTGCATTAGCGGACACAAGGGGTGCTGTGGTTGAACCAGTGTCGCATACTATAAAGTATGCTTGCTCCCTGTCGGCTTGCGTGGGCCGATTACACTTGGTTCACAGACTACACACACATCCAAAGCCACTCCAACACTACAATTACACTTACAAGCACTTCTCACCCTACATACAATCTCTACAAGACAGCCTAAGCCACTTGGTAGAGATACATTGGTTGTATCATCACCACTTCGGTCAGGATAGGCCGGTCCTGCAGTGGATACTCAAACAGCTGATGATATATATATATATATATATATATATATATATATATATATAGTATGTATATACAGCATATATATATATATATATATATATATATATATATATATATGTAGTTAATTGTGGTGGAACACTTTTAGTATGATCCCTAACAGTGAACCTGCCTACTATGGTTGCACCTTACTAGTACAGCTTCACTGATCACTGGGATACACAAGCTTCTCAGCCCCGGCAAGGCAGTGTTCTGTCGAAGGACTCGTTAGCCCCCCAAAAGGGGGGATAATGAGCCCTATCCTCCCAACAACGAAAGATGGTTCTACCTAACCCCCCATCAAGAAGGGATAGTTAGAACTACCCTCCTGACTTGGGAGGATAGATTGCTGGTAGCCCTCCATTATGAGGGGACAGCAGACCCCCCCGAAGCCTGGGGGAAGAAGAGGTTGTGGGTCCCAACCCGAAAGGAGGGGCTGGCAATCAGTAATCCGCAGGAGCAGTGGGGACGTCAAAGCCCACAGGAGCAACGGGGAGCAGGGCGGGTCACTACACGTAAGTGAGGAATCAGCAATTGCAAAGGGAGAGCAGTGGCTCTCAACATTTGCAACTGCTGGTTCACCCACCTGCTGCAAGTGAGGAACCAGCAATTGCGAAGGGAGAGCCGTGGTCCTCAACCTCTGCAATTGCTGATTCACCCATCTGCTGCAAGTGAGGCCCAGCAGTTGCAAAGGGAGAGCAGTGGCTCTCAACTTACGCAACTGCTGGTTTACTCACTTGCTGACCCTTTGGTCCCGCTGCTCCCCTCCCCCATCACTGCCTCCCCCTCCTACCGCTCACGTGTCCTTCAATACCATCGTGCCACGACGCATTTCTACACCGCATCCCGCCGCTCCTTGGCCTCACGCCGCATCCCTGCCAACTGGAGGTCACGGCGGTGCTTGGCCTCCTGCCGCCGCGCCTCCACTGCTTTCACCACCTTTGCCCCTTCCCTGACCCTGGCGGGAGCAACGCGTGGGGTCTTCGGCCCCTCTGAGGAGATGGTATGTGAGGGGTAGGTGGTATGTGTGTGTGTGTGTGTGTGTGTGTGTGTGAGAGAGAGAGAGAGAGAGAGAGAGAGAGAGAGAGAGAGAGAGAGAGAATCACTACTACTCCCCGAGGCCTTTATGGTTCGCTCTCCCGTGAATAAAACTGACTGGCGTTGTCTGGAGTAATACACTTGAGAGGAATAATGATGACAATTCTCAACTCCTAGAACTTAGCTAAAAAAAAAAAAAAAAAAAAAAAAAAAAAAAAAATGTCTAACGTTGACTAGAACAGAAATATTAAAGCTCCCTCTATCAATAATCTTAATATACACTACACTGACCAACAATTAAGGAGATTCTTCCTGAATTAAAGTTAAATTACTTCATCGTCGTGACGGAAATGATTTATGTTCTGCCATTCCTTCACTCCTTTGATAGACAGACTTTTATTATTATTAATTCTCCGGTTCTTGGCCCACCGGTGGGTTTTTAGTATTGGTGTTAAATACCTAATCCCTTTCTACTTCCCTGTGACTCTTTATTATTACCTCTTCGTCGCCCACAGGTGCGATGTGAATATTACTGCCAAATACCTAATCCCTTTCTACTTCCTTGTGACTCTTACGTTTAAGGTCTGGTGTCTCTTTTTATTTAATGCAAGGAAGATGGAACCAAAGGCCAAAAGCCCGTAAGATTGGTTCTTCCAAGAAAAAACAAAAACAACATAACAGAGAGCCATATTCAAGATCTGTTCATTTCGAGATGCAAAATGTATCGTCTTGTGTTGGCTGGAATAGGATGCTAGTATTGTCCGCACCAGGAGAGAGTCAGTGGTATTAGTATTACCCCTCGGTCTCCAAGGACTCACTTTCAGCTCACTAAAATCGTCTGGAGATACCTTGACCAATGCTAAAGCCGTCCCGTCCATGAGGAACATCCTCCTGCTCTATACGTTTCCTTTTCCTATATCCAGTTTGAAAGCAGATACCATATTTCCTTCCATGCATCAAAGAAAAAAGAATAGCCTATAATAGTATTTTTTTTTTTTTTTCCCAACCAAGCCAATGTGGGTAAACAGTTCGATCGATTCTTAAAACAACCTTGCTCTGATCCGCCTACTAACTGGCAGCTCATAACCCCAAGGCCACTCAGTTCCACAAGGCACCTAGCCGATTATGCGCTTAGAGATACTAATGACAAGAGCAGTGGAAAGTAATGAAGATTCGTGTGCACAGTTTTAGCCGCGAGTGTGTATGAACGGATGCGTGAGTATTTATAACGTGTGTGTGTGTGTGTGTGTGTGTGTGTGTTAACAAAGTGCCACGGTTTATATCCGATATTAACCAAAGTTGGTGGTGGGCTCAGTGACTGACATCGAGGAGAACTGTTGTTTTGGAGAACAACAGGTCAAAGTTTAAGGTTAGTGGGTCAGGTCAAATGTTAATTTAATAAGATTAACAATTTTTTATGCAGTTTAGACCAGACTTGTGGGTAAGGTTGGGATTAAGGCAAGAAAGGATTTGAAAGCATTTAAAGGCCAAGGTGACAAAGTCAAATATGATACGTGTATGTGGGTGTTAAATAAAGCACATTTAATCCGACTTAAGCTGATCTGGGTAGAAGGTTAAGAGGCAAGCAAGAAGTAACCTATTGTTTTTAGAACAACAGGTCAACAGCCGAGGTCACACGCAAAGGTTAACTTTATTATCCGATTTCGATCAAATTTTGAGAATGACTGGAGAACAGGGCAGAAATACAAGGATTCAATTTTGAAAACTCTGAATCAAAGATCAAGTTCGCAGGAAAAGATCAAAATCCAAGATCACAGGCAAGATCAACTCAAACAGTGATGGAAAGGTTAAGGATGAAATAAGAACGAAGGGGTTCAATTTTAAGAAAAAGCAATCAGTGAAACATCAAGGTCACAGGGTAAGGTGAAAATTCGACGTGTGTGTTTCTGTGTGAGGAAAATAACTAAAACAGTTTTGACTTGATCTGGATCAACAGTTGGTAGATAAGTTGAGGATTACAAAATCACTCCTACAAATACCAATACACTAGTTCTACATGGGACACTTCTACCATGTATTCAGTATGGATGGTGGGTATTAGTGCCAAAGTGGTGACATATCAGGGTCTGTGGTACGTCGGAAGACTACCATATTCAGGGAGCTGGTTGTCAAGTCTATGCTCGGAAGCAGAAAACCTTTATTTTCGTTTTTGTGATATTTTGCAAATTCCTTCCATTTCTCTATGAACACAGCCAGGATTTTGTCCGACTATAGGTTTCCGAACCACAGGTTAGAACATGAAGAACGTACTGATTTTAACCCATTTGTTGAACGATACACTGGCATTTTCTTATCCATCATGGTGCAACTCAGCATGCCAACATCATTCCATCATACTACTGTTCTCTCGTTTCACTGCCATAAGCAGGAAATATCTGAACTGCGTGCAATACACAGACATATTTATAGACACAGCAATATATTAAACATGGGTACAAATTTTATTGATGGGGGCTGAACACGGAAATAAAACACTGTTCTTTTCTCTATATTCATCACCAAACCCAATCACTCTTGACATTTAATATCGGTATCATTTCTTGTAGTTCCCACCGTACCTTAATCCACATAAGAGAAGATATGGTTGTTAAATAAATTATATATATATATATATATATATATATATATATATATATATATATATATATCCCGGGGCTAGGAAAGTTGGTCCTGGCATTTAAGATGAGTGACCAGCCTCACTCATCCCAGAGTGGCATTACGTGAGCAATAGACCCCAACCACCCCTTGGATATAAATCTTCACCGGCTCAATCCGACTGGAGCACTTTTATTGCCCACTAAACCACCAGGAGCCAAATTTGGTTGTATGGTTACCTCCCAGCGTAGTAAATGGTCTTCTGGTGTACAGGAAACCATTTGGCTTGTCACTCACTGTACAGTCACCCACAGGCAGAAGGAAGAGGAAAGAATGAAGGAAAGAAAGACACAAGAGAGAGTGAAAAGTCACCCGCAGGCAGAAGAAAGAGGAAAGAATGAAGGGAGGAAAGAATGAAGGAAAGAAAGACAGAAGAGGATGGATGGAAAGAAGGATGGTGGAGAGGAAAGGGCTGACACCCAAGAGCAGCGCTACATCGAGTGGATGGTGAGCGCCCGCACCTACCACAAATATATATATATATATATATATATATATATATATATATATATATATATATATATATATATATATATATATATACCCAGTATCTACACTGACACCGCTGGGCTGGTCATACAGTTCAGTATGCTTTCACATAAGATATTCACACATCTGACGTATAAAATATATTCCTGCCAGTGTCTGCCGATTTCTTAAAAAAAAAAAAAAAAAAAAAAAAAAAAAAAAAAATATTGATATGAGTGACAGGTTTCAGAGCTTTCATTGCAGTCGAACACACACACACACACACACACACACACACACACACACACACACACAGGGAAGGCGGGCGGGAGGGAACACCTGTGTGTCACGCGAATGCAGTGGCCTATTTTGTGTGAAGGTGGCCACGTGGATATTTAAGAGGCGCCCGTGAGATCAGCCCCGCCATGCTAAATGAGGCCTGGTGTTCTGGTGGCGGTGATTGGCGGTAAGAGGGCCCGAGGGTGTGATGCAGGAGCTACGTGACGGAAGGAACTGCTGCTTTCCTGATGGCCGGCTGACATGACCCTTCTACACGCTCTCCGCCGCAGCCGAGCTATTCGTGTCACGTGCAGCACTGCCACTAAGTAGTGTGATGGCCTCGGGACTCTGATGTCTGGTCTTTCTATCCCACGTTATTTCTTTCACGAGGCTAGTCTGTGTCCCTTGTCTGACTTACTTTGATGACGCCTTTCCTTTTTATTTTAAGCCTTTTCAGACGACTGTTCAGCTCTTTCAGTACAGAGACGCATTACTGCGTGTGAAACTGCGTCAGTATATATAAGTATCTGCGAAAGATATACGCAAATTTGTGAAAAATCTTTAGAACAGAGAATGGAGAGCTCTTGACCGACCTGATCATTTCATAATGTTATTACCACCGTCATAGGAATTATAGGAGGTTAAGTATCACCCGTTTGTCTGTTTGTTTGTCCACACGGTATCTAAAAAAGTTATTGATGGATTACAATGCAATTTTGTGGATATGTCGGCCAAAGGCCATTAAAGAGTTGATTTAATTTTGGTGGTATTCTGAGTTGTCTGGTTTAGGCGCTGGAAGAGGTTTGTGCTCAGTGCGTGTTGTATTCTTGTTTACGTTCTGGAACTCTTAATTTAGCAATGATCTAGAGATTGTTTTTAATCATATTTTAAGTTGATATAGGGATCATATGTTACTGATGAATGAGACAAGTTCTAGCAATTCTCATGAGTCATAATCGCGATATCAAGTAATAATGTGTAAGTATCTGCGAAGAATTTTCATGCATTAGCTGGACGTCCTGGGGTAACATTAGCAACTCGATGAAACCTAGTGAAATTCCACCATTACACACCGATATTTATGTAACTGTATTCATGTTATGGCACTGCTACCCTTCCACTCACTTGATATACCTGTACTTCCTTCTGCCTTATTCTCTTATGTTCTTCCATCTAATTTATTCCCCTCTCCTTCACTTGCTTGCTTTTCCATTGCTTCCTCTATTTACTCGTCTTCATCTCCTCCAGCACCACTTCCTTCTTCTCCCCTATCACCATTTTCTTTTCTTTCATTTCCCATTTTCCACTGTTTGTTTTTCCCCTCATATTTTCCCTTTCCTGTACCACATTTTTCTTCTCTGCTTCTTCATCAACCCGTTGACTGTACTTTGTTCTTTTCATCCCCTTCCTTGTTTTCCTTCTCCACCACTACTTCCTTCATTCCTTGTGTACTTGTCCCACATGGGAGCGTTCCTTGTCTCAGTGGAGTGAACGGAGCTAGGGCCTAACTGACTGCTGCCTACCTTAAAAGCGCCAGGGAAGGCTGCCGCACCACCCCTAAACATCCACACTGTGCAGTCCCCTCGTGTCTACAGGACACCCCGTAAACTTAATATAGCGTCACGTCACGTCATTATACATTTTTCAGTTTACTCAGTGCAAATGAGGTAATATGCAGTAAGCACAGATTAGGATCTGCACAGATAGCCCTGAGTTGACAGTCACTACTCTTACTTAAGACCTGTGATGGGCTGTGGATCACTGAGGGTCCCTGTTAGTCAAGTGACCACCATCGGGATTTTTTTAATGTACCAGGGGTCACTGTTTCAGGATGAAACTTGCGTACTTGTCCCACATGGGAGAGTTCCTTATCTCAGTGGAGCGAACGGAGCTAGGGCCTGACTGACTGCTGCCTACCTCAAAAGCGCCAGGCAAGGATGCCGCACCACCCCTAAACATCCACACTGTGCAGTGTGTAGTTTCCATGTTATGTCCACAGACTTCCCATAAACTCAATGTACCGGTTTATAATGTCATGCCGTAACTATTAGTCTATTTGATTACTTTCTCTTTCAGGTTACTCAGTCGGGTAGCTTATAGACAAAGTATTATAGAATGTGACTTTTCCTTTCTAGTTTTTCCGATGAAATTTCCATGTCAGTTTTTCCATGCTGCATGGTGGTTTTTCTCACTTTTTCTTGGAGGGTTTGGTGGTGGGGGGTGCCTTCTTGCTTTATTATCCTCATCCTTCAGCATGTAGAGTTAGATCTTGTAGTCATAGTTTTCTCTGTAACAAGCAGCCTCGAAAGGACCATAAGGTCTGTTGCTGTTTGCTTTCCTATGTAATCCTATTCCTTATACTTTCCCATTATTGCCTCCAATTTCACTCCCGCCTTTTCTATCATTTATCTGCCTCTCCACAGCTTCCCCGTTTATCCATTAACTCCACTTTTTATTCTTCTTCCCTCTTCTTTTTCTCACCTCCACCTTTTCTTTCCGTCATTTCGCCATCATTTCCTCCCGCTTCAACCGCGCCTTCCCTCAACCCAATCCCAAACGTCCATATACCTCTTCCTTGTTATCGCCGCAAACCCATCTTTCGACGACTCGGCCCACTCCTGTCTATCTTTACCTCCACTTTTCTGCTTTATCGAGTTCTCCCCTCTCACCTCCTCTTTCCCTTCTGTTATTCCCCCTCCCTGCTCCTCTCTCTCTCTCTTCCTTCTCCGTTAGTTCATCTATTTTTTCCTCTCTTCCTCTTTTCTAATCGTTTTGTCATTAATTCAACCCTTGCTTTTTTAGTCTTCGCTATGTCTTCCTCCTCTTGTCCCTCTATTGAACCCCTTCCTGGCTTTCATATACAAGAATACGCCTACTTTCCTTTGTAATGTTTAACTCTGTTATTTCAGTTTTATTACTCTGCATTCCTTCTAGGTGGATTCACTTATAGAAGGACCTCGTGGACTAAAGGAAGTGGAGGCAAGCTTTATCAATCCGTCACTGAAGGAGTACAAAGATGATTTTTCTACTTTACCATTTGACACAACCAGACGATTTTAACCTGCTCGGAACATGTTCTTATTGGGAATGGTTTAAACAGTGTTTGTAATATCTGTCTTCACACTTTTCTTTCTGTTCATTTTATCGTCCTTGTGTGTTTTTTTTTATATATTCCACAGCAGTCATTTCTGCGTTACTATGTAGAAAATTGGTCTTCTCCCCATACACTGTTTCCCGTTCCTGTTTCCTCTTCTGCCTATACTCTTCCATCCCGATATCGTACTTCTTATCCCCAGTCTCTCACGTAAAGTACTTCCATCATTCGTCCCTACTGATCTTCCTGTTTTTCTTCACCTTCACCTTTCTTTTCCTTTTGATTAGCCATCGCATCTCCTATTCCCACTTCTCTACGTACAAGATGTCCCTTTTCGCTCTTTTAATTCTCACTTCACTACCTTTGCATTTTCCTCAGAATTTCTCGTCATCCTTCCTCCCCTTGCCAAACATATGCGAATTTCGTCTGCCACAAATTTTCCTTCTACCCCACTAAATCCACAACATAACACTCCACCCTACTAAACCTTGTCCCCCAAACACATTCCCACCCCCACAACCAACGACTCTCACACCATATCGCTCCACACCGTACCATTCCCGCACCCTACCACTCCTTCCCCATACCACTCTTACAACCACTCCCACACTCTACCACTCCTACTAACCCTCACCCTGTCACTTCCCTTCTTCTCACATTGTATCCTCGTCATTTTCCCTCCTCTTTTTACTTCATTAATCACATACATATTCACATTATCCCGTACCTTGCTACTCCCATAATGACTTTTGGGCTTTGCAGCTTCCATGCCATCTATTCATCTCCTCGTCTTCCATTCCTCATGCTTCTGCAGCCTACTTCCTCACCTTTCACCTGTTTATACTCCTCTCAACTCCTAACTCTCAGTACCTACAGTTTTCATTCCCCACCTACTCTCACTACGCCTCCCACCTCTCCTTACTTACACCTTCCACTACACCTCCCACCTCTCACTACTTCCCCCTACAATCCTTACCTACCGATATTCCCACCTACACCATCACTTCTTCACCTCGCACCTATAACCTTTCGCTTCTCCCATCTACTGCTTCACTTCCCTCCTCCAGCCTCTCACAATTCCCACCCTGGGTTCCTGGCTCCTCCCTTTACTCCCACCTACACCCCCACTCCTCCCACCCACACTCCATTAATCTCACCTACACCTCACCTCTCCCACCCACACCCCATTCCTCTCAGGTACATCCTATTCTTCCTGTCTACAGTTCTTGCCTCCAGTTACTTCTTCCATTAAACCCACTCATACGACCTACAGAGCCCAAAACCCCCACATACACCGCCCACTACACCTCCGTACACTACCCATTTCACCCACCTATACCACCCACTACCACCACCTACACCGCCCACTAGTGGTAGGTGGTGGCGACAATCATCCACTTACTTGATGCAGTGTTGCCTATTTCTTAGGTGACTAAATTAAGTGACAAGCCGAATCGTCTCCTGTAACCTAGGAAACCATTTCCAACGTTGGGTGGTAACTATATAACGTGGTGATGTGGAGCCCATTATGGTTCCCTTGTGAAATGGGTGGAGCAACGCAAATGCAGCGTCTATCCAAGAACCAAACCATCATTCTCCTTCCCGCGCCTTGCCACAGCTTCGCGCAAACCATCTCAAGGAAACATCGGTTTACTGCACGGGTCGGCTTTGCAGGGACGAATGCTTGCCTGCCGTTTTTGAGTCTGCTCGGCCGGGGTTGATCTACTACCATTACTACTACGCTGTCCACTACCACCACCTAAACTGTCCATTATCACCACCAACAATGCTTATTACATCCATATACATCGCCTATTACCACCACCTACACAAACATTACACCCACCTACACCGCCCACAATCACCACCTATACCGCCCATCACACCCATTTACACCGCCCTCTACACCCACCTCCATCGCCCACCACCCCATCTACACAGCCCAGTAACCCGACAAACACTGCCCACTACCCCCACCTATACCTACTCTCACCTACACCTACTAGTAACTCGATCTACACCTCCCACTGTCCCACCTCTCACTAATCTTACAATATTTCTTACCTCATGCTGCTTCTCCCACTTCTTATAACATTCCTTCCTGCTACCTATCCCTCCTCCCACTTACTTTTCCAGTCCCCCACCGACAGCTCTCACCTCCCACACATACCCCTGAAACCCCCACCTATAACCTCAACTCCTTATAGCTGTCACTCCTCTCATCTTCTACTACTGTCTACTCTTCCTCTTCAATCCTACATTTCCTTATACCAACATCCCCTCCCGCTCTTATTTTTCTTCTCCTATTCTCTCACCTACCAGTACCTTGCCAACACTCCCACAGCTTCCACCAACACTCTCACCTAAACCTTCCCCCTACACCTTCCCCCTACACCCACCCACAACTCCTGCCACCAGGGGATAATGGCGCAATATATGAATGTCAAAACAGCTACCATTTTCCTTCCGCCTGAGGATTGTTGTCTCGAGGATGATGAATGCGACATCTCATCTTCGGGGAGGAGAGGGAGAGGGAAGAGGGAGGCTTGGAAGGAAAAAAATAAAGGGGGGGAGGGGTATTGGAACTCCATATTATAGTTACAAATCATAATAGATAGATAGATAAATAGATAGATAGACAGCTCTATGCGAGCCTGGGAATGGGAAATGAGCTTGCAAATTACACTGAGAAAAGCTGACGACAGAGTGGCCAGTAAGGAGATGATGCAGTTAGTTGTCAGCAATCCACCGGTAAACAAAGCCTTAGTGACCATACACTCACATACACACATACTCACACACAGGCTTCTAGAACTTTCCACCCACAAGGAACACACGTGATACGTCTCCTGTTTCACCAGAATTTAGGAAAGAGAGGGCAGAAAGAAGCTAGCCTTACAACAGACAGGTCGCAGGGAGAAGGGCTTAGCAACTTGAGAGAGAGACAGAGAGAGCGAGACAGAGAGATAGCTAGCGGGACTCTACTTATTACTCCGCTCTGTGTGAGAGACTTGTTAACATTTCCAAGACAAATAAAAATAGTCCCATACTATTCTTTACCTCTCCTGTCACTACATGACAAATGGGAAAGAAGATTATCTACTTACAAGCTACTCTAATATAACAACCGCTCGCCCACAAGTCTAATATATATAAAACTCCACTACAAATAACCACAAAGGAGTTACAAAGTCTTTTATGACAGGGGGAGGTAGGTAGGATCCGGAAAGATAAATGTAGAGGTAAATGAAACAGAGTCTACGAGAAATGTACATAACGGTAAAGGAACGGTATACAAGGAGGGCTTCGGAAGGGAAAAGGGGAAGGTAGGTGAGGGAAGGCTCAGAGAGAGGGAAATGGGAGGTAGGAGGAAGGGAAGGGATGGCTTGAAAAGAAGAGAGGTCCCAGGGGAAGTAGGGAAAGAAGAGGTTTAAGGTGAAGGAGAGAGAGATTACAGAAAAGAAAAGGACTTACGAACAAGAAGAGGAATGACAGGGAAAGGAGAGGTCATTGGAGTACAAATGGCAGCAAACAACTTCATACCAAATGGTTCTTTCGGAGCCGTTTGTTATAGAGAAGACTGACTATGATATCTAATTCTATGAGATGAGCATAAGGATTGCAAAGCAAGAAGGTTCCCCCACCCTTCCATCCACCAACAACATCCAGCCGAAATCAACTGGAAAAGTCAGAGAAACCACCATGCAGCAAAGGAAAAGCTCCAAGGAAATATCAGAGGAATTACTGAACAGAGCAAAAACTATATTCTGCAATAACTTACTCTGTAAGAGATAAGTAAACTTATCAGTTAACAACACTGTACTACTTCTGCATTCTCACAATCTCACTATATCAATGAGAGAAAAGTAAGTTAATAGAACTTTTGCGTTATTCAGCCATGAACGCACTCAACTGAGAATTCGAAGCCAGATACTTATCCAAACAACTTTTAAAAGCCATCACTGTGCTGCAGTCTACCACAGTTTATTGTGAAGTACTTATTAACCATCATATTGTCATGTCCCTTAAGTAGGCCTATTTAAGACACTAGAATCAGATCCTCTTGTAGTCTGTACTTTGACAAGTTCAATAGTTTTAATTCTCCTAAATGTTTCCCATATGGTTTGTTCCTTGATCTGATTATCATTTTTGTAACTCTGCTGCATCCTCTTTAATTTCCCCACGTCTATCTATCTATCTATTGCCAGACGCCTCAATCCCGTAAGGGGTGGCCACAAACAAATCGCCTCCATGTCGCCCTGTCCAACGCTATTTCACTGTCTTGCCCCAAGCTCATATCTCCCTCTCTCATAAACCTCTCCATTCCATCCCTCCATCTCATCTTTGGCCTCCCCCCCTCCACCTCACTCGCATACACTCTCCTCGTTAGTCTCTCGCTCTCCATCCCCATGTCCTCCTTCCAATAAGGTGACCAAAACTAAATACGAAACCTCTGATGGGGGCGCACTAAGGAATTATACAAAGTGACATTAACATAATCTGATTTGAATTGCAATGTTCGGCCTATTAATCCAACTTATTAGCTTTCTTTACGGGAAGCTAAAGAAAGATCAAGGAGAGAGAGAGAGAGAGAGATTCTATCCTTTAGCAAAGACAAACAGACAGAATGAAGGGGAGGTGGGGGAGGTACAGGGTAGACTAAAACAGATCCTCGGGATGAAACAAAAAGACAAATAGACAGGCAGACAAATAGGATGATGGAGGAGGACAGACGGTGACAGATTAGGCCTGTTGGCTGGATGATCTTTTCCCCTTATCCACGAAATTTGTCCACCACCTCTTTGTCTCAGCTCGGGCGTGTGGGAAAAGTGAGAGACAATGGGAAAGACTGGATATTAACGCTTACGGGTGACGTGATATGTGTCTCGGTTTTCCTCCTGCCTCTTGCTCTTCCTTTCCCTTCGCTGTTTTATTCTTTTTCTTCCTCCTGCTCATTCCTCCCTGTTTTCCCCCTTCCTCTTCCTGCTCCACCTCCAAGTTCTTTCTCTTTTCCTCTTCCTTATGCTCCTTCTAGTGCTGTTCTCCTTCCTTCTCATGTTGATGTTCTTCTCTTCCTGTCTTCATTCTGCTTCTCTTGATGCTGATAATACTTCTCTTCCTTTTTCTTTATCTTTCTCATCTTGTTACCAGCCGCGATAGCGAACCTGGTGTTGTTTTCAATTTGTCTGTCTATCTGTGTGTGTGTATCTGTTAGTACGATAACTTTGCAACCGCTCAAGATATTACCACAAAATGTTACAGGTGTGTAGTAGGGATGAAAATCCCCTACGAGTTCGAAATTGGCGAAAGTAGGTCAAGGTCTGTGTGTCTGCTAGCAGGATAACTTCGCAACCGCTCAAGATATCACCACAAAATGTTACAGGTGTGTAGTAGGGATGAAACTACAATTCAAAATAGGTGAAAGTAGATCAAATTCATATTCCGGGCCGCGCTAGCTATGTATCGGCTCGCGGCTGGTGTGATTCACTCCTCTGGGGAGGCCTCTAGTATTGTTCTTGTTAATTTTCTTGTCTGGTTCATCATCGACGATAGACAAGGGGCAATTAGTGGTTAGTTAGCATATTTATGCTGTTATCTTCTCTATTACTTTATTACAGATACGACCAGACGATTTTATTCAACTGAGAGATTAAGGAAACAAGAGTATTCCTAGTCACCTAGAGTCTCCTTAACATCGCAGCACCTCTAGTGCCAGTACCGTATTTCTGCTAAGGCCGTCTGACTTAATGCAGCTGACAGTCTTAGATGCCTGAGTACTGACAGAATTTATATATATATTTACCGTAAGAGTCAAGTACACAAGGCAGCGCACAGCGATATAATGAACAGATTCAGCAGAATTTTAATCCGACTAAATCCACAAACCAACAGAACAATCACTTAAACATTGACAAACTTCGAGGCGATGAATCACTTTAGAATACAAGAAACAATTTGAATCTTGCGTTACGAGCTCAATGAAACTATTTAACCCTGGTGTTAGTTGTGGGGCCATTAACCCTTCAACGGTCAGAACAACTCGAGTATCCAGTTACAACTAACGCCAGGTGATTTTATTGAGCTTAGAGGGAACCACGAGCGTCCGACTGATAATACTGATACCATTAACCCTTTCATGGTCAGGATACCTCTAGTACTTCACTGCAGCCGTTTTTTTTTTTTTCCTGAGTGAATACAGGATCCTGGCAGTGATAAATTTGTCTCATAACTGCCATATTGTGGGAAATGGTGGTCAAATGGGTAATAAAAATGACCTACTGTCTGAAGGGCGACGGGTGCTCGGTCCCAAAATGGACATAAAACAATTCTATGAACTGAATATTGATAAAACATGCTTTACTGATAGATCACAGGACCCACACCATAACACAGAACGCTAAATAACCATCACACCGATCCTGCATGAAACAGTCAATATTAGCAGCCATTTGGTGACATGTGGAGGTGAGTGGCACGTAGGAAGACTGCTGGACCTCAAGGGATGGCTTGTCAACTTGTCCACAACTAGACACTCAAACAAGAAAGCGAATAAAGTTTTAATACAGTACAGTATATACCGGTGCTGCTTTTTCCTTATGAGCAAAGAACAAAAACTATCTGAAGTATAAGGGTTGTGTCTAAAGCAAATCCACAAGATGGTCTTCCAGCTTTAGAACAAAAAAAAATGTCAGAGATACTCGGAAGGGTTCGGTACCCGCCAGTTTGGGTAAATTCGCTTTCCTGAAATTGGACGGCGGGGAAGTTTTCAAGGCCCAGATTGACCAACGTAGGAGCCATCACAGGCGCATCCAAGCCCTTAACTGCTTCAAGATACCGCAGGAGGGAAAGCTGGGAGGCAAGAGAAGAAAGCAGGGGAAGAGAAGATAAGGGAGGGATCAATACAAGGACGGGGAAAAAGCAGAAAGAAGCTTAGGAAAGAGAGAGGAAGTTGGAGGAAGGAAGGTAATAAGAGATGCGGAGAGAACTGAATACAGTAAAAAAAAGTTTTAAGTTAGTCGAAGGAAGGATGGGAAGAGATGATAAATAAGGAATCAGGGTAACGCAGGAAAGAAAGAAGATGGAAGGAAAGGGATACGGAGCGAAGTGAGGCAGCAGGGATGGAGAATAAACGTAAGAAAGAGGGGGAAATGTTGCAGAAAGGATGAAGGAAGAAAGGACAGACATGAAAAGAATGGAATCAACGTATGCCTAGAGAGGATCTGGGAAGCAGCAACAGGAAGAAAGGAAGATAGAAGGAGAACAGAGGGAAGGAAGGGTGTAAGAAGGAAAGGTGGAAAATATAAGAAGAGAATCAATGCGGGATAGCAGAGAAGGCAAGGAGGAAACAGAAGAAAAAGAGGAAAAAAGGGAGGATGTACAGAAGGGAAAATGAAAGTGGTGAGAATAGAATGGGGGAGAATGTAAAGCAGAAGGGAATGACAAGAAACAACAGAATGAAAATAGGAGGAAAGAAAGCAGGAGAAGGGATGCTGGACGAAGGAAAGCCAAGTCAGTCAAAGTAAGTCGGAAGAAAATGCAGATGGAAGGAGGGAAAAGAATAGAAGAGACAGCGATGGAAAATCATCTGGAAGAATCAATGAACCGCAGACGATAAAGCCTGGAAGGCAACAGAGATGAGAAAGAAGAAAGGAAGATTGCAGAGAGAAGAGAGGATGGGGGAAGGAAAGAAGGAAGGAATCAATCTGTGTGAAGAGAATAAGATGAAAGGCAACAGAAAAACGGAGTAACAAGGATAGTGGAGAAAAGGAAGGATGAAGGAAGGGGAAGATGAAGAGGAGTCACTGGAAGCAAATGAGAATGCTGGAAGTCAAGAAAAGAGAGGAGAAGGAGGAAAGAAAATAAGAAAGAAGGAAGGAGGAGACGAGATGATAAGGAAGGGAAGGAGGATTTAAGGAGGGGATGCAAATCACTGGAAGCTGTGCAGATGGCTGGGACAAAACAGAGAAAAAAGACAAGAGAAGGAAGTAAGGGAAGAAGGTAGAAGTGTGGACGAAGATACAAGCAGAGTCAATGTAAGGCAAAAGAGAAAGAAACAGCGGGGGAAAGAACAGTTGAAAGACGGAAAAACTGGGGCGGGAAGGCAGGGAAAATAAGGAAAATCAGTGTGAGACAGAAGACGGGTGAGTGATAACAAAACGAAGAAAAGAGGAACGACGAGAGGAGATATGATGGAAAAAGAAAAGAAAAATAAGATAAGGAGGGAACTGTCAAGTAAGCAAGTTGGACGACAGCGAAAATGAGGAGGAACTGGTAAATTGGTATAAGTGAAAGGAAAATAATACATGATGCAAAAGGAAAAAGCAAATTACGACATAAAAAAAAATAATGACATGATGCGACAAGGCAGAAGAGGAAAGAAGAGGAAAAGAAGCAAAATAGGAAAAAAATATAGAAGATAGAGAATGGCATATGTAGAGAAGCAGGACACAAATAAGAGAAAAAGCCATATTTTTACAAGAACGTGAAATTACAAAATGAAGAAGGGAATAATAAGAAATGGTGAGGAAATGGCAAAGAAAAAAAGGAAGCACCCAACATGACAAAAAATGTGAAGGAAAATGCAAAAAAATTAAAACAGGAAAAAATCACATAAGAAAGCCGTTAAATGTGAGCAAGAGCAAACAGGAAAAACACGGACGTAAAAAATTAAACTCCGTTCTCCCTAACTCAGCGCAAAATAGACGTCTCTCCATCTCCAATGTTGCACTGCAACACTTGTAGGATATACAGCAATATATATATATATATATATATATATATATATATATATATATATATATATATATATATATATAAACAGTTTATTACAGGAAAGTGCTGTGGAAAGAATGTACTGACCTACTAATTCTGCTAATGAGCTATGGGAAAGAAAGAAGCCTACAACGGAACGATTATAACAACCAACTTGTGGTAGACGAAATACAGGAGGAAGAATGACGGAAAAGCAGCAGGGAGGCACTGGCAGAGAAAGAATGATTGGTGGATGATTACGGAAAGCGACTAAAGGTAAACAAACTGATGAAAAGAAAATACCAAATTAGGTTAGTGGTGAGAGAAAGTTTGATGGTCATTGACGTGGTAATGATTTCTGGATGAGAGAGAGAGAGAGAGAGAGAGAGAGAATCAGCCATCGTCTTTCCCTACTGTCTTCAAACAACAAAGCTTTCACAGCCACTTACGAAAATACGTAACGTAAATTCCACGTCTTCTGTCGGACACAAATATTAGGAACAATATTTTTCCCAACAACTGTTCCTTCCAGGTCACTCTATACCGGGTTTTTTCATTGTTATCTGCGTCTCAAAATGCCAAGTATATGAGAACACTGTAAGTTTATCCTTTTCTTATTGTGGTTATTGTTGTTGATGTTTGTAATTATGTCAGAGAAAAATTCGTAATAAACCTTCACTGCACTATATCCTATAGCATTTTCACAGCCCTTCATACCCTCCACCACCACCGTCTCAGCTCACAGCACCCATTTCGTTGTCTCCATTCCCAGTTCTTCAACACCTTCATTTCACTTTCATTTCTGGAGGACATTCTGAAATAAACCTTGGCCCGTATTATCGCTGTGTAAGAGGGCTACAAAACACCTTTATATTAAAAATTCTTTTTCCAAACTACTCATTAATATCCGCTGATTTGTTTCATAATTATGTCCTTCCAATATCGAAATATATTGTATAAATAACAAACAAGAATACAGTAACGAAGCAGAATCAGAAATATATCGGTAAAGAAGAGGTATTAGAAAGCTTGCAAAATGAACAACAATTCCGCCCCTTCTCTGATCCCAAACCGGTAATTTTACACCCATACCTAGGCTATAACGTGTACTATCCAGTCAGACCACACTGTCCACGAAAATTTCCATCTGACCCATTTCGCTGCTCACAGCCACCATTTCTTTAGCCACTGACTTCCTGATGTTTTCATGCAGGTCACCTGGCCGACGAACGCAACTTCAAGCGCGACTTTTTCCTCAGCTTTCGCGTCACAACCAAGGATCTCTCTCTCTCTCTCTCACACACACACACACACACATACGTACCATACACGCGCGGAAGCACCGAAGTGACCAATACACCAAAGACACCGCCATTCAATCCAATTAATTTTATCTGTCACTCCGTAGCTGGGGTAAAACCATTGATCTTTTGACGAGATTAGTGGAAAATTGAAGGAATGTCGTGGAAAATTGGAGAGAGAGAGAGAGAGAGAGAGAGAGAGAGAGAGAGAGAGAGAGAGAGAGAGAGGAAGTACAAACAGGAAAAGTGACGACATGAATCCAATGAAAATTTTTATAAGACTGATGAGATAAATTTCTTAACTACAAGGTGGTCGTTGAATAACATCGTTTGGCAGTAATAACAGTATAAAACACACACACACACACACACACACACACACACACACACACACACACACACACAACATTGTATCACACCAGTTAATGAAGGTCGGTTCAAAGGCCCTTCACTAAATGGTCTCTCTGAAAGTAGGCACGATAGCACACAAAGATGTCCCTCCAAGGAATTCCAGGGACGAAACATGACTCAGGGGAGAAGCCCGGTAACTGACAGATCTAGCACTGAACTCATTTACAGGCACAGCTTCTCTCCAGCTCAGCAGTCAGTTTTCTTTACAGTTCCACAGCTAGCATTGATCAGACAAAGATAGCGGACTTGGCTTAACGTCGTCCTACATCAACTGGAACTTTGAGATTAATTTTTACTTCGGCTCTTATTTAAGCAGCGCCCTCGAGTTGCCACTTCAGGCCCCTCTTTTGCTTAAAAAGTGCATAACGTGGAAACGGCTACTTCCTCATCTACTGACTAATTATGGAGAGATATTGAGGGTGTAACAACTTGGATACCGTATAGGCCTAAAACATCTAAATCCAGTCCCTCCAGTTTGAAAGGTATCTCCTAAGCTTAATAAAATTGTTTGAGGATACCAGAAACAAAGAGAAAATAAACGTCTTCGTGCTGAAGGGGATATATTACCTCCCACAGCAAAAACTGCTAGCAACTAATAGCAACAGAGCGTCACACCAACCACAATAACAACAGCAAGAGCAACAGCATCATTACCAACAGCATTAACTTTCTGATGACAGTCTTCCTGACCTTCATTCTGCTTCTGCAAGTCCATTTAATTGAGTAATTTCTTCTCGTACGAGGAATAAAACCAGTCCCATCTAACTCTCTGATGACGACAGGAATCTCAACTCTCGTAATACTGCTATCAACAAACGAATTTATCCGGCTATTAATGACCTCTCTTAGCCAAAAGTTAACATCAACAACAGACACATCTTTACCTACCGACCAACATCATCACAAACAGCGTCAGCGACACTATCAGCTATCTCATAATCTGTAATAATAGCAATAATAACAATAAGCAACGACAATATCCCAATTTATATCTTCAGCAACAACAATTAAATCAACACCAAGAGCAAGTACAAGCACTATTATCAGCGTACAATGTTTACCGATTAACATTAAAAAAAATAGTATGTTTAGCTGATGACAGCGATATTCCGCTTCTAACAAATAACGAGACAGTGAGAAATTACTACAGAAACTCATTGATGTGATCTTCGAAGCCCAACAATATTTTCATAAAATTATGTTAAAACCAAATAATTCAAATGAAAAGTGGATCCATACTTCTGTCCTTATCTGGTCAACTGTGGCCATAAAAATACTATTAGTGTAACTAAGATTTCTATAACTGTTCGACTAAAACACTGGATTGAGACTACCGTCCACAAAAGCACGGTTCACCACCTGAAATAATAACGTTTTCGAACATTTCTCATTTCTTCCGGCATGTCAGAGAGTATCCCGTGTTCACCACACCGCCCAATATTCACCACCTCACCATCATCTGCTCGACAAACAGCGAACACCAACACCGCCATCATAATCAGTACCTTGTTCACCACCATCACACCCTAACACCATCAAACATTTACTACGATTATCATCAACGTATCACACCATTTCTAACATACCAGCACCACAATCGTCAATACCTTTTTATCCGACCTCACCTTACAACCACCATCATCGACACCACCCAACAACCATCAGAGGGCCTACAAAACTAGACCAATTTCACCACTCCATCTTCACCATGCTCACCACAGCACAGTACAAGCACTGCTTTCTTCGTCACCATCTCACCCTAAATTTCACCAACCGTACGTTACCACACCACACTACCACAAACATAATCATCACTACTTTCTTAACCACCCTAATATCACCAACACCACCCACCACAGTCTTGATTATACTTTTTGAACTCCACCTTAACCAAATATTGTCATTTCTATATTTTGATTAGTAAGTTATGGCATTAGAATAACACTAGAACATGATGCTATTCACGAAAGATGTTACGAAAAGGTTACAGAGACGTAGCACTGTCTTTCTGTTACTGAGCAATGTGAAACAACCTGCAAAAGGACGAATCTCTAGGTCGTTAAACTGAAAGAACTATACCTTCTTCACAACCACCACCACTTCCCAGCAACAACAATATCTAGCACCACCCAACGACCAAACTCCCTTCCCCTTATCCCCCCTCCCCTCGATAAGGACGACGACGACTTCTTATCAGCGCTGCCTGCTCGCCTCTCTTATCACCACCACTCCTGCGGAACAGAAGGCGCTCCGGGCAATGGCGGCCCTTGATATCAGCAAACAAGTTAACCTAATTTTTCACCCTCCCTTTCTCTTTTTTTAGTAAGTTGCCTTGGGAAGAGCAGCTGAGGTGAGTGTGGTGGTTGTGGTCGAAAGATTTTGTATTTTCTTTCCTCCCTACTTTTCGTCGCTGAAAGAAAATTTTATGCCGTTGTAAGGTAATTCTCTCTCTCTCTCTCTCTCTCTCTCTCTCTCTCTCTCTCTCTCTGTGGCTCATAAATTAACAAATGCAGAACGCAAATAGGAAAGTTCAATTTCAGTGCTCAGGCCGATCAGGATCTTGAATATAACTTCTTTCTCATTTGTCCCTGTTAAGCTAGCAGTACAAGTGGGGGCCTTTATATTGTATACCGTATATAACATCGATCATTACCTGTTTCTTGAGGCAGACTGCGATTAAGCATAAACAGACGGTCTTAATGTCTGTATGTGGTCAGTAGGCATTGATATACCGGTGTCTTCTTGTTCTTTCTCAACTCCTTATTACTTCGCTCTTTTCATGATTCGTTCTTTTATTTTTTATTTTTTTCTCATGGTGCGTCCTTTCATTTTCTCTAAGACTTCTTCTCTCTCGACTCTTTCATTGCCCGTTTTTTCTTTCTTCCTCTAGGTTTCATCTCTTTCCTCTTCCATGGTGCGTTCTTTCATTTTCCCCTTTATTCCTCCCGCTACCTCCCGTTTTCCTTTCTATAGGCAGCTGAGAACTTCATTTCATCTCTCCCTCTCTCTCTCCTGTATTCTCCTGTTGGAAATGTCCCTAATCTCCTTGTCGTTTCCCTAATCCCTTCATTCCAAATGTTCTCATCCCCAGTTATTCTCCTTCTGTGCTTCTCCGTTTCCTGCTTTTTTTAAGCTCATACCAAATTTTTCAATGCTCTTGACCTCTGCGGCTCGATTATTTCTGTCTCCAATCTAGATATAGGTTTCTTTAGCTCATTTTACCTGTTAGATTTCTCTCCAAAGCTAAATAAAATCACCTGGAAATTATAACGGAAATAATATAACGTCGTACTGAAGGAAACAAATTTCTCAGATACCTTGACAGACTCTTGTGGGTCGTGCTCCAGTTAAAGATTGATACCGTACTTTGCAATTACTGTCTGCCTTACTTACCCTTGTCCAGGCGTCAGGCATAAATCTGAATCGTCTCTGTCTCTGTCTGTCTCTCTCTCTAACATTTTTCCCTTATTTTTCTCTCGTTTCCATCTGTGTTTTCCTATCGTCTGGTCTAGCCACAGTGAAGTGATTTCTGTGGTCCGCTCCTGTTCTAAAAAATAAAATGGGGCCTGCTATTTACAACGCCTCATTCGGAGTAAAGGCCTTGCATAGCTTTTATCCGCAGTGACAAGAGGTTTTTCGATCATGTAATAATTTTATCATGGAAAGCACAGACTCTGCCAAAGAAACTGACCGCACAGGGCATAAAAAAAAAAAAAAAAAAAAAAAAACTCCACGGGCTATGTTAATGATACAGAAAAAACTATGTAGCACAACTGCATCCTAATACATGGTCGCGTTGCCCTTGTCCTGAATTACAGTTTGAAGGCGTTTGGGCATGCTGTTGCAAAATTTTGGAGGTATTCTGCTGTCATCTCCTTGGCCCACATGTTGCGAATCTCATACATATAGGCTACAGTAGTGAAGCGCTGACAGGGTGTTGCATGATGTAAACCTGTCCTTCATATACAGTAATTCCATGCGTTTTCGATGGATTTCAAATTCGGCAAGTTACCTGGCCAACCCAACATTTCAGTATCATGATCTGAGAGTGAATTTCATAATCCTTTTTGCCCTGTGTCATGGCGCACAATCCTGCATATAAGCTAATGTGAACAACAATGAAGGTCATAATTTTACAGATGGTTGTCTAGTACCTACACAGACCGGTCAGCGTTCTTCGCTGTGTTTTTATGAAGTTGAGGCCTCTCCTGCTCACTGCCCCGCTAAAACAACCCCATACCATTATGCTACTACTGTGTGTGTGTGTGTGTGTGTGCGTGTGTGTGTGAGAGAGAGAGGAGGGGGGATTTGTAGCTATGTTGGTTCGCTGACTCCATAGACCTTACGCCCAAGATAAATATAAGCTTCCTATGTTACCAACTGAAGATATTCAAATACAACTTAAGGCATCCTTTCCTCATTAAGCGAAGTCGAGCTTGAAGCTGCAGGCACTCAGCTGGGGAAGACATGGAAGATCTCATTAGGTGAGAGAGAGAGAGAGAGAGAGAGAGAGAGAGAGAGAGAGAGTATAAAAATCACAGTTCCAACGAGGCCCAGATAAACTTCGACCCAAACAATGACACTAAAAAAATAGCTAGGTGGTCAGCCCACCAACTGTTACTCTCCAACTTTCCTTCTGTTTTTCCCCAACTGTTCTCTTCCTCTCTTCTCCTACTTTCTCCCTTCCTAAAAAAAAAAAAAAAAAAAAAAAAAAAAAACTCATTACCCAGATGAACCTCTACCCAAACAATGACACTAAAAAAATAGCTAGGTGGTCAGCCCACCAACTGTTACTCTCCAACTTTCCTTCTGTTTTCCCCAACTGTTCTCTTCCTCTCTTCTCCTACCTTCTCCCTTCCTATAAAAAAAAAAAAAAAAAAAAAGGCCACGGGATACAGACACAGACAAAGAGAAACAGAATAAACTCACTCCCACGTATCAGCAAACCCACCAACTTTGAGGCCTTCCCGAGAGGGGTCCTTCAAGCGCCTCAGTGCCCATTTATAAAACTATGGGGGATCATTTACATACAGAAGAACCATCACTCACCCACCACGTACGGAGGACTCAGTTTGGGGGACGGGGGAGGGGATGCGGGGGAATGAATGAGTGGAAGGGGGGAAGTTGTGAGAAGAGACGGCAGGATGGTATGGGGTGGGTGGATTGAAGCTTTCCATCGCTATCAAGAAATTCTATAATCTTGATTCAATTTTCGTCAATATTTCATCACAATAATAATAATAAAAACAACAATAATAACAACAATAATAATAATAGCTAGAACACTGCAAAACTGTTCAAGGACAATTTTCATGAAGAAAAACTTCACACATCATTGCCCACAGGAGCCAAACTAGAAAGGAACCTTGAGGTCAAGGTCACTGACCTTGTGCATGTCACCTTACGGTCATCACAGTCTATAAGTCCACCAAATTTGGTGGTTCTCGCTTTAATCCTTCATGAGATTAACTGATATCCGGACTATCAGGAAACGTCACAATATTTGACCCAACACGAGCTCAGAGAATATTCCGCCGACTGGAACCACACTCCCTTCCGGCTTGCGTCCGCCTTCCGGCTTGCCGACGGTTGATGGATCTGTTCTATCAGACAGACTGAGATTACACAACATCTACAACAGTATATGGCATCGTCGAAACATCACATCTGAATGTGTAAGATTATCCCCAGTGTCACTCATCCTGTGTGTTAAATTCCCGCTGACTTGAAGTACAGAACGTGTTTCGAGGACAGCTGCTTTGAACTCCCACATTATCCGATGCCCGTTCCATATGATTCTCTAATCGTGCAGCTTTATTTCATGTGGGGCTGTGGAATGAACTCCCTGTAGCACGTTCTGTCTAACTTGACGAGGATCCCTAACCCCTTACTCACCACTTGATCGCTGTTTTTACTCAGGCGGAAGAGCTGATTTTACTGAGTCCTGACCATCCTGAGTTTCATCAAATTTCATAGTAACACGAGAAATGTACTTTAGTCATGGGAGTAACCAAGTGGCGTTAGGTAAATATCTACACTCATGGTGATGAACCAGAATAAAAGCTACCAGTACTCAGATTGGGATTCAGGTAGTTTTTATTTGGAAATTTTGAGACATTAAATACATACCGTACCATCGTTTTTTATTTTAAACTATTAAAACTCTGCTTTCACTGTCAATTAACTTTATTGCTTTTCCAGCTGGATGCCTTGAGTTAATAATCTTCAACTTATCTACTAAGATAGACAATTTACTTGAATGGATATATATATATATATATATATATATATATATATATATATATATATATATATATATATATATATGCTTCTTTTCGCTAAATGCAAATGCGCTTGATGTTTTAAACTCTGACCCGTCGATTTTCCCCTGTACTTACTACTTATGCCAGTAATCAGAGTACACGGAAAGTAGCTACCTGTACTAAGTTTCTGTGTAAGTCAGAAGCCATTGATGAAACAAACGCAAGCTGTGACCGATATATCATGCTGTTTAATTTGTCATTGCTGAACTTTGTGTACCCTCAAACGGATATACCCAACTAAAAATTATTACAAAGTTAGATAATTATTCTTGAGGACACGCTTTGATCTACAACCTTGTTTACGTTCAGGAGAGCTCACTGCTACTATAATGATCGGAGGGGCACCTGCTGTATAGTGTTTATGGCTGAACCAGTTATGATGATGATGATGATAGTGGCTATAACGTTATGTGTCACAAAACAGAGAGAGAGAGAGAGAGAGAGAGACAGATAGACACACACACACACACACACACACACACACACACACACACACACACACACACACCTGTCGATAACGCCCCCTGCTCCTCCCTTCCCAGCCGACAGGTAAGGGGGACGTATCGGCATTCAGTATTTATATGCAGACCGACATGTTTTATGCTAACTTAATTACACTCCCTCGGGTTCATGCCTAGCGGGTTATGTTATATTGCGGCTATTTCCAGACGATTTTATTCAGCTTAGGGAGTTAGGACATATGTTTTCTTTTGAGCTGGGGGAGTTAGATGTAGCCTTAGTTAACTTTTTCATAACTAGAATTATATACTATCTATCCATCTATCTATAGCCAGACTCCTAAATCCCGTTAGGGTGACCACAAACATACTGCCTCTATGTCGCCCTGTCCCCTACCATTTCGCTGGCCTTCCCCAGTTTACACCCACCTCTTTCATATACCTCTCTATTCTATTCAACCACCTCATTCTGTCTCCCCTTCCCTCCTCCCTCCTTTCACCTCACTCACATGCACTCTGCTAGTTAGTATCTCACTCTCCATCCTCTCCACATGGCCAAATCACCTCAAGGTATTTCTCCCAACGCTTTATTGTTTATACCATGCTCGCTACATCGTGACTGTGAGTGCCCGGAAGTGATAACGAGTCAGGGTTGGGTCCAAGTACATGTCACTGTACTTAAGTACAAGTACAAACAACTTTATACCATACAAAAGTGTCTCCTGTTTCGAAGAAGGAAATTAAAATGATCGTCACATTCTAAAGGTTAAGTTATTAAGGTAGAAAGTACCGGTAGCGTATTAGAATATAAGTATACTTTATTAATCAAACCATTTCTTCTATGACAGAATATTAAGTCTACTTTATAATACCTTTATAAGAGTCCAATAGAATATATATAAATTTTTGTTAAATATAATGAACTTGATTGTACTTGAAAGTCTATCTATCTATCTATCTATACCCCGACGCCTTAGTCCAGCAAAGGGTGGCCGCAGACAAAACGCCTCCACGTCCGCTCTGTCACCCACCATTTGCCTACCCTCCCCCCAACGCCCTCCCGCCTCGCTCATCGACCTCTCAACTCCATCCTTCCACCTCATCCTCCCGGTCTTTCCCCTTCTTCCTCTCCCTCCCTCCACCTCACCTACATACACTCTCTTAGTCAGTCTTTCATTCTCCATTCTCCAGATGTCCAAACCACTTCAGTGTATTTCTCCTAATCTTTCTCAACCACCATCCCACTTCCACCCCACAACGTTCCTTCACTTCTTCATTCGTCAACCTGTCCCTCCATGTCACTCCACATGCTCCTCTCAAGTACTGTAACTCATTTCCACTGCTCTCAACTCTTGACTTATTCCCCTCCTAGCAAGGTCCATGTCCTCGCTTCCATACGTCCAGGGTAGGGATCACAATACTATCAAGCAGTGACTTCTTAACTTCCATACTCACCTCCCTATTTCTCATCACTGTTTTCAGTAAACCAACAACCCTCCTTCCCTGCTGTACCCTTTTCCTCAAGCACTTCATCCCCCTAAGTTCCAACCTTACTCATCACACTACCCAAGTACCTGAATGCATTCACATTCTCCCAGATCCTCACCATCCAATCACACTGTGCATTCTGTGACTTCATTCCTCTCAAACACCATAACTTTACTCTTGTTTATATTAACTTTCAGATTCCTCTTCCTACACACTGCGATCCCAAATTCACTCACCAAACCTTGCAACTCCCATTTCATCTTCACTCAACAATACTGTATCATCAGCAAACAGCAACACCGGAATCTTCACACATCTCACCCTGATTCATTAAAGCCACCCCCACATCCCACTGCCCTACCTTGCACCTCCTTACAACCCTATCCATGTATACCGGTATATATCAAACAGCTATGGAGACATCACACAACCCTGTTTCAGTCCCATATTGAGATCAATGAACTCACGCAGCTCACCATCCACTCGCACCGTAGCCCTAGCTCCTTCGTACATACTCTTCACAGCACTCAACAATTTCCCCCTCCACTCCATATGTTCTTAATATCTTCCACAAAACCTTGCCTATCTATTCTGTCATAAGCCTTCTCCAAGTCCATGAAGGCAGCATACACTTTCTTTCCCTTCTCTAAATACTTTTCCGCTAAACATCTTAGAACAAATATCTGATCTACACACCCTTTTCCCTTCCT
>NC_136976.1:10312874-10417650 GCF_032717465.1 Coenobita brevimanus | reverse complement strand
AATTGAGGCACGCAGGAATGACCCTTTAGAAGCAGGTGCAGGTTATTTTGCACCCGTGTTGAAGAGTGCTTTGCTCTGGCACCGGTAATGGAATCAAGGCTAAGCAGAAAGTGGCAGGGTCCTTAAAAGACTGTCAAAGTGCTATCGATCAAGGTAGAGCTCAAGAGTTAGAAAATATGTGTGATGGCACGATCCTGAGTAGGGGCAGCTGAAAAGGTCAAAAGATATTTTGAAAGAGATGCCTTATTGAGCATGGTGGATCACAAGTTTTTGACTGGTGAGGACGAGGAGGAGATTCCTGCCTAGTGTAAGATCCCGGAGACCACCTGAGAGGTTGCAGCACACGTAGATGATGGATGCATGGTATATATATTGTATACACTCATTATTTTCCGGAAGGGTTGGAGGATCGAACTGACCCAAGGGTCATTGGTAGACATCAGAAGGGGCAGCCGGTCATAAAATGCTATACCTTCCAATCCAAAAGTCCTCTACCCAGAGGCATCGCCCAGACGCCCTTCGGGGATACCTGGCGTAAAACCAATTTATTTTTTATTTTTTTTTTTTTTTACACATTATTTTTCTCTTTCTGAGCACGTCTTGTTCCTTGCCTTAACTAGCTGGGAACCTGGAGTCAGGTAATGCCTTTCCAGGTTTCTTTGAACAATACCTGTGTATCTTTTTTTCAGCACCTATATGTTGTAATTCTGGGTGCAGATTACTAGGGTTATATAGTTGTTTTAGAGTATATCCGGCCTTTGGAGAGATGAGGCGTGGAAGCTGCGTATTGTCAAACTGAGTACACCATGGTGTATAGATCGTCGTTCTTGCTTTGCCTCTCGAATTTTTTTTTCTTTAGGTTTAGATCGTTAGGCTTTAATTGGGGAAAATGGGATTCCACAGGTTAGGATTTTTTTTTTTTTTCCTGATTTAGGGAATGGTACATGTGGAGGGGCAATTCTACCTGAAGGTTCCTGCCTGGAAGTTTCCTGTTTTGTTTGAGAACCTCGAGTGCCGAGTGTATGTTGTTCTAAATCTAAAATTATAGGATTGCTCAGGGAGAGAGGGGAAGTCTCCCAGTTTCTCTATAGGGCTTGGAAGAAGTTGAGCTATGGGGATCTCTCGCATGTTGGAAGAGGGTAGGTAGGGCTTCTCGTCAGCCTTCTCTCGCATAGAACGCAGTGGAGTGGCTTGTGTTACCCTTAGCTATGTATAAGTCTCCTTGTAGCAGGGCATTCTCCTCGTGAGTTATATACATGGCGAGTGGCATACATTGTCAGTTGCATATTGTGAGTAGCATGAGAAAATTCACGGTGGGAGAGGATATTTTGCGGACAGTATAGCTGTTGACTGTTCTCGAGCACGGAGCTTATGTAATATCCCACAGTCACAGTAGGGACAGGTCGGCATTGGTGTTTTTGGAGGCGTGTAGATCGGTTTCCCTAACAAACAAGGAGCGTGTGTAACACCCCAGAGTATGGTGCATTGAGGGAGGCTGGTCAAGTAGGTGAATTTATGTACAGTGTTTTATTGTTAAGCATGGGCACTGGGTATTTCCGAGGGGTTCAGGTCCAGTCGCCTGAACTTTTGGTCTCCCCTAACCATGGGCAGGATGTAGGTGTCTGGAAGTGATAATGAGTTGTATCTTGTTTATTTTATGATCAAAAGTTTAACAGTGAGAGTGGTCAAGGTATGGCTGTTTGCATGTGAACATGATCAGGATGTATAATTAGCCTATGTTACCTGTTTACTTGAGTCATTTTTTTTTTTTTTAGTTTGTAAATTATTAAGTCTCTTTATAATACAGTATTAAAATCTCGAGTAAGTAGGAATATGGGCTTTTGGTCATTTAATCCTGCATATTTTGCGAATGCGCAAAGGGGTGTGAGGCACGAAGATTTTCAGTTCTTTTTCGATGCAAGTGTGTTGAGAGAGGCTGTTGGTAGTAATTACTGTACGAAATGTCATTTTTTTCCGGGTAATCAATTGTAAGGGGAAAGGCATCACATTGAGTCTATCACGAGTCTATAGTGAGGGAAATTTTAAATTGTGTAAGCCGTCATCCTCTCTCCCTCTCCCGTCCACGCAATGTTGGTGTGCCATGAGCAACGGTGACCGTACGGTGAATCTTTGCCCACAAACTGTCAGGCGTGCCGGGTGGTCGGTGGTGGTTGTCCCTCCCGCCTCCAGGGAGTTGTGTGAGTCATTTGATAATATTGACGATTGATATGTTAAAGGGCAGAATAAGTGATATCCTGGCACAGGGGATAGTGACAAAATAGAAATATAGACTCGGGTTAGTAGCAAGTGTTGTCTCCCCTTACATGTTGCTTACCTGGAAAAAAATGACTCCCTTAGTTTAAGCAGTAATTATTCTCCAACAATTTCTCAACACACTTGAGCTTCTAAAAAGAACTGAAAATCATCGTGCCTCACACCTCCTTTGTGCTTGCACAAATTATGCTGGATTATTGTAACCAAAGGCCCATATTCGTACCCACTCTGAGATTTTAATATTATAGACTCAATACTAATAGATTACAGCTAAAACAAAAAAATGACTTAAGCAACTAGGTAACTTAATCTACATCCTGATCACGTTCACATGGAAACAGTCATACCCTTACTACACTTACCAAATCGAACTTTTGGTCGTGTCAAACAAGATACAACTCATTACAGGGTTAAATTTTCCAAGCACAGTACTTGTACTGGGTACTTGGACTTAAGTACAGTTTTTCATGTACTTGTACTTCGAGTTTAAATTTTGGTTTATACTTACACCTCAAGTACATGAAAAAATGCCAAGTACTTTCCCCCTCAGGTAGGGGGTTTGCGGGAATACTCCCCCATCCCTGCTTATCATATGATGCGACTAAAAGGGTTCGTGGTGGGTCAGGTGACAGCCTCGTTTCTGGAAAAGAATCTAGTCTAGCACAAGCGAATGTGCATGCTTCAAACTAGGAATCACCATACGTTGACGGCTAAGGTAAATCTACAAAGTATATTCTGAGGGTAAGGGACATGCGAATGTGAGGGGAGTGAACATCAAGTAAAAGAGATGAGAGACTGTCCAGGTGCTTGAGTAATGCAAGAGTGAATATGGTGGATGACTGAAAATAAATGCCAAAGGAGAAAGGGTGAGAGAATGGGAATATGATTTAGGAATGAGAGGACAAGAGAGGGAGCTGTCTGATAATAAGCTAGTTGTTTAAGTAGAATATAAGAGAGTATAAACAGTTATGCAAGGACTAAAATAAGAGATGAATGTAGGTATGTAAGCGTGGGCAATTATATGTACATATGCGCCATCAGAGTACCAAGTGGCAAGACAAAGATGAGTTTTCGGCAAGTGTAGAAGCAATATGGACAAGTTTGAGAGGAGCTGAGAGATTATTTTGATTGACAGAAATGAATGGCAAAGTGGGGAATGTATAGTAGATGGAGTGGTTGGTCAGTGGGGTACATGTCATACTGGAATGTAGATGGGAATGGTAGGATGATTTGGTGGACAAAGGTAAGGGGTTGGCAATAGCCAACACCTACTTTCAGCATAAGATGATCCGCAGGCATATGGAGAGTTACAGAGGAGGATGGATGGTGAACTTGTGGAAACGAAAGGCAGTGATAGACTACTTGTGTGTGGATGAGCAAAAGAGAAGAAAAGTGTTGGATGCAAGAGTGTGGAGAGGTGGGGAAAATGGAATCTCAGACCATCACTTTAGTGATGGGCTAAGTGCAAAAGGCTGCAAGGAAAGTGGGTGAGGAGACGATGTGGTAAGGACAGGAGGAAACAGTTCCTGGGAGATAAGTGGAGAAGTTGCAAGATAGTGAGAAAATGGCAGAGTACAGAGCACAGTGGAAGAAAGATTTTGGGAAGGTACAGTTGTAGAGCAGACGGAAGGGGTGCAATGATGTGTGTAAAGATATTCACGGAAGAGATAGGCGCAGGTGTGAGGTTGTTTAGGGGAGTGAGGAGGAGATGCAGGGGTGAAGAAAAAAGGGGACAGCACAAAGAATGATGAGGTAAAACGAGCTGTGGGACAAAAGAAGAAGGTGAGAAAGTGACGCAAGAAGCGAGTAGAGGTAGGAGAGAAGATGAGGGAGAGAAGAGAGAGGTGATACAGCAAGTGAGCAGGAGAAGGGAGGTGAAGAGATTAGAAGGAGAGTAAGAAGAAAGTGGATGAAGAGTTTGGGAGGAATCTGAGTGTGAAATGGAGGAGAGAGTAATGTTGTTTTGGAATGAGGTAAAGAAAGGTATGGCAATGTGAAAGGGAAGAAAGAGTAGGGGAAAGAAAAGATAGGAACATAGATTGTTGGTGGAGAAGAGGGAAAAACTGAATAGATGGAAGGAGCACTTTGAGGATTTGCTTGAATGCAGAGAGTGGAGAGCAGCAAGCGAGTGCATAAGTGGCTGGGGAGCGGCTAGGGAGGAAGAAGAGGTGAGAGAAGTGAGGAGGAGATCAGTAGGGCGAAGAGAGTAGTGGTAGCCAATGGAGAAGATCTCAGATGGAAAAGGCCTCAGGAATTGATGAAGCATGTGGTGAAATGCAGAAGTATGGGCAGACTGCAGTGAAGTGGACATAAAGCCAGTAGATTCACTTGTGAAGAGGAAGGGGGTCTCAGAGGACTCAAATCAGTAGATAATAGTTCCTTTAGCACAAATGAAAAAGGAGAGAGACATGTGGCAAACCACAGGGGTATTTGCCTTCTTAGAAAAAGACTGGGAAAATATAGTGCAGAATACTCACTGATAGGGTTAGGTATATACCGGAGGAGTTTGCTGGAGAAGAGCAAGAGGGATTTATAGGGATGTGGTGTGGCGGGTGTGTAGATCAGATATTTGACCAAGATGTTTAGCGGAAAAGTGATGCTAGAAGGGAAAGAGCAAGTGTATGCTGTCTTTATGGAATTGGAGAAGGCTTTCATGACAGAATAGATAGGCAGTATGGTTTGTGGAAGACAAGAACATATGGAGTGGAGGGGAAATTGTTGAGTGCTGTGAAGAGTATGTACGAAGGAGCTAGGGGCTTACGGTGCGAGTGGATGGTGAGCTATGTGAGTTCATTGATCTCAATATGGGGACTGAAACAAGTTGTGTGATGTCTCCATAGCTGTGTTTGATATCTGGTATACATGGATAGGGTTGTAGCAAGGAGGTAAGCAAGGTAGGGCAGTGTGGATGTGGGGGTGGCTTTGGTAATGAACTCTGGGGTGAGATGTGGTAGATCTCCGGTGTTGCTGTTTGGCTGATGATACAGTATTGTTGAGTGAAGATGAATGGGAGTTGCAAGGTTTGGTGAGTGAATTTGGGACAGTGTGTAGGAAGAGGAATCTGAAAGTTAATATAAACAAGAGTAAAGTTATGGTGTTTGAGAGGAATGAAGTCACAGAATGCACAGTGTGATTGGATGTGGTGAGGATCTGGAGAATGTGAATGCATTCAGGTACTCTGGGTAGTGTGATGAGTAAGGTTGGAACTTAGGGGGATGAAGTGCTTGGAAAGGGTACAGAAACAGGGAAGGAGGGTTGTTGGTTTACTGAGGAAACAGTGATGAGAAATAGGGAGGTGAGTATGGAAGTTAAGAAGTCACTGCTTGATAGTATTGTGATCCCTACCCTGACGTATGGAAGCGAGGCATGGACCTTTGGCTAGAGAGGTGAATAAGTCAAGAGTGAGAGCAGTGGAAATGAGTTACAGTACTTGAGAGGAGCATGTGCGAGTGACATGGAGGGACAGGTTGACGAATGAAGAAGTGAAGGAACGTTGTTAGGTGGAAGTGGATGTGGTTGAGAAGATTAGGAGAAATACAATGAAGTGGTTTGGACATCTGGAGAGAATGGAGAATGAAAGACTGACTAAAGAGAGTGTATGTAGAGTGAGGTGGAGGGAGGGAGAGGGAGGGGAAGACCGAGGATGAGGTGGAAGGATGGAGTTGAGAGGTGATGAGGAGGAGGGAGTGAGAGTTGGGGGGAGGGTAGGCACGTGGTGGGTGACAGAGCGACGTGGAGGCGTTTTGTCTTGCGGCCACCCTTTGCTGGACTAAGGCGTCAGGGTATAGATATAGATAGATAGATAGACTTTCAAGTACAATCAAGTTCCATTATATTTAACAAAAATTTATATATATTCTATTGGACTTTATAAAGGTATTATAAAAGTAGACTTAATATTCTGTCATAGAAGAAATGGTTTGATTAATAAAGTATACTTATATTCTAATACGCTACCGGTACTTTCTACCTTAATAACTTAACCTTTAGAGAATGTGACGATCATTTAATTTCCTTCTTCGAAACAGGAGCACTTTTGTATGGTATAAAGTGCTTGTACTTGTACTTAAGTACAGTGACATGTACTTGGACCCTAACCCATGACTCGTTATCACTTCCGGGCACACTATGCAGTCAGCGATGTAGCGAGCATGGTATAAACAATAAAGCGTTGGGAGAAATACCTTGAGGTGATTTCGCCGTGTGGAGAGGATGGAGAGTGAGATACTAACTAGCAGAGTGCATGTGAGTGAGGTGAAGGAGGGAGGAGGGAAGGGGAGACTGAGGATGAGGCGGTTGGATGGAGTAGAGAGGTATAATGAAAGAGGTGGGTGTAAACTGGGGGAAGGGCAGCGAAATGGTAGGGGACAGGGCGATATGTTTGTGGCGACCCTTAACGGGATTAAGGAGTCTGGCTATAGATAGATGGATAGGTAGTATATAATTCTAGTTATGAAAAACTTAACTACAGGCTACATCTAACTCCCCAGCTCAAAAAGAAAACATATGTCCTAATTCCTAAGCTGGAATAAAATCGTCTGAAATAGCCGCAATATAACATAACCCGCTAGGCATGAACCCGAGGGAGTATAATTAAGTTAGTATAAAACATGTCGGTCTGCGTATTAATACCGACTGCCAATACGTCACCCTTACCTGTCGGCTGGGAAGGGAGGAGCGAGAGGAACGTTATCGACAGGTGTGTGTGTGTGTGTGTGTGTGTGTGTGTGTGTGTGTGTGTGTGTGTGTGTGTGTGTGTGTCTGTCTGTCTGTCTGTCTGTCTGTCTCTCTCTCTCCTGTGACACATAACGTTATAGCCACCATCATCATCATGATCATCATAACTGGTTCAGCCATAAAATTATCTACAGCAGGTGCCCCTCCCATCATTATAGTAACAGTGAGCTCTCCTGAACTCAGACATGGTTGTAGATCAACAAAAGAGTGTCCTTGAGAATAATGTATCTAACTTTGTAATAATTTTTAGTTGGGTATATCCGTTTGAGGGTACACGATTTTGGTTTTCAGCAATGACAGATTTAAAACAGCACTGATATATCGGTCACAGCTTGCGTTTGTTTCATCAATGGCTTCTGACTTCACACAGAAACTCAGTACAGGTAGCTACTTTCCGTGTACTCTAATTACTCGCATAAGTAGTAAGTACAGAGGGGAAATCGACGGGTTAGAGTTTAAAACATCAAACGCATTTGCATTTAGCTAAAAGAAGCATATATATATATATATATATATATATATATATATATATATATATATATATATATATATATATATTAGTAAATTGTCTATCTTAGTAGATAAGTTGAAGATTATTAACTCAAGGCATCCAGCTGGAAAAAGCAATAAAGTTAATTGACAGTGAAAGCAGAGTTTTAATAGTTTTTAAAATAAAAAACGATGGTAATGGGTATGTATTTAATGTCTCAAAATTTCCAAACTAAAAACTACTCTGAATCCCAATCTGAGTACTGGTAGCTTTTATATTCCTGGTTCATCACCATGAGTGTAGAGTATTTACCTTAACGCCACTTTGGTTACTCCCATGACTACAGTTACATTTCTCGTGTTACTATGAAATTTGATGACCCTCAGTATAGGTCAGGACTCAGTAAAGTCAGCTCTTCCGCCTGATAAAAAAACAGCGATCAAGTGGTGAGTAAGGGGTTAGGGATCTTCGTCAAGTTAGACAGAACGTGCTACAGGGAGTTCATTCCACAGCCCCACATGAAATAAAGCTGCACGATTAGAGAATCATATGGAACGGGCATCGGATAATGTGGCGTTCAAAGCAGCTGTCCTCGAAACACGTTCTGTACTTCAAGTCAGCGGGAATTTAACACACAGGATGAGTGACACTGGGGATAATCTTACACATCATATAAACAGATCTGATGTTTCGACGATGCCATATACCGTTGTTGATATTCTGTAATCCCAGTCTATCTGATGGAGCAGATCCATCAACCGTAGGCAAGCAGGAAGGCGGACGTAAGCCGGAAGGGAGTGTGGCTTCAATCGGTTGAGTATTCTCTGAGATCGCATTGGGTAAAAAATTGTGACTTTTCCGAATATTCCGGATATTACCTAATCTCACATGAAAGATTAAAGCTAGAGCCACCAAACTTGGTGGACTTATAGACTGTGATGACCTAAGGTAACATGCACAAGATCAGTGACCTTGACCTCAAGGTTTCTTTCTGCGGTAGTTTGGCTTCTAGTGGGCAATGGATGTGTGAAGTTTTTCTTTATGAAAATTGTCCTTGGACAGTTTTGCAGTGTTCTAGCTATTATTATTATTGTTGTTGTTGTTGTTGTTTTTATTATTATTATTGTGATGAAGCATTGACGGAAATTGAATCAAGATCATAGAATTTTTTAACAGTGATGGACAACTTCAATCCACCCATCCCATACCATCCTGCTGTCTCCCCTCCCAACTTCCCCCCCTTTCACCCATTCAGTCCCCCGCATCCCCTCCCCCGTCCCCCAAACTGAGTCCCCCATACGTGGTGGGTGAGTGATGGTTCCTCTGAATGTAAATGATCCCCCATAGTTTTATAAATGGGCACTGAGGCGCTTGAAGGACCTCTCTCGGGAAGGCCTCAAAGTTGGTGGGTTTGCTGATACGTGGGAGTGAGTTTATTCTGTTTCTCTTTGTCTGTGTCTGTATCCCGTGGCCTTTTTTTTTTTTTTTTTTTTTTTTTTTTTTTATAGGAAGGGAGAAAGTAGGAGAAGAGAGGAAGAGAACAGTTGGGGAAAAACAGAAGGAAAGTTGGAGAGTAACAGTTGGTGGGCTGACCACCTAGCTATTTTTTTAGTGTCATTGTTTGGGTAGAGGTTCATCTGGGTAATGAGTTTTTTTTTTTTGTTTTTTTTTTTTTTAGGAAGGGAGAAAGTAGGAGAAGAGAGGAAGAGAACAGTTGGGGAAAAACAGAAGGAAAGTTGGAGAGTAACAGTTGGTGGGCTGACCACCTAGCTATTTTTTTAGTGTCATTGTTTGGGTCGAAGTTTATCTGGGCCTCGTTGGAACTGTGATTTTTATACTCTCTCTCTCTCTCTCTCTCTCTCTCTCTCTCTCTCACCTAATGAGATCTTCCATGTCTTCCCCAGCTGAGTGCCTGCAGCTTCAAGCTCGACTTCGCTTAATGAGGAAAGGATGCCTTAAGTTGTATTTGAATATCTTCAGTTGGTAACATAGGAAGCTTAGCTTATATTTATCTTGGACGTAAGGTCTATGGAGTCAGCGAACCAACATAGCTACAAATCCCTCTCTCTCTCTCTCTCACACACACACGCACACACACACACACACACAGTAGTAGCATAATGGTATGGGGTTGTTTTAGCGGGGCAGTGAGCAGGAGAGGCCTCCACTTCCTACACACACAGCCAGGCACGCTGCCCGGCCTGTGAAGGTACTAGACAACCATCTGTAAAATTATGACCTTCATTGTTGTTCACATTAGCTTATATGCAGGATTGTGCGCCATGACACAGGGCAAAAAGGATTATGAAATTCCTCTCAGATCATGATACTGAAATGTTGGGTTGGCCAAGTAACTTGCCGAATTTGAAATCCATCGAAAACGCATGGAATTACTGTATATGAAGGACAGGTTTACATCATGCAACACCCTGTCAGCGCTTCACTACTGTAGCCTATATGTATGAGATTCGCAACATGTGGGCCAAGGAGATGACAGCAGAATACATCCAAAATTTGGAAACAGCATGCCCAAACGCCTTCAAACTAATTCAGGACAAGGGCAACGCGACCATGTATTAGGATGCAGTTGTGCTACATAGTTTTTTCTGTATCATTAACATAGCCCGTGGTTTTTTTTTTTTTTTTTTTTTTTTTTTTTTTTTTTTTACATTATGCCCTGTGCGGTCAGTTTCTTTGGCAGAGTCTGTGGTTTCCATGGTAGAATTATTACATGATCGAAAAACCTCTTGTCACTGCGGATAAAAGCTATGCAAGGCCTTTACTCCGAATGAGGCGTTGTAAATACCAGGTCCCATTTTATTTTTTAGAACAGGAGCGGACCACAAAATCACTTCACTGTGGCTAGACGATAGGAAAACACAGATGGAAACGAGAAAAAAATAAGGGAAAAATGTTAGAGAGAGAGAGAGAGAGAGAGAGACAGAGACAGAGACGATTCAGAGATATGCCTGACGCCTGGACAAGGGTAAGTAAGGCAGACAGTAATTGCAAAGTACGGTATCAATCTTTAACTGAAGCACGACCCACAAGAGTCTGTCAAGGTATCTGAGAAGTTTGTTTCCTTCAGTACGACGTTATATTATTTCCGTTATTATTTCCAGGTGATTTTATTTAGCTTTGGAGAGAAATCTAACAGGTAAAATGAGCTAAAGAAACCTATATCTAGATTGGAGACAGAAATAATCGAGCCGAAGAGGTCAAGAGCATTGAAAAATTTGGTATGAGCTTAAAAAAGCAGGAAACGGAGAAGCACAGAAGGAGAATAACTGGGGATGAGAACATTTGGAATGAAGGGATTAGGGAAACGACAAGGAGATTAGGGACATTTCCAACAGGAGAATACAGGAGAGAGAGAGAGGGAGAGATGAAATGAAGTTCTCAGCTGCCTATAGAAAGGAAAACGGGAGGTAGCGGGAGGAATAAAGGGAAAATGAAAGAACGCACCATGAAGGAAAGAGATGAAACCTAGAGGAAGAAAGAAAAAACGGGCAATGAAAGAGTCGAGAGAGAAGAAGTCTTAGAGAAAATGAAAGGACGCACCATGAGAAAAAAATAACACAGAAAAATAAAAGAACGAATCATGAAAAGAGCGAAGTAATAAGGAGTTGAGAAAGAACAAGAAGACACCGGTATATAAATGCCTACTGACCACATACAGACATTAAGACCGTCTGTTTATGCTTAATCTCAGTCTGCCTCAAGAAACAGGTAATGATCGATGTTATATATATACAATATAAAGGCCCCACTTGTACTGCTAGCTTAACAGGGACAAATGAGAAAGAAGTTATATTCAAGATCCTGATCGGCCTGAGCACTGAAATTGAACTTTCCTATTTGCGTTCTGCATTTGTTAATTTATGAGCCACAGAGAGAGAGAGAGAGAGAGAGAGAGAGAGAGAGAGAGAGAGAGAATTACCTTACAACGGCACAAAATTTTCTTTCAGCGACGAAAAGTAGGGAGGAAAGAAAATACAAAATCTTTCGACCACAACCACCACACTCACCTCAGCTGCTCTTCCCAAGGCAACTTATTAAAAAAGGAGAAAGGGAGGGGGAAAAATTAGTTAACTTGTTTGCTGATATCAAGGGCCGCCATTGCCCGGAGCGCCTTCTGTTCCGCAAGAGTGGTGGTGATAAGAGAGGCGAGCAGGCAGCGCTGATAAGAAGTCGTCGTCGTCCTTATCGAGGGGAGGGGGATAAGGGGAAGGGAGTTTGGCCGTTGGGTGGTGCTAGATATTGTTGTTGCTGGGAAGTGGTGATGGTTGTGAAGAAGGTACAGTTCTTTCAATTTAACATGACTTAGAGATTCGTCCTTTTGCAGGTTGTTTCACATAGCTCAGTAACAGAAAGACAGTGCTACGTCTCTGTAACCTTTTCGTAACATCTTTCGTGAATAGCATCATGTTCTAGTGTTATTCTAATGCCATAACTTACTAATCAAAATATAGAAATGACAATATTTGGTTAAGGTGGAGTTCAAAAAGTATAATCAAGACTGTGGTGGGTGGTGTTGGTGATATTAGGGTGGTTAAGAAAGTAGTGATGATTATGTTTGTGGTAGTGTGGTGTGGTAACGTACGGTTGGTGAAATTTAGGGTGAGATGGTGACGAAGAAAGCAGTGCTTATACTGTGCTGTGGTGAGCATGGTGAAGATGGAGTGGTGAAATTGGTCTAGTTTTGTAGGCCCTCTGATGGTTGTTGGGTGGTGTCGATGATGGTGGTTGTAAGGTGAGGTCGGATAAAAAGGTATTGACGATTGTGGTGCTGGTATGGTTAGAAATGGTGTGGTACGTTGATGATAATCGTAGTAAATGTTTGATGGTGTTAGGGTGTGATGGTGGTGAACAAGGTAATGATTATGATGGCGGTGTTGGTGTTTGCTGTTTGTCGAGCAGATGTTGGTGAGGTGGTGAATATTGGGCGGTGTGGTGAACACGGGATACTCTCTGACATGCCGGGAGAAATAAGAAATGTTCGAAAACGTTATTATTTCAGGTGGTGAACCGTGCTTTTGTGGACGGTAGTCTCATTCCTGTGTTTTAGTCGAACAGTTATAGAAATCTTAGTTACATAATAGTATTTTTATGGCCACAGTTGACCAGATAAGGACAAAAGTATGGATCCACTTTTCATTTGAATTATTTGGTTTTAACATAATTTTATGAAAATATTGTTGGGCTTCGAAAATCACATCAGTGAGTTTCTGTGGTAATGTCTATAATAATTTCTCACTGTCTCGTTATTTGTTAGAAGCGGAATATCGCTGTCATCAGCTAAACATACTATTTTTTTTTTTTTTTTTTTTTTTTTTTTTTCATGTTAATCGGTAAACATTGTACGCTGATAATAGTGCTTGTACTTGCTCTTGGTGTTGATTTAATTGTTGTTGCTGAAGATATAAATTGGGATATTGTCTTTGCTTATTGTTATTATTGCTATTAATACAGATTATGAAATAGCTGATAGTGACGCTGACGCTGTTTGTGATGATGTTGGTCGGTAGGTAAAGATGTGTCTGTTGTTGATGTTAACTTTTGGCTAAGAGAGGTCATTAATAGCCGGATAAATTCGTTTGTTGATAGCAGTATTACGAGAGTTGAGGTTCCTGTCGTCATCAGAGGGTTAGATGGGACTGGTTTTATTCCTCGTACGAGAAGAAATTACTCAATTAAATGGACTAGCAGAAGCAGAATTAAGGTCAGGAAGATTGTCATCAGAAAGTTAATGCTGTTGGTACTGATGCTGTTGCTCTTGCTGTTGTTATTGTGGTTGGTGTGACGCTCTGTTGCTATTAGTTGCCAGCAGTTTTTGCTGTGGGAGGTAATATATCCCCTTCAGCACGAAGACGTTTATTTTCTTTTTGTTTCTGGTATCCTCAGACAGTTTTATTAAGCCTAGGAGATACCTTTCAAACTGGAGGGACTGGATTTAGATGTTATAGGCCTATACGGTATCCAAGTTGTTACACCCTCAATATCTCTCCATAATTAGTCAGTAGATGAGGAAGTAGCCGTTTCCACGTTATGCACTTTTTAAGCAAAAGAGGGGCCTGAAGTGGCAACTCGAGGGCGCTGCTTAAATAAGAGCCGAAGTAAAAATTAATCTCAAAGTTCCAGTTGATGTAGGACGACGCTAAGCCAGGTCCGCTATCTTTGTCTGATCAGTGCTAGCTGTGGAACTGTAAAGAAAACTGACTGCTTAGCTGGAGAGAAGCTGTGCCTGTAAATGAGTTCAGTGCTAGATCTGTCAGTTACCGGGCTTCTCCCCTGAGTCATGTTTTCGTCCCTGGAATTCCTTGGAGGGACATCTTTGTGTGCTATCGTGCCTACTTTCAGAGAGACCATTTAATGAAGAGCCTCTGAACCGACCTTCATTAACTGGTGTGATACAATGTTGTGTGTGTGTGTGTGTGTGTGTGTGTGTTTTATACTGTTACTACTGCCAAACGATGTTATTCAACGACCACCTTGTAGTTAAGAAATTTATCTCATCAGTCTTATAAAAATTTTCATTGGATTCATGTCGTCACTTTTCCTGTTTGTACTTCCTCTCTCTCTCTCTCTCTCTCTCTCTCCAATTTTCCACGACATTCCTTCAATTTTCCACTAATCTCGTCAAAAGATCAATGGTTTTACCCCAGCTACGGAGTGACAGATAAAATTAATTGGATTGAATGGCGGTGTCTTTGGTGTACTGGTCACTTCGGTGCTCCCGCGCGTGCATGGTACGTATGTGTGTGTGTGTGTGTGAGAGAGAGAGAGAGAGATCCTTGGTTGTGACGCGAAAGCTGAAGAAAAAGTCGCGCTTGAAGTTGCGTTCGTCGGCCAGGTGACCTGCATGAAAACATCAGGAAGTCAGTGGCTAAAGAAATGGTGGCTGTGAGCAGCGAAATGGGTCAGATGGAAATTTTCGTGGACAGTGTGGTCTGACTGGATAGTACACCTTATAGCCTAAGTATGGGTGTAAAATTACCGATTTGGGATCAGAGAAGGGGCGGAATTGTTGTTCATTTTGCAAGCTTTCTAATACCTCTTCTTTACCGATATATTTCTGATTCTGCTTCGTTACTGTATTCTTGTTTGTTATTTATACAATATATTTCGATATTGGAAGGACATAATTATGAAGCAAATCTGTGGATATTAATGAGTAGTTTGGAAAAAGAATTTTTAATATAAAGGTGTTTCGTAGCCCTCTTATACAGCGATAATACGGGCCAAGGTTTATTTCAGAATGTCCTCCAGAAATGAAAGTGAAATGAAGGTGGTGAAGAACTGGGGATGGAGGCAACGAAATGGGTGCTGTGAGCTGAGACGGTGGTGGTGGAGGGTAGGAAGGGCTGTGAAAATGCTATAGGATGATAGTGCAGTGAAGGTTTATTACGAATTTTTCTCTGACAGAATTACAAACATCAACAACAATTACCACAGTAAGAAAAGGATAAACTTATAGTGTTCTCATATACTTGACTTTTTGAGACGCAGATAACAATGAAAAAAATCGGTATAGAGAGACCTGGAAGGAACAGTTGTTGGGAAAAATATTGTTCCTAATATTTGTGTCCGACAGAAGACGTGGAATTTACGTTATGTATTTTCTTAAGTGGCTGTGAAAGCTTTGTTGTGTGAAGACAGTGGGGGAAGACGATGGCTGATTCTCTCTCTCTCTCTCTCTCTCTCTCTCACATCCAGAAATCATTACCACGTCAAAGACCATCAAACTCTCTCTCACCGCTAACCTAATTTGTCATTCTCTTTTCATCAATTTGTCTACCCTTGATCGCTTTCTGTAATCATCCACCAGTCATTCTCTCTCTACCAGTACCTCCCTGCTGCTTTTCCGTCATTCTTCCTCCTTTATTTCGTCTACCACAAGTTGGTGGATATATCGTTCCGTTGTAGGCTACTTTCTTTCCCGTAGCTCATTAGCAGAATTAGTACGTCAGTACAATCTTTCCACAGCACTTTCCTGTAATAAACTGTGTATATATATATATATATATATATATATATATATATATATATATATATATATATATATATATTTGCTGTATATCCTACAGGTGTTGCAGTGCATCATTGGAGATGGAGAGACGACTATTTTACACTGAGTTAGGGAGAACGGAGTTTAATTTTTTACGTCCGTGTTTTTCCCGTTTGCCCTTGCTCCCATTTAACGGCTTTCTTATGTGATTTTTTCCTGTTTTCATTTTTTTTTTTTGCATTTTCCTTCACATTTTTGGTCATGTTGGGTGCTTCCTTTATTTTCTTTGCCAATTCCTCACCATTTCTTGTTATTCCCTTCTTCTTCATTTTGTAATTTCACGTCTTTTTGTAAAAATATGGCTTTTTCTCTTTTACTTGTGTCCTTCTTCTTTACACATGCCATTCTCTCCTTTATTTATTTTTTTTTCCTATTTTGCTTCTCCTTTTCCCTTTCTTTCCTCTTCTGCCTTGTCTGATCATGTCATTATTTTTTTTTTATATCGTAATTTGCTTTTCCTTTTGCATCATTTATTATTTTCCTTTTTCTCTTACCAGTTTACCAGTTCCTCCTCCTATTCGCTATCTTCTAGCTTTCTTACTTGATAGTAATTCCTTCCTTATCATATTATTCTTTTCTCTTCCCATCATCTCTCTTCTCATCGTTCAATCATTTCTTCGTTTTGCTATCATCCACCCATCTTCTGTCTCACACTGATTCTCTTTATTTTCCCTGCCTTCCAACCCCAGCCTTTTCGTCTTTGGTCGTTTTTTCCCCCGCTACTTCTTTCTCTTTTGCCATATATTGATTCTTACTCTAACTTCCCCCACTCTCCTACCTTCTTCCCCTCCTTCCTTCTCTTGCCTTTTTTCTTTCTATTTTGTCCCAGCTATCTCTACAGCTTCCAGCGATTCTCATCCCTTCCTCCTTAAATTCTCCTTGCCTTCCTTATCTTATCGTGTCTTCCTTCCTCCATTTCTGCATGCTTTCCTCCTCCTCCTCCTCTTTTCTTGCCTTCCAGCTTTCTCATTTGCTTCCAGTGACTCCCTCATTTTCTCCTCCTTCCTTCATCCTTCTTTTCTCCACTATCCTCTTTACACCGTTTTTCTGTTGCCTTTCATCTTATTCTCTTCCCATAGATTGATCCCTTCCATTTCCCTTCCCTTCCTTCTTTCCTTCCCCCATCCTCTCTCCTCTCTCCTATCTTCCTTCCTTCTTTCTAATCTCTGTTGCCTTCCAAGCTTTATCGTCTGCGGTTCATTGATTTCTTCCAAATGATTTTCCTTCGCTGTCTCTCCTACTCATTTCCCTCCTTCCATCTGCATTTTCTTCCGACTTACTTTGACTGACTTGTCTTTCCTTCGTCCAGCATCCCTTCTCCTGCCTTCTTTCCTCCTATTTTAATTCTTTTGTTTCCTGTCTTTCCCTTCTGCTTTACATTGTCCCCCCCCCCATTGTATTCTCACCTCTTCCATTTTCCCTTCTGTTCATCCTCCTTTTTTTTTCTCTCTTTTTCTTCTGTTTCCTCCTTGCCTTCTCTGCTGTCCTGCATTGATTCTCTTCTTATATTTTCCACCTTTCCTTCTTACACCCTTCCTTCCCTCTGTTCTTCTATCTTTCTTTCTTCCTGTTGCTGCTTCCCAGATCCTCTCTAGGCATACGTTGATTCCATTCTTTTCATGTCTGTCCTTTCTTCCTTCATCCTTTCTGCAACATTTCCCCCTCTTTCTTACGTTTATTCTCCATCCCTGCTGCCTCACTTCGCTCTGTATCCCTTTCCTTCCATCTTCTTTCTTTCCTGCGTTACCCTGATTCCTTATTTATCATCTCTTCCCATCCTTCCTTCGACTAACTTAAAACTTTTTTTTACTGTATTCAGTTCTCTCCGCATCTCTTATTACCTTCCTTCCTCCAACTTCCTCTCTCTTTCCTAAGCTTCTTTCTGCGTTTTCCCCGTCCTTGTATTGATCCCTCCCTTATCTTCTCTTCCCCTGCTTTCTTCTCTTGCCTCCCAGCTTTCCCTCCTGCGGTATCTTGAAGCAGTTAAGGGCTTGGATGCGCCTGTGATGGCTCCTACGCTGGTCAATCTGGGCCTTGAAAACTTCCCCGCCGTCCAATTTCAGGAAAAGCGAATTTACCCAAACTGGCGAGTATCGAACCCTTCCGAGTATCTCTGACATTTTTTTTTTGTTCTAAAGCTGGAAGACCATCTTGTGGATTTGCTTTAGACACAACCCTTATACTTCAGACAGTTTTTGTTCTTTGCTCATAAGGAAAAAGCAGCACCGGTATATACTGTACTGCATTAAAACTTTATTCGCTTTCTTGTTTGAGTGTTTAGTTGTGGACAAGTTGACAAGCCACCCCTTGAGGTCCAGCAGTCTTCCTACGTGCCACTCACCTCCACATGTCACCAAATGGCTGCTAATATTGACTGTTTCATGCAGGATCGGTGTGATGGTTATTTAGCGTTCTGTGTTATGGTGTGGGTCTTGTGATCTGTCAGTAAAGCATGTTTTATCAATGTTCAGTTCATAGAATTGTTTTATGTCCATTCTGGGACCGAGCACCCGTCGACCTTCAGACAGTAGGTCATTTTTATCACCCATTTGACCACCATTTCCCACAATATGGCAGTTATGAGACAAATTTATCACTGCCTGGATCCTATATTCACTCAGAAAAAAAAAAAAAAAAACGGCTGCAGTGAAGTACTAGAGGTATCCTGACCATGAAAGGGTTAATGGTACCAGTATTATCAGTCGGACGCTCGTGGTTCCCTCTAAGCTCAATAAAATCACCTGGCGTTAGTTGTAACTGGATACTCGAGTTGTTCTGACCGTAGAAGGGTTAATGGCCCCACAACTAACACCAGGGTTAAATAGTTTCATTGAGCTCGGAACGCAAGATTCAAATAGTTTCTTGTATTCTAAAGTGATTTATCGCCTCGAAGTTTGTCAATGTTTAAGTGATCGTTCTGTTGGTTTGTGGATTTAGTCGGATTAAAATTCTGCTGAATCTGTTCATTATATCGCTGTGCGCTGCCTTGTGTACTTGACTCTTACGGTAAATATATATATAAATTCTGTCAGTACTCAGGCATCTAAGACTGTCAGCTGCATTAAGTCAGACGGCCTTAGCAGAAATACGATACTGGCACTAGAGTTGCTGCGATGTTAAGGAGACTCTAGGTGACTAGGAATACTCTTGTTTCCTTAATCTCTCAGTTGAATAAAATCGTCTGGTCGTATCTGTAATAAAGTAATAGAGAAGATAACAGCATAAATATGCTAACTAACCACTAATTGCCCCTTGTCTATCGTCGATGATGAACCAGACAAGAAAATTAACAAGAACAATACTAGAGGCCTCCCCAGAGGAGTGAATCACACCAACCGCGAGCCGATACATAGCTAGCGCGGCCCGGAATATGAATTTGATCTACTTTCACCTATTTTGAATTGTAGTTTCATCCCTACTACACACCTGTAACATTTTGTGGTGATATCTTGAGCGGTTGCGAAGTTATCCTGCTAGCAGACACACAGACCTTGACCTACTTTCGCCAATTTCGAACTCGTAGGGGATTTTCATCCCTACTACACACCTGTAACATTTTGTGGTAATATCTTGAGCGGTTGCAAAGTTATCGTACTAACAGATACACACACACAGATAGACAGACAAATTGAAAACAACACCAGGTTCGCTATCGCGGCTGGTAACAAGATGAGAAAGATAAAGAAAAAGGAAGAGAAGTATTATCAGCATCAAGAGAAGCAGAATGAAGACAGGAAGAGAAGAACATCAACATGAGAAGGAAGGAGAACAGCACTAGAAGGAGCATAAGGAAGAGGAAAAGAGAAAGAACTTGGAGGTGGAGCAGGAAGAGGAAGGGGGAAAACAGGGAGGAATGAGCCGGAGGAAGAAAAAGAATAAAACAGCGAAGGGAAAGGAAGAGCAAGAGGCAGGAGGAAAACCGAGACACACACATCACGTCACCCGTAAGCGTTAATATCCAGTCTTCCCCATTGTCTCTCACTTTTCCCACACGCCCGAGCTGAGACAAAGAGGTGGTGGACAAATTTCGTGGATAAGGGGAAAAGATCATCCAGCCAACAGGCCTAATCTGTCACCGTCTGTCCTCCTCCATCATCCTGTTTGTCTGCCTGTCTATTTGTCTTTTTGTTTCATCCCCCGAGGATCTGTTTTAGTCTACCCTGTACCTCCCCCACCTCCCCTTCATTCTGTCTGTTTGTCTTTGCTAAAGGATAGAATCTCTCTCTCTCTCTCTCTCTCCTTGATCTTTCTTTAGCTTCCCGTAAAGAAAGCTAATAAGTTGGATTAATAGGCCGAACATTGCAATTCAAATCAGATTATGTTAATGTCACTTTGTATAATTCCTTAGTGCGCCCCCATCTGGGGTTTCTTATTTAGTTTTGGTCACCTTTTTGGAAGGAGGACATGGGGATGGAGAGCGAGAGACTAACGAGGAGAGTGTATGCGAGTGAGGTGGTGGGGGGAGGCCGAAGATGAGATGGAGGGATGGAATGGAGAGGTTTATGAGAGAGGGAGATATGAGCTTGGGGCAAGACAGTGAAATAGCGTTGGACAGGGCGACATGGAGGCGATTTGTTTGTGGCCACCCCTTACGGGATTGAGGCGTCTGGCAATAGATAGATAGATAGACGTGGGGAAATTAAAAGAGGATGCAGCAGAGTTACAAAAATGATAATCAGATCAAGGAACAAACCATATGGGAAACATTTAGGAGAATTAAAACTATTGAACTTGTCAAAGTACAGACTACAAAGAGGATCTGATTCTAGTGTCTTAAATAGGCCTACTTAAGGGACATGACAATATGATGGTTAATAAGTACTTCACAATAAACTGTGGTAGACTGCAGCACAGTGATGGCTTTTAAAAGTTGTTTGGATAAGTATCTGGCTTCGAATTCTCAGTTGAGTGCGTTCATGGCTGAATAACGCAAAAGTTCTATTAACTTACTTTTCTCTCTTTGATATAGTGAGATTGTGAGAATGCAGAAGTAGTACAGTGTTGTTAACTGATAAGTTTACTTATCTCTTACAGAGTAAGTTATTGCAGAATATAGTTTTTGCTCTGTTCAGTAATTCCTCTGATATTTCCTTGGAGCTTTTCCTTTGCTGCATGGTGGTTTCTCTGACTTTTCCAGTTGATTTCGGCTGGATGTTGTTGGTGGATGGAAGGGTGGGGGAACCTTCTTGCTTTGCAATCCTTATGCTCATCTCATAGAATTAGATATCATAGTCAGTCTTCTCTATAACAAACGGCTCCGAAAGAACCATTTGGTATGAAGTTGTTTGCGGCCATTTGTACTCCAATGACCTCTCCTTTCCCTGTCATCCCTCTTCTTGTTCGTAAGTCCTTTTCTTTTCTGTAATCTCTCTCTCCTTCACCTTAAACCTCTTCTTTCCCTACTTCCCCTGGGACCTCTCTTCTTTTCAAGCCATCCCTTCCCTTCCTCCTACCTCCCATTTCCCTCTCTCTGAGCCTTCCCTCACCTACCTTCCCCTTTTCCCTTCCGAAGCCCTCCTTGTATACCGTTCCTTTACCGTTATGTACATTTCTCGTAGACTCTGTTTCATTTACCTCTACATTTATCTTTCCGGATCCTACCTACCTCCCCCTGTCATAAAATACTTTGTAACTCCTTTGTGGTTACTTGTAGTGGAGTTTTATATATATTAGACTTGTGGGCGAGCGGTTGTTATATTAGAGTAGCTTGTAAGTAGATAATCTTCTTTCCCATTTGTCATGTAGTGACAGGAGAGGTAAAGAATAGTATGGGACTATTTTTATTTGTCTTGGAAATGTTAACAAGTCTCTCACACAGAGCGGAGTAATAAGTAGAGTCCCGCTAGCTATCTCTCTGTCTCGCTCTCTCTGTCTCTCTCTCAAGTTGCTAAGCCCTTCTCCCTGCGACCTGTCTGTTGTAAGGCTAGCTTCTTTCTGCCCTCTCTTTCCTAAATTCCGGTGAAACAGGAGACGTATCACGTGTGTTCCTTGTGGGTGGAAAGTTCTAGAAGCCTGTGTGTGAGTATGTGTGTATGTGAGTGTATGGTCACTAAGGCTTTGTTCACCGGTGGATTGCTGACAACTAACTGCATCATCTCCTTACTGGCCACTCTGTCGTCAGCTTTCCTCAGTGTAATTTGCAAGCTCATTTCCCTTTCCCAGGCTCGCATAGAGCTGTCTATCTATCTATTTATCTATCTATCTATTATGATTTGTAACTATAATATGGAGTTCCAATACCCCTCCCCCCCTTTATTTTTTTCCTTCCAAGCCTCCCTCTTCCCTCTCCCTCTCCTCCCCGAAGATGAGATGTCACATTCATCATCCTCGAGACAACATTCCTCAGGCGGAAGGGAAATGGTAGCTGTTTTGACATTCATATATTGCGCCATTATCCCCTGGTGGCAGGAGTTGTGGGTGGGTGTAGGGGGAAGGTGTAGGGGGAAGGTTTAGGTGAGAGTGTTGGTGGGAGCTGTGGGAGTGTTGGCAAGGTACTGGTAGATGAGAGAATAGGAGAAGAAAAATAAGAGCGGGAGGGGATGTTGGTATAAGGAAATGTAGGATTGAAGAGGAAGAGTAGACAGTAGTAGAAGATGAGAGGAGTGACAGCTATAAGGAGATGGGGTTATAGGTGGGGGTTTCAGGGGTATGTGTGGGAGGTGAGAGCTGTCGGTGGGGGATTGGAAAAGTAAGTGGGAGGAGGGATAGGTAGCAGGAAGGAATGTTATAAAAAGTGGGAGAAGCAGCATGAGGTAAGAAATATTGTAAGATTAGTGAGAGATTGGATAGTGGGAGGTGTAGATCGAGTTACTAGTAGGTGTAGGTGAGAGTAGGTATAGGTGGGGGTAGTGGGCAGTGTTTGTCGGGTTACCTGGCTGTGTAGATGGGGTGGTGGGCGATGGAGGTGGGTGTAGAGGGCGGTGTAAATGGGTGTGATGGACGGTATAGGTGGTGATTGTGGGCGATGTAGGTGGGTGTAATGTTTGTGTAGGTGGTGGTAATAGGTGATGTATATGGATGTAATAAGCATTGTTGGTGGTGATAATGGACAGTTTAGGTGGTGGTAGTGGACAGCGTAGTAGTAATGGTAGTAGATCAACCCCGGCCGAGCAGACTCAAAAACGGCAGGCAAGCATTCGTCCCTGCAAAGCCGACCCGTGCAGTAAACCGATGTTTCCTTGAGATGGATTGCGCGAAGCTGTGGCAAGGCGCGGGAAGGAGAATGATGGTTTGGTTCTTGGATAGACGCTGCATTTGCGTTGCTCCACCCATTTCACAAGGGAACCATAATGGGCTCCACATCACCACGTTATATAGTTACCACCCAACGTTGGAAATGGTTTCCTAGGTTACAGGAGACGATTCGGCTTGTCACTTAATTTAGTCACCTAAGTAAGAAATAGGCAACACTGCATCAAGTAAGTGGATGATTGTCGCCACCACCTACCACTAGTGGGCGGTGTAGGTGGTGGTAGTGGGTGGTATAGGTGGGTGAAATGGGTAGTGTACGGAGGTGTAGTGGGCGGTGTATGTGGGGGTTTTGGGCTCTGTAGGTCGTATGAGTGGGTTTAATGGAAGGAGTAACTGGAGGCAAGAACTGTAGACAGGAAGAATAGGATGTACCTGAGAGGAATGGGGTGTGGGTGGGAGAGGTGAGGTGTAGGTGAGATTAATGGAGTGTGGGTGGGAGGAGTGGGGGTGTAGGTGGGAGTAAAGGGAGGAGCCAGGAACCCAGGGTGGGAATTGTGAGAGGCTGGAGGAGGGAAGTGAAGCAGTAGATGGGAGAAGCGAAAGGTTTTAGGTGCGAGGTGAAGAAGTGATGGTGTAGGTGGGAATATCGGTAGGTAAGGATTGTAGGGGGAAGTAGTGAGAGGTGGGAGGTGTAGTGGAAGGTGTAAGTAAGGAGAGGTGGGAGGCGTAGTGAGAGTAGGTGGGGAATGAAAACTGTAGGTACTGAGAGTTAGGAGTTGAGAGGAGTATAAACAGGTGAAAGGTGAGGAAGTAGGCTGCAGAAGCATGAGGGAATGGAAGACGAGGAGATGAATAGATGGCATGGAAGCTGCAAAGCCCAAAAGTCATTATGGGAGTAGCAAGGTACGGGATAATGTGAATATGTATGTGATTAATGAAGTAAAAAGAGGAGGGGAAAATGACGAGGATACAATGTGAGAAGAAGGAAGTGACAGGGTGAGGGTTAGTAGGAGTGGTAGAGTGTGGGAGTGGTTGTAAGAGTGGTATGGGGAAGGAGTGGTAGGGTGCGGGAATGGTACGGTGTGGAGCGATATGGTGTGAGAGTCGTTGGTTGTGGGGGTGGGAATGTGTTTGGGGGACAAGGTTTAGTAGGGTGGAGTGTTATGTTGTGGATTTAGTGGGGGTAGAAGGAAAATTTGTGGCAGACAGAAATTCGCATATGTTTGGCAAGGGGAGGAGAGGATGACGAGAAATTCTGAGGAAAATGCAAAGGTAGTGAAGTGAGAATTAAAAGAGCGAAAAGGGACATCTTGTACGTAGAGAAGTGGGAATAGGAGATGCGGTGGCTAATCAAAAGGAAAAGAAAGGTGAAGGTGAAGAAAAATAGGAAGATCAGTAGGGACGAATGATGGAAGTACTTTACGTGAGAGACTGGGGATAAGAAGTACGATATCGGGATGGAAGAGTATAGGCAGAAGAGGAAACAGGAACGGGAAACAGTGTATGGGGAGAAGACCAATTTTCTACATAGTAACGCAGAAATGACTGCTGTGGAATATATAAAAAAATAACACAAGGACGATAAAATGAACAGAAAGAAAAGTGTGAAGACAGATATTACAAACACTGTTTAAACCATTCCCAATAAGAACATGTTCCGAGCAGGTTAAAATCGTCTGGTTGTGTCAAATGGTAAAGTAGAAAAATCATCTTTGTACTCCTTCAGTGACGGATTGATAAAGCTTGCCTCCACTTCCTTTAGTCCACGAGGTCCTTCTATAAGTGAATCCACCTAGAAGGAATGCAAAGTAATAAAACTGAAATAACAGAGTTAAACATTACAAAGGAAAGTAGGCGTATTCTTGTATATGAAAGCCAGGAAGGGGTTCAACAGAGGGACAAGAGGAGGAAGACATAGCGAAGACTAAAAAAGCAAGGGTTGAATTAAATGACAAAACGATTAGAAAAGAGGAAGAGAGGAAAAAATAGATGAACTAACGGAGAAGGAAGAGAGAGAGAGAGGAGCAGGGAGGGGGAATAACAGAAGGGAAAGAGGAGGTGAGAGGGGAGAACTCGATAAAGCAGAACAGTGGAGGTAAAGATAGACAGGAGTGGGCGAGTCGTCGAAAGATGGGTTTGCGGCGATAACAAGGAAGAGGTACATGGACGTTTGGGATTGGGTTGAGGGAAGGCGCGGTTGAAGCGGGAGGAAATGATGGAGAAATGACGGAAAGAAAAGGTGGAGGTGAGAAAAAGAAGAGGGAAGAAGAATAAAAAGTGGAGTTAATGGATAAACGGGGAAGCTGTGGAGAGGCAGATAAATGATAGAAAAGGCGGGAGTGAAATTGGAGGCAATAATGGGAAAGTATAAGGAATAGGATTACATAGGAAAGCAAACAGCAACAGACCTTATGGTCCTTTCGAGGCTTCTTGTTACAGAGAAAACTATGACTACAAGATCTAACTCTACATGCTGAAGGATGAGGATAGTAAAGCAAGAAGGCACCCCCCACCACCAAACCCTCCAAGAAAAAGTGAGAAAAACCACCATGCAGCATGGAAAAACTGACATGGAAATTTCATAGGAAAAACTAGAAAGGAAAAGTCACATTCTATAATACTTTGTCTATAAGCTACCCGACTGAGTAACCTGAAAGAGAAAGTAATCAAATAGACTAATAGTTACGGCATGACATTATAAACCGGTACATTGAGTTTATGGGAAGTCTGTGGACATAACATGGAAACTACACACTGCACAGTGTGGATGTTTAGGGGTGGTGCGGCAGCCTTGCCTGGCGCTTTTGAGGTAGGCAGCAGTCAGTCAGGCCCTAGCTCCGTTCGCTCCACTGAGATAAGGAACTCTTCCATGTGGGACAAGTACGCAAGTTTCATCCTGAAACAGTGACCCCTGGTACATTAAAAAAATCCCGATGGTGGTCACTTGACTAACAGGGACCCTCAGTGATCCACAGCCCATCACAGGTCTTAAGTAAGAGTAGTGACTGTCAACTCAGGGCTATCTGTGCAGATCCTAATCTGTGCTTACTGCATATTACCTCATTTGCACTGAGTAAACTGAAAAATGTATAATGACGTGACGTGACGCTATATTAAGTTTACGGGGTGTCCTGTAGACACGAGGGGACTGCACAGTGTGGATGTTTAGGGGTGGTGCGGCAGCCTTCCCTGGCGCTTTTAAGGTAGGCAGCAGTCAGTTAGGCCCTAGCTCCGTTCACTCCACTGAGACAAGGAACGCTCCCATGTGGGACAAGTACACAAGGAATGAAGGAAGTAGTGGTGGAGAAGGAAAACAAGGAAGGGGATGAAAAGAACAAAGTACAGTCAAAGGGTTGATGAAGAAGCAGAGAAGAAAAATGTGGTACAGGAAAGGGAAAATATGAGGGGAAAAACAAACAGTGGAAAATGGGAAATGAAAGAAAAGAAAATGGTGATAGGGGAGAAGAAGGAAATGGTGCTGGAGGAGATGAAGACGAGTAAATAGAGGAAGCAATGGAAAAGCAAGCAAGTGAAGGAGAGGGGAATAAATTAGATGGAAGAACATAAGAGAATAAGGCAGAAGGAAGTACAGGTATATCAAGTGAGTGGAAGGGTAGCAGTGCCATAACATGAATACAGTTACATAAATATCGGTGTGTAATGGTGGAATTTCACTAGGTTTCATCGAGTTGCTAATGTTACCTCAGGACGTCCAGCTAATGCATGAAAATTCTTCGCAGATACTTACACATTATTACTTGATATCGCGATTATGACTCATGAGAAGTGCTAGAACTTGTCTCATTCATCAGTAATATATGATCCCTATATCAATTTAAAATATGATTAAAAACAATCTCTAGATCATTGCTAAATTAAGAGTTCCAGAACGTAAACAAGAATACAACACGCACTGAGCACAAACCTCTTCCAGCGCCTATACCAGACAACTCAGAATACCACCAAAATTAAATCAACTCTTTAATGGCCTTTGGCCGACATATCCACAAAATTGCATTGTAATCCATCAATAACTTTTTTAGATACCGTGTGGACAAACAAACAGACAAACGGGTGATACTTAACCTCCTATAATTCCTATGACGGTGGTAATAACATTATGAAATGATCAGGTCGGTCAAGAGCTCTCCATTCTCTGTTCTAAAGATTTTTCACAAATTTGCGTATATCTTTCGCAGATACTTATATATACTGACGCAGTTTCACACGCAGTAATGCGTCTCTGTACTGAAAGAGCTGAACAGTCGTCTGAAAAGGCTTAAAATAAAAAGGAAAGGCGTCATCAAAGTAAGTCAGACAAGGGACACAGACTAGCCTTGTGAAAGAAATAACGTGGGATAGAAAGACCAGACATCAGAGTCCCGAGGCCATCACACTACTTAGTGGCAGTGCTGCACGTGACACGAATAACTCGGCTGCGGCGGAGAGCGTGTAGAAGGGTCATGTCAGCCGGCCATCAGGAAAGCAGCAGTTCCTTCCGTCACGTAGCTCCTGCATCACACCCTCGGGCCCTCTTACCGCCAATCACCGCCACCAGAACACCAGGCCTCATTTAGCACGGCGGGGCTGATCTCACGGGCGCCTCTTAAATATCCACGTGGCCACCTTCACACAAAATAGGCCACTGCATTCGCGTGACACACAGGTGTTCCCTCCCGCCCGCCTTCCCTGTGTGTGTGTGTGTGTGTGTGTGTGTGTGTGTGTTCGACTACAATGAAAGCTCTGAAACCTGTCACTCATAGCACTATTTTTTTTGTTTTTTTTTTTTTTTTTAAGAAATCGGCAGACACTGGCAGGAATATATTTTATACGTCAGATGTGTGAATATCTTATGTGAAAGCATACTGAACTGTATGACCAGCCCAGCGGTGTCAGTGTAGATACTGGGTATATATATATATATATATATATATATATATATATATACTGTATATATTATATATATATATATATATATATATATATATATATATATATATATATATATATATATATATATACTGTATATATATATATATATATATATATATATATATATATATATATATATATATATATATATATATATATATATTTTGTAGTAAGGTAGGGGCGCTCACCATCCACTCACTTGATGTAGCGCTGCTCTTGGGTGTCAGCCCTTTCCTCTCCACCATCCTTCTTTCCATCCATCCTCTTCTGTCTTTCTTTCCTTCATTCTTTCCTCTTTCTTCTGCCTGCGGGTGACTTTTCACTCTCTCTTGTGTCTTTCTTTCCTTCATTCTTTCCTCTTCCTTCTGCCTGTGGGTGACTGTACACTGAGTGACAAGCCAAATGGTTTCCTGTACACCAGGAGACCATTTACTACGCTGGGTGGTAACCATACAACCAAATTTTGGCTCCTGGTGGTTTAGTGGGCAATAAAAGTGCTCCAGTCGGATTGAGCCGGTGAAGATTTATATCCAAGGGGTGGTTGGGGTCTATTGCTCACGTAATGCCACTCTGGGATGAGTGAGGCTGGTCACTCATCTTAAATGCCAGGACCAACTTTCCTAGCCCCGGGCTCCTACGCTCCTGATGGGGCAACGTAGGATTAGATGATGGATGGATGATATATATATATATATATATAATTTATTTAACAACCATATCTTCTCTTATGTGGATTAAGGTACGGTGGGAACTACAAGAAATGATACCGATATTAAATGTCAAGAGTGATTGGGTTTGAATATAGAGAAAAGAACAGTGTTTTATTTCCGTGTTCAGCCCCCATCAATAAAATTTGTACCCGTGTTTAATAAATTGCTGTGTCTATAAATATGTCTGTGTATTGCACGCAGTTCAGATATTTCCTGCTTATGGCAGTGAAACGAGAGAACAGTAGTATGATGGAATGATGTTGGCATGCTGAGTTGCACCATGATGAATAAGAAAATGCCAGCGTATCGTTCAACAAATGGGTTAAAATCAGTACGTTCTTCATGTTCTAACCTGTGGTTCGGAAACCTATAGTCGGAAAAATCCTGGCTGTGTTCATAGAGAAATGGAAGGAGTTTGCAAAATATCACAAAAACGAAAATAAAGGTTTTCTGCTTCCGAGCATAGACTTGACAACCAGCTCCCTGAATATGGTAGTCTTCCGACGTACCACAGACCCTGATATGTCACCACTTTGGCACTAATACCCACCATCCATACTGAATACATCGTAGAAGTGTCCCATGTAGAACTAGTGTATTGGTATTTGTAGGAGTGTTTTTGTAATCCTCAACTTATCTACCAACTGTTGATCCAGATCAAGTCAAAACTGTTTTAGTTATTTTCCTCACACAGAAACACACACGTCGAATTTTCACCTTACCCTGTGACCTTGATGTTTCACTGATTGCTTTTTCTTAAAATTGAACCCCTTCGTTCTTATTTCATCCTTAACCTTTCCATCACTGTTTGAGTTGATCTTGCCTGTGATCTTGGATTTTGATCTTTTCCTGCGAACTTGATCTTTGATTCAGAGTTCTCAAAATTGAATCCTTGTATTTCTGCCCTGTTCTCCAGTCATTCTCAAAATTTGATCGAAATCGGATAATAAAGTTAACCTTTGCGTGTGACCTCGGCTGTTGACCTGTTGTTCTAAAAACAATAGGTTACTTCTTGCTTGCCTCTTAACCTTCTACCCAGATCAGCTTAAGTCGGATTAAATGTGCTTTATTTAACACCCACATACACGTATCATATTTGACTTTGTCACCTTGGCCTTTAAATGCTTTCAAATCCTTTCTTGCCTTAATCCCAACCTTACCCACAAGTCTGGTCTAAACTGCATAAAAAATTGTTAATCTTATTAAATTAACATTTGACCTGACCCACTAACCTTGAACTTTGACCTGTTGTTCTCCAAAACAACAGTTCTCCTCGATGTCAGTCACTGAGCCCACCACCAACTTTGGTTAATATCGGATATAAACCGTGGTACTTTGTTAACACACACACACACACACACACACACACACACGTTATAAATACTCACGCATCCGTTCATACACACTCGCGGCTAAAACTGTGCACACGAATCTTCATTACTTTCCACTGCTCTTGTCGTCACTAGTATCTCTAAGCGCATAATCGGCTAGGTGCCTTGTGGAACTGAGTGGCCTTGGGGTTATGAGCTGCCAGTTAGTAGGCAGATCAGAGCAAGGTTGTTTTAAGAATCGATCGAACTGTTTACCCACATTGGCTTGGTTGGGAAAAAAAATAAATACTATTATAGGCTATTCTTTTTTCTGTGATGCATGGAAGGAAATATGGTATCTGCTTTCAAACTGGATATAGGAAAAGGAAACGTATAGAGCAGGAGGATGTTCCTCATGGACGGGACGGCTTTAGCATTGGTCAAGGTATCTCCAGACGATTTTAGTGAGCTGAAAGTGAGTCCTTGGAGACCGAGGGGTAATACTAGTACCACTGACTCTCTCCTGGTGCGGACAATACTAGCATCCTATTCCAGCCAACACAAGACGATACATTTTGCATCTCGAAATGAACAGATCTTGAATATGGCTCTCTGTTATGATGTTTTTGTTTTTTCTTGGAAGAACCAATCTTACGGGCTTTTGGCCTTTGGTTCCATCTTCCTTGCATTAAATAAAAAGAGACATCAGACCTTAAACGTAAGAGTCACAAGGAAGTAGAAAGGGATTAGGTATTTGGCAGTAATATTCACATCGCACCTGTGGGCGACGAAGAGGTAATAATAAAGAGTCACAGGGAAGTAGAAAGGGATTAAGTATTTAACACCAATACTAAAAACCCACCGGTGGGCCAAGAACCGGAGAATTAATAATAATAAAAGTCTGTCTATCAAAGGAGTGAAGGAATGGCAGAACATAAATCATTTCCGTCACGACGATGAAGTAATTTAACTTTAATTCAGGAAGAATCTCCTTAATTGTTGGTCAGTGTAGTGTATATTAAGATTATTGATAGAGGGAGCTTTAACATTTCTGTTCTAGTCAACGTTAGACAAGTGTTTTTTTTTTTTTTTTTTTTTTTTTTTTTTTTTTTATAGCTAGGTAAGTTCTAGGAGTTGAGAATTGTCATCATTATTCCTCTCAAGTGTATTACTCCAGACAGCGCCAGTCAGTTTTATTCACGGGAGAGCGAACCATAAAGGCCTCGGGGAGTAGTAGTGATTCTCTCTCTCTCTTTCTCTCTCTCTCTCTCACACACACACACACATACCACCTACCCCTCACATACCATCTCCTCAGAGGGGCCGAAGACCCCACGCGTTGCTCCCGCCAGGGTCAGGGAAGGGGCAAAGGTGGTGAAAGCAGTGGAGGCGCGGCGGCAGGAGGCCAAGCACCGCCGTGACCTCCAGTTGGCAGGGATGCGGCGTGAGGCCAAGGAGCGGCGGGATGCGGTGTAGAAATGCGTCGTGGCACGATGGTATTGAAGGACACGTGAGCGGTAGGAGGGGGAGGCAGTGATGGGGGAGGGGAGCAGCGGGACCAAAGGGTCAGCAAGTGAGTAAACCAGCAGTTGCGTAAGTTGAGAGCCACTGCTCTCCCTTTGCAACTGCTGGGCCTCACTTGCAGCAGATGGGTGAATCAGCAATTGCAGAGGTTGAGGACCACGGCTCTCCCTTCGCAATTGCTGGTTCCTCACTTGCAGCAGGTGGGTGAACCAGCAGTTGCAAATGTTGAGAGCCACTGCTCTCCCTTTGCATTTGCTGATTCCTCACTTACGTGTAGTGACCCGCCCTGCTCCCCGTTGCTCCTGTGGGCTTTGACGTCCCCACTGCTCCTGCGGATTACTGATTGCCAGCCCCTCCTTTCGGGTTGGGACCCACAACCTCTTCTTCCCCCAGGCTTCGGGGGGGTCTGCTGTCCCCACATAATGGAGGGCTACCAGCAATCTATCCTCCCAAGTCAGGAGGGTAGTTCTAACTATCCCTTCTTGATGGGGGGCTAGGTAGAACCATCTTTCGTTGTTGGGAGGATAGGGCTCATTATCCCCCCTTTTGGGGGGCTAACGAGTCCTTCGACAGAACACTGCCTTGCCGGGGCTGAGAAGCTTGTGTATCCCAGTGATCAGTGAAGCTGTACTAGTAAGGTGCAACCATAGTAGGCAGGTTCACTGTTAGGGATCATACTAAAAGTGTTCCACCACAATTAACTACATATATACATATATATATATATATATATATATATATATATATATATATATATATATATATACTGTATATATATATATATATATATATATATATATATATATATATACTGTATATATATATATATATATATATATATATATATATATATATATATATATATATATACTGTATATATATATATATATATATATATATATATATATATATATATACTGTATATATATATATATATATATATATATATATATATATATATATATATATATATATATATATATATATATATATATATATATATATATATACTGTATATATATATATATATATATATATATATATATATATATATATATATATATATACTGTATATATATATATATATATATATATATATATATATATATATATATATATATATATTTATATATATATCATCAGCTGTTTGAGTATCCACTGCAGGACCGGCCTATCCTGACCGAAGTGGTGATGATACAACCAATGTATCTCTACCAAGTGGCTTAGGCTGTCTTGTAGAGATTGTATGTAGGGTGAGAAGTGCTTGTAAGTGTAATTGTAGTGTTGGAGTGGCTTTGGATGTGTGTGTAGTCTGTGAACCAAGTGTAATCGGCCCACGCAAGCCGACAGGGAGCAAGCATACTTTATAGTATGCGACACTGGTTCAACCACAGCACCCCTTGTGTCCGCTAATGCAGTACCGTACATGGCCAGAAGAAAGCTTCCAAAATTTATTACTCTGGCGGGGCGCGAACCCTCGTTCTTCAGTGTACGAAAACGCACACTTTACCACTGTACCAAAGAGGCTCTATATATATATATATATATATATATATATATATATATATATATATATATATATATATATAATTACAAAGAATTTGTGTAACCAACATTTTCACGCAGTCCCTAGGGAATTCGTGAAATGAGTACATATTAGGATGGGTTAATTAAGGTTAGGTTAATTTTGGCTGGAGTTTGGTTAGGCTGGGATAATCTATGTTAAGTTTATCTTAGGTTAGGCGAGGTTAGTTAGGTTAGGTTACATTAGGTTAATTTATGTGATCGCTTAACAAAACTTAACATTCATATAAATTAGCGTAAATTGACTTGTGCTAACTAACCTAGCCTAACCTAACCGAAATTTAACCTATATTATCCCAGCCTAACCTAACTGCAGCCTAAATTTACCTAACCTTAATTAACCCGTCCTAATTTAAACTCCTTTCACGAATTCCTTAGGGATATTACAGAAATCTGCCGTAATATATATATATAATATACTGGTATGTATACAGTTGTCTTGCAGGCAACATTGTTAAATTCAGCAGTGTATCAGACAGAGCAGCATTGGTTGTAATTAGACTGTGCAAAAAATATACCTTGAAAGTAATAGAAGTATATGCACTAAATTCTCAAAGCTCAGATGAAGAAATAGAAACATTCTTTGACGACGTCTCCCAGATTATGGAAGAAGCAAAAACCACATAGGCCTATACTATACTCATGGGAAACTTTAGTGCAAAAGTTGGGAAATCAAAAAAAGAAAAAGAAGAAGCATGCATGGGAAAATTTGGAGTGGGAGAAAGGAATGAATGAAGAGAAATGGTGGTAAATTTTGTTGAAATGTATAACATGGGAATATAGAACGCATTCTTTTACAAAAGAACAGGGAGAAAGTGGACCTGGAGAAGCCCAAATGGAGAAACAAAGAATGAACTCGACTTCACTATAGCGGATAAGAATAACACGATCACAGATGTCCGTTATCAGCAAAGTTAATATAGGAAGTGACCATAGAATGATGGGTTGCACAGCCAGATTCAGTTTCAGAAGTGAAAGAAAGAAGATGATTAAAGATAAAACGATATGTCCAATAAAAGTCAACGAAAACAAAACAGCCTTTCACTTGGAAATATGGAACAGATTTCAGGCTGTAAGTAATGCTGAATGTGACGCTGATGAGCTGAATGTGACGCTGATGAGCTGAATGACAGACTACCAAAAGTGCTAAGAGAATCAGCGGATGTAGTAGGAAAACCTAATACAAACTATTCAGAAAAGACACTCGATCTTATGGGAAAAAAAAAAAAAAAGGAAATGAAAGTAAATACAAAGAAAGATGAAATAGAACGAGAGGAATTAAATAAGCTTATCAACAAAAGACAGAGAGAAGGGAAAAAAAAGGTAAACATGGATCAGATCACAGAACCCATCAAAAATGGGAAAAGTCTGAAACAGGTCCGAAGTAAAATGACACTAGGAGAGCAACAAATAACATCACTGAAAGACAAAAACGATGAAGTCAGTAAATACAGCGATAAGATGGTGAAGAGAGTTGAAGAATTTTACAAAGAACTGTATGCATCAAAGACAGTAGTACCAATAGCTAACTTTTCAGCTGACACAAGTGAAATACCTGATGTAACACCAGACGAAGTAAATATTTGTCTTAAAAATATGAAAAGAGGGAAGGCTCCGGGAGAAGATGGAATAGTAGCAGATTTACTGTTGGATGCAGGAGTAGAAGTACAAAATAGGCTTGCTCACTTATTTACTCAATGTATTAAAAAAAAAAAATCCCAAAACATGGTGTAATGCAATAGTTATTTTACTTTACAAAAAAGGTGACTCAAAAGACCTTAGTAACTATCGACCCATTAGCTTACTATCAGTCATTTACAAACTCTTCACTAAAGTCCTTACAAACAGAATAACTACAAATTTGGAGGAAAACCAACCTCTTGAACAGGCAGGATTCCGAAGCGGGTATTCGACTACTGATCATCTGCACACAATGAATCAGCAAATTGAAAAAAACTACAGAATATAATAAACCAACGTGCTTAGGTTTTGTTGATTACGAAAAGGCTCTCGACTCACTGGAGCACATAGCAATTATAAATTAATTGCGAGAACAAGGAGTGAATGAGAACATTGTAAATCTGATCGAAAAAACATATATAAAGAGGGAACTGCTACAGTTAAATTACACAAGGACTCTGAAAAAATTAAGCTTGAGAAGGGCGTGCGTCAGGGAGATATAATTTCGCCAAAATTATTTACAGCGTGCCTAGAAAGTACCGGTATTTTCAGAAAGCTTGACTGGGAAAACAAAGGAGTAAACACATGGAGAAAAGCTAAATCATTTAAGATTTGCAGATGACTTTGTCCTAATGTCAGAAATAGCAGAGACATTGCAAGAAATGTTAAATGACCTGAACAGAGAAACTCTCAAAGTAGGGCTAAATTTGAACTGGAGTAAAACTAATGTTTAATCCACAAACACCAAAGAGCGTCATCAGAATAAGCGAAGAAATTCTTGAAGAAGTCGAGGAGTACAGTTACATGAACTTCGGGCAGATTTTAAAATTAATGAAAGCTCATGATAGCGAAAAAAAAAGACTCGTTACATTTGGATTGAAAGCTTCCGGTAACCATAGAGACATTATGAAAAGTAACTTGCCAGTTTGTATGAAACGAAAAGTATATATATATATATATATATATATATATATATGTATATATAATCTGTTCCCCAGATTCCTCTATCTAAAGTCACTCAATCATGGCAAATGTTTCATAGAGCCTCGGAGGACCCAACCAATGGGAAGATTCGCATTTCCATGTGGAATGTGAGAGGTGTAATTGAGGAGAGCAAGAGGGTGGAAGTGATGCATGTGTTCAAGATTCCGAAATGTGCCGTGATGGCATTGTGTGAAACGAAGATGAAAGGATGTGAAGTGGAGGAGTGGGAGGGTGTGAAATATGTAAGATCGGGCATGAATGGGCGAGGAAGATGCAAGGAAGGAGTTGCCTTGTTGATGAATGAGGTGTGGCAGAATGGAATGAGAGACAATAAATGTATCAGCTCGAGATGTATGCATATCAGGCTCAAGTTTGAAAAGGTGAAACTGGTTGTGATTGTAGTATATGCATCGTGTGATGACAGGAGTAAGAGAGTGAAAGACAGGTGTTGGGATGAGCCGGATGAAGTAGTGGGAGAAATGCCCAGGAGCTATAAAGCGATTGTAATGGCGATATGAATGGAAGAGAAGGCACTAGCCCTGAGGATAACATAATGGTTTTTAATGGTGTGCCAGGAGAAAATGAGTGTGAGAAGGGACTGAAGGATATGTCAGGAAAGGAGGTTGTGCATTTGTAACTCTTATTTCAAACACAAAGATGCACATAAATATACATGGTATAGAGGGAACAGGGATTATGTTGAAAGAAACCTGGTTGATTACGTGCTTGTAGAGAGGTCGATGATGGGAATAGTTGCTGATACGAGGGCCGTGAGAGGACGATGTGGTCTGTCAGATCATATGATTGTGGTGTGCAAGATCAAGCTGAGAGGAGTGAGGTGGACCAGGAGAGAGAGGAGCGGTCAGGGAGAAAGACTGAAAATCGAGTAGCTGAGGATCAAAGAAATGGCAGATGAATACAGGACCACAGTAGGAGAGGAGTTAGAATCAGTGAGTTGGAATGAAATGTACCGTATCTGGACAGCCTGTGGAATGCATATTAGGATTGCTTAGTTAGGAATGCTAAAGCGGTGTGTGGTGTGGCAAGAGTAACAACAAAAAAGAAAGGTACGGCATGGTGGGATGAAGAGGTTAAGAAACCTGTGGAGGAAAAAAGGAAGAAGTGGCTAGTGTGGTTACAGGACAGGGGTTCAGTTGAAATAGGAATTGAATATATTGAGAGCAAGAAGCACGTAAAGAGACTAGTGAAGGGGAAATAGAAGGAGGTAAATGATGATTTAGAAAGAAAAATGAATGCAAACTACATTGAAAATAGGAAGTTATTCTGGAAAGAGGTGCGAAAATGTAGAAGTGACAGTGGAAAGAAATGTGAAGGTATGGAGGATGTAGGTGGTAGATTATTAACCCATGGGTATGAAGTAAGGACCAGATGGAAATTTTTTTTCGAAAGGCTGATGAATGGGAATAGAGTGAGCAGAGCCACTGTAAACATGATGGATTTTGGGAGTGTGCAGTGAAGGAATGCAGTGCCAGGAAACATGACATTCGCACAGGTGAAGAGCGCTGTGAAGCGGCTGAAAAATGGGAAAGCAGCTGGGGTTGATGAAGTGTATGTAGAGATGATTAAGGCTAGTGGAGAGAGTGGAATGAAGTGCTTGTTGGAAATATGTAAGAAGGCATGGATGAGTGAAACTGTGCCAGCAGAGTGGGAAAAGGCTGTGATTGTACCCCTGTGCAAAAATAAAGGTGAGCGAGGTGAGTGCAAGAATTATCGTGGCGTAAGAGTACTGAGTGTGGTAGGGAAAGTATATGGAAGAATTAATATAGAGAAAGTAAGAGAGATATCAGAAGTCCTAGTGAGTGATGAACAGGGTGGCTTTAGGAGTGGCTGAGGATATATGGATCAAATATTTTTCAACATATAGTGGAGAAGGCTTGTGACAAGGACAATGAGGTGTTTATGGCATTCATGGATCTGGAAAAAGCATACGACTGAGTAGTCAGGATTGTGGAAGGTCTTGCGCATGTACGGTGTAGATGGTAAGCTGCTAGGTGCCGGAAAAGAGTTTTTACGATGGTAGTGAAGCATGTGTAAGGGTAAATGAGCATCTAAGTGAATGGTTCACGATCGGTGTGGGCGTGCAACAAGGTTGTGTAATGTCCCCATGGTTGTTCAATATATATATATGGATGGAGTGATGAGAGAAGTAAAAAACACGAGTAATGGAGAGAGGGATGGCGTTGGTAATGAATGGTGATTGATGGAATATCTCAAATATGTTATATACTGATGATGCAGTACTACTTACAAATACTGGACAAGAACTTGGTAGACTAGTACAGAGTTTTGCTGATGCCTGTGAGCGTCGTGCCTTAAGAGTAAATGTAGAAAAGAGTAAAATGATGGTTACTGAGAGAGAAGGTGACTCCCAGTGTGAGGTTACATTGAATGGAGAGAGACTGAAATTGGTGAGAGTTCAAATAATTGGGTACAGTGATAGAAAAGAGATGAAAATGTGCAAAAGAAATGGAAAGTAGCGTGACACAAGGAAGGAAAGTAGCTGGTGCAATGAAGGCCTTGATATGAAACAGAGGCTTGAGTGTTGCAGCTGCACGAGGCTTACATGAAAGAGTGTTACCGTAGTGCCAGCTTTAACAATTGGATGTGAGACTATGGTGTGGCATAAAAATGAAATGTCAAGAGTGAGAGCAGTGGAGATGGGACTGCTGAGGAATGTATGTGGAGTGGAGAGAGTGGATAGGATACGAAATAATGTGATTCGTGAAAGATGGGGAATGTGGAGGTCTGTGGACCCCAGAATCGAAGAGAGAGTACTGAGATGGTATGGTCATGTGGAGAAAATGGATAACAACAGAGTGGTGAAAAAGGTATATCTGAGCGAATTTGAAGGAGGAAGGAGGTGAGGTAGGTCAAGGAGAAAGTGGAGGGATATGGTGGATGTGTGAGGAAGAGAGGTTTGGAAGTCGGTGAGGCTAGGGGACTGACAAGAGATTGAGCTGCCTGGATGAATGTTGTGAGGAGAAGCGCATGATCAGGGATTTGGCACCCCTTTTTGACGTGACAGCGTCTGGATTGACTCTGTCGGATACGTTTATATGAAGCTACAGAACGTGGAGAATGTTTTGGGCGTATCCAATAGAGCCAGGATTCCGGGAGCTTGAATGGTGAGTGAATGGAATCGTGACCCATTGGATTGGGCAAATTTGGGCTGTCTGGACGTTGCTACTCCTCACTCTGCCCTAGGGTGGGAAAGGAGGTCTGGATAATGATGATAAAATGCGTATATATATATATATATATATATATATATATATATATATATATATATATATATATATATACACACAGCTGTATGTAGTACCATTATGGGGTGGTAGTACCATTCTGCGGCCAGTTTGTGTTAGGAAGAATTCTGCCACCGTATTTCCTGCGTGTCGTAAAAGGCCACTAAAAGGAGCGGGATAAGGGGACTAGGGACCCCCTCTTCTGCTTTTTTACTTCTTACAGTGAGACAGAGACTAGATAGGGTTGGGGGACTGAGTTATCCCCGTACCCTGAAGATTGGGTCAGTGAATGTGCGTGGATGTTGTACGACTGAGGCTAAAAGGGAAGAGACTGGGAGAATGTTTGTTAGAAGAAAGTTAGATGTGTTAGCTTTTCGTGAAACAAAGAGGAAAGGGAAAGGTGAGTTTAAGTTTGGAAGTGTGAATGGAAGGATGTCATGTGTTGCTGGAAGAAGGACGACAAAAGGTGTAACCTTGTTAGTGAACCCGGAAGTGCAGCAGTGTGTGATTGAATGGAAGGAGGTGTCATTGAGACTGATGTGGGTGAAAACGAACTTTGAACGTGAGTCGTGGATATTTATGAGTGCATATGGAGAGAATAGATGAAGAGCGATTGGTGAAAAAGATCACTGGATCGGGTGTGATAGCTGTAAGGCTGAGAATAAAACCACGAATAGGATGGATGGACAGTGTGAAGAGAGCGTTAGATGCGATAGGGATGTCTATAGACCAAGGAAGAGTGGCTGCGTGTGATAGGAATGATTGGAGAGAAATTGTGAATGAATAAATGGTGATGCGGCCCTGAGGGGACATTCTCTTGCATTAGGTCTGATCAGCTGATCAGGTCAGGTGCGGGTAGGGGGATGGGTCCATTATGATGTGGCAGGGGTAAACGAGCTCTGCTGTTGGGCCCAGCTGCGGATGTCGCTGATTGCACTGAGCAATTGACCCTCGTGCGGTGTGGTGCGGTGAGGATCTGTCCCTTCTCCCCGTGGGGCTAAGATAAGAATAAGTGCTTGTGTGTGGATGCGTACATTGGGAGTGTGTCGTCCTGTCTCGGCTACCTCTCTTTCTTTGGGGGAAGCAGCATATATATATATATATATATATATATATATATATATATATATATATATATATATGTACTGTATATAAATGACAGAGACGTGCTCGGGCCGAAGGAAGTAATGCGTAAGAGATGAAAGCGAGGGACATAAAGTAACTGAAGCAGAAACCGTGGAATGGCAAGTGAGCTCATGTTCGTATTAAACATCACGGTCTGCATTTATAAAAGACTGAGCTAATTTTGATAAACAAGCTTCCATAACAGCTGATTATTATCGGGAATCTTTTGTTGTACTACCTCTCACTTTAGTTTCCTTCTCGTTTGAATATGAAGTATTTAGTAGTTGTAGGAAATAGGATAAAACTATAAACTGACGCAGTTTATATACGTTGGCATTCTTAAACATTTCTTTCCCCTGTTGTAGCCTGGGAAGGAAATCCTTAGGGAAACTGGTACGCTTAAAAAATTCTGTCCCTTCGTGTGCACGAAATCTTTCCCTCGAGCAGCAACAATGAAAAGAAAATATTTGAAAAAAAATCATCAGACCTTTCTCTTCAAATATTCCCTCTCAGATCCTGTGTTCGTTCCTGGATGATTCTATTCTGTATAATAAAAATGTTGAGGCAAGTTACTGCATGATTTTATTAAAGCAATGTGTATTGTAATACTGATGCATAATTACAGTAATTACTCTTTAGAAAGATTGCCTATGCCGATTAAGATGTTTAGCCAGACATAAACATAGCAGACAACATATTGCCACATGGTTAATGCACACGCTACCTCTGATATTCATCTAATCTTGTATGATCCGATATTACCAAATCTGCACTAAAGCCAGGGTCACACGAAGAATTTTTCAAGGAACATTTTGCTTGTCACTTTGCAACAATAAGGAAAATTTTCTTCGCATGGTCACACGAGTGTTTCTGCTCGAGCCTTCCAGAAGAAAATGAACACCCACTCTACCTAACAGTCATACTTCACCCTCTCTATTCCCTCCTTCACCCACGCACTCCAGCCCTCGTTCATACTACTCCCTCTCTGTCCCTTCCTTCAACCACGCACACCATCCTGCCCACAGACTTCACCCTATCTATCCCCTCCACACACACTCACGCGCTCCATCCCACGCACATACTTCACCCTCTCTTCCCCATCCCTCGCCCACGCACTTGACCTCACGCTATCCCCTCCTTCACCCACGCATTCCATCCCACGTTCACGCTTCACTCTCTCTACCCCTTCCTTCACCCACGCACTCCATCCCATCCTCATACATCATCCTCACTATTCCCTCCCTCACCTACGCACTCAGCCCCACGTTCACACTTCACCTTCTCCGTCCCTTCCCTCACCTACGCATTACATCCCGCTATCACGTACTCCCAACTGGTCGCACTTGGGATGAGAGACTCACTCCTGGAATCCTATTAAACCTGTGTAAACAAATGTATATCTCTCCAAGGACTGATAAATTTTAGCGCTTGTGTTTACGGTCGTCCTTGTGTGTGTGTGTGTGTGTGTGTGTGTGTGTGTGTAAATCCAGAACCTTGGCGATGAGTTTGTCGAAGTTAGAGCCTCATGACAAAGTTCCTCGATAATAAACAGTCGTCGTACAAACAGCCAGAAATCTCCCAACCTTGTAGTCTCGTTAGCAGCTCGATATTCGCCGGAGTTTTGGTCATTCCCTGATATGGTTTGACGTTTTCATTTCTAGTTTTCTGGCTATACTCTGTCTACATTAACTTGCCATGAAATTACCAGCGTTTTGTGTTTATTGCTGAACTGTAATAAAGCGTGAAACCAGGATAAAGTGCTTTTTAACGAAGAATTATAATGGAAAGGATGATGATGTTATCACCCTCCTAGCGAGGCAATAAGGTGCCTGCGTGTGTGTGTGTGTGTGTGTGTGTGCCTGTCTGTTACCAAAATATATCAAAATCAAGTGAGGAAATTGTATTCAAATTATGTGGAGAGTATCATGGGATATACCGGTATGCATGAACTGATTAGATGTTGGCGAAGCTGCTTAGATATGCCTCAGCTTGCCAGGGAATTACTGATCAGGCTACACACACACACACACACACACATATATATATATATATATATATATATATATATATATATATATATATATATATATATATAGTTACATAGCCTATGATCTCATCATCCTTTGTGTAATTTTAACGCACAGTATGCTGCATGTTTGATCACGAGCGTGTTCTGCCTCAGTTCTCCCCTTCTACCGTTATAGTAGAGTAAGTCGTCCTTTCTGTTGTTCAGAGTAGGATTGTCAGCTCTTTGTCCCCTATGGCTTCATTTGCGCGTCCTTCTTACAAGTTGTATCAAGCTCTGCTGGCCCTTATATAATGAGCTCAGTCTCTACATTATTGCCACTTAGATCTACTCATCATTTTGTTCACATCTCTGTCCTCCCCTGTACAGTTGTTATTATTGTGAGTGCTCAGGAAGTCTCCAACCATCTAGCAGCTGTGTGTAATTTGAGTATAACTGTTGTTGCATTTTTTCTTGTACTGTATAGCGTAAAGTGTTGATTCTTAGGCCTAGTAACGTTTTTGTAATTCATGTAAAGTTCTTATTGTCAGTCATTTTTGATAATAGTTTGTGTCTGTAATAATTTATCTTGCATTAACTGAGCATTACCAAGTGCATTTTCATTTATCAGGGCTGACTTAGATAAATTTACTCTTGCTAATTTCGTGTTAATAGAGGCTATTGCAGTTAACCATATATTTAACCTTTTTTTTTTTTTTTTTTTTTTTTTTTTTTTTTTGCCATTACATTATCCTTATGAGTCCTGAATGTTTTGTTGTTAGTTTGAGCATTAAACTTTAACTTGTAATTTTACCTAACTCTTTTGTTTTGAACCTGGAACTTTACGGGACAGTAGTGATTTTTAGTATTCTCACTTAAAGTGTACATTATCTTTCTCTGTTCCGTAACATAAATTTGGCGACCTCTTATCAGGATATTCGGGATATTATCATAAGGATATTGCTTGATATTTTGTGACTGTGATTTATTCATGATGTCTACTATTACTACACTTGATGAAGCCAAAGATTTTTTGTCAAATGTGCAAACAGTGTGTGATGTAGAAAACAGAACAAAGAATGAACTTAAGCTTGTTGCTCAACAATTGGGAATTGCTGTTCGCTCTTATCATTCTAAAGATCAAATTGTTGGCATGATTAATAAAAGCTTGTTTAATGTAACTCCTCCAAATGAGCAAACGCAGATTGAATTAGCTAAGTTACAGCTAGCCCTGCAGGAGGCTCGTGTGAAGGAAGCTGAATTTCAAGCACGTGCTAAGGAGGCTGAGTCTCAGGCTAAGGAGGCTTGTGTTAAGGAGGCTGAATTTCAAGCAAATGCTAAGGAGGCTGAATCTCAGGCTCGGATTCAGGAGGCACAGATACAGGCACAAGTTGAACTTGCCAGGATTCAGGCAGACCATGAGTATCGCATGAAACAAGGTGGAACTGGATCATCTAGCTCTGATGATTTTGATGTGGCTAAAAATGTTAAACTTGTCCCTCCTTTTAATGAATCTGATTTAACAAAGTATTTTCAGTTGTTTGAGAGGGTAGCTACAGGTTTTAATTGGCCCAAACAGTATTGGCCAGTACTCCTTCAAACTGTTCTCACCGGTAAAGCTCAGGTAACTTATGTCTCAGGATCAATCTGATACCGTAATTATGATGTAGTTAAGAGCTTGATTCTTAAGGCCTATGAGCTTGTTCCTGAAGCCTATAGAGTAAAATTTAGGACAACTTACAAGCAAGATAAGCAATCCCATGTTGAGTATGCAAAAATCAAAGAAGATCTGTTAGATCAGTGGTTAAATTCTAAGAATGTGGATTCTGATTTTGGTAAATTTAAGCAGATGATTTTGCTGGAGGACTTCAAGAGGTGTATATATAAAGATGTAAGCCTACATCTTGATGAGAGAAGAATAGATAATTTGTCTGATGCTGCAGTTTTAGCTGATGAATATGTTCTCACTCACAAGAGATATTCTAAAGAAAAAGGGAAAGCTGAGAGTAAGTACGTTGCCTCTACTCAGAGTACAGGTAACAGGAAAGAGAATAAAGATGATGTTTCTCAGGAAGTAAATGCCAGCTTCACCTCTAGATTTCAGAAAAGTAAATGTACTTATTGTAGTAAGCTTGGTCATACTACGGAGAAATGTTTCAGGAGACAGCGTGATGTGAACAAAAAGGAGTCTTTAAATATTCAGTCAATTGGTCTAGTGTCCACTCTTGAGAGTTCCCAGAATTCTTTAACTGAGTTAACTGAACCTGCTTTGAGGGGTAACTTAAATTCTCATGATGGAGCTCCTCTTTTGAGCAGTAACGTGGGTGACACTCTCAAGAGTTTATGTGCTAATTTCCTGTCTGATGGTTTTGTCAGTCCTCTGGACAGTAATGACAGGAAATCAGTTAAAATATATCGTGATACAGGTGCTTGCCAATCCCTTATGCTGACCAGTGTTCTAGGCTCTAAAGTTAATTCCTCTGATGAAACTGTAATCTTACAAGGTGTAGGGAATAATTACTTCTCTGTCCCTCTGTGCAGAGTGAATTGAGAGTCTGGTTTTGCTAATGGTTCCGTTATGGTTGGGTTGGTTGAGACACTCCCAATGTCAGGTGTAACTTTCTTACTTGGAAATGATATTGGTGGAAGTCAAGTGTGTTCAGCTCCTCAGTTGTCTAGTGAGCCAGTGGCTGCAACCCAGGATTATGATGTCCCTGATGTGTTCCCTGCATGTGCTGTCACTAGGGCTAAGTCTAAAGTTACTGGTGACTTAGAGGATAATGATGATGACGATGTTATCCTAGCTGACACTTTTCTTGCTAATTTGGACCACTCACCAGATGAGGCAGTACCCCGTAGTGTTGATAATTTGTCTCGTCAAGAGTTGGTTGAGTTGCAGGTTGCTGACCCTGAGTTGAAAGGTCTAGCTAACTCTGCTTGCAGTGAGGAAGAGTCAGCCGGTGCTTCTACTTGTTATTATATAAAGTCAGGAGTACTTATGAGGAAGTGGAGACCCCCAACAGCATCAGCCGACTGTGAATGGGAGGTTGTACATCAAGTTGTCATCCCTCGTCTTTGTAGGCAGGATATCATTAGAGTGGCTCATGATTCCAGTTTGGCAGGACACCTTGGAGTGAGGAAGACTGTGGCACGCATTTTGAAACACTTCTACTGGCCAGGTATCTTCAGGGATGTTTCCTGGTATTGTAAGTCTTGTCACACCTGTCAAGTTGTGGGGAAGTGTAATCAGACCGAAAAGGTTGCACCTCTAGTTCCCATTCCTCCTTTTGAGGCACCATTCACCCGTGTGTTGGTGGATATTGTGGGCCCTCTTCCTAAGACTTCTTCAGGATTTTCTTATGTGTTGACCCTGATTGATATGGCTACTCGTTATCCTGAAGCCATTCCACTTAGAAATATCTCAGCAAAGAACGTGGTTAAGGAAATGCTAGGGTTCTTCACAAAGTTTGGTCTGCCCAAGGAGGTACGGTCATACCGGGGAAGTAATTTCATGTCAAATGTTTTCAAGCAGTCGCTGAAAGAGTTGGGCATCACCCAGATCACGTCTTCAGCTCACCATCCCCAGACCCAAGGAGCGTTGGAGAGATATCATCAAACACTCAAATCGATGCTCAAGAAATACTGTTTGGAACATCAGAAAGACTGGGATAAAGGTCTTCCATTCGTTGTATTTGCCGCAAGAGAATCTCCAAATGAATCACTGGGCTTCTCACCTTTTGAACTACTGTTTGGCCATGAAGTAAGAGGACCCCTTAAGTTACTCAAGGAATGCTGGCTGTCGGAGGAAGATTACGTCAACTTGCTGGAGTATGTGATGAAGTTCAAAGAACGGCTGTCCACTGCTTTACAGCTGGTGAGAGAGAATTTAGGAGCTGCTCAGGAGAAGATGAAGACTTGGTATGATAAGAAGTCCAGGTTACGCCACTTTCAGACAGGAGATCAGGTTTCGATTCTGCTACCAGTGCATGGGCAACCTCTTCAAGCCAAGTTTAGTGGTCCTTATTTCGTGGAGAAGAAACTCAGTGATGTCAACTATGTCATCGCCACACCAGATCTTAGAAAGAACAAGCAACTTTGTCACATCAACATGCTAAAGTTATATCACAGGCGGGACGAAAATAATCCAGTCTGCACTGTAGCTGTTCCACCCGAGTCTGCAAGTGAAGCTCTCCCATGCAGCATGAGCCTGAGTGATAGTTTGGGGAAGAATCCTGATATCATGAATGATCTCCAGACTAAGCTTTCTCATCTACCTCCCGAGGAAAGGCAGCAGTTTTCGGCATTACTGCTGGACTACCCGCAAGTGTTCCGTGCCACTCCAGGAAGAACCACTGTATTGATGCATGATGTCGATGTTGGAGACGCAAAGCCAATTAAATTGCCTCCTTACCGTGTGAACCCAGTGAAAGTTCCTCTCATCCAGAAGGAGCTTGGCTACCTGTTGGACCACAAGATGATTGAGCCCTGTCAGAGCGAGTGGAGTTATCCTGTCACTCTAGTCCCTAAGCCAGGTGGGTCACAGCGGCTTTGCATCGACTACAGACGTGTTAATCAGATAACCAAAACAGACACTTACCCTCTCCCTCGCGTGGAAGATTGCATAGACAAGATCGGAAAGGCTAGGTACATAAGTAAGTTTGATTTGTTAAAGGGATACTGGCAAGTACCTATGACTGAACGTGCTAGGGAGAGCTCATGTTTTGTAACACTAGGAAAGACTTTTGCATGTTCTGTAATGCCATATGGTATGAAGAATGCACCAGCCACATTTCAGAAGCTCATGAATGTTGTAACAGAGGGTTTGGCAGGGTGTGTTGTTTATATTGATGATGTATTAATCTTCAGTGACAACTGGAAAGATCACCTATGCCATGTCAGTAAATTTCTTGAGCGTTTAGTTCAGGCTAATCTTGTAGCTAATTTATCAAAGTGTGAGTTTGGTCAAGCTAAAGTTCAGTACCTTGGGTACGTAATTGGTGATGGACATGTTGCACCACCAGGAGCTAAGGTTCAGGTTATAAGTGATCTTCCCAGACCTAAAAGTAGGAAAGAGTTACTAAGATTTTTGGGAATGGTAGGTTATTACAGGAGATTTGTTCTTAACTTTTCAATTCTTGTATCACCACTTACAGACCTACTGAAAAAGGGAGTTAAATTGGTCTGGACCGATAACTGTGAATCCTCTTTCAACAAACTTGAAGCTATCCTATTTAGTCAGCCAGTGCTCGCTACTCCAAATTTTGCTAAGCCTTTTAAGATGGCTGTTGATGCAAGTGATACAGGAGCTGGGGCTGTTTTGCTGCAAGAGGATGATCAGGGTATTGAACACCCTGTATCTTATTACAGTAAGAAGTTCACTCCACCTCAAAAGAACTACTCAACTATTGAGAAAGAGCTTTTGGCCTTGATTTTGGGTTTACAGCATTTTTCATTTTATTTGTGTTCTGGTTTTGACCCCATAGTCATTTATACCGATCATAACCCACTGAAATTCCTAAGTAAGTTTAAAGATAAAAATCAGATTGACAAGATGGAGTCTACTTCTTCAGGAGTATTCATTAGACATACAACATGTCAAGGGGAAAGAAAATGATATTGCAGATTGCTTATCTAGACTTTAGACAGATTGTTTTAGAGTAATAAGAAATTTCCTTTGTAAATTTCTTTTTCTTTGTGGGGAGGTGTTACATAGCCTATGATTTCATCATCCTTTGTGTAATTTTAACGCACAGTATGCTGCATGTTTGATCACGAGCGTGTTCTGCCTCAGTTCCCCCCTTCTACCGTTATAGTAGAGTAAGTCGTCCTTTCTGTTGTTCAGAGTAGGATTGTCAGCTCTTTGTCCCCTATGGCTTCATTTGCGCGTCCTTCTTACAAGTTGTATCAAGCTCTGCTGGCCCCTATATAATGAGCTCAGTCTCTACATTATTGCCACTTAGATCTACTCATCATTTTGTTCACATCTCTGTCCTCCCCTGTACAGTTGTTATTATTGTGAGTGCTCAGGAAGTTTCCAACCATCTGGCAGCTGTGTGTAATTTGAGTATAACTGTTGTTGCATTTTTTCTTGTACTGTATAGCGTAAGGTGTTGATTCTTAGGCCTAGTAACGTTTTTGTAATTCATGTAAAGTTCTTATTGTCAGTCATTTTTGATAATAGTTTGTGTCTGTAATAATTTATCTTGCATTAACTGAGCATTACCCAGTGTATTTTCATTTTATCAGGGCTGACTTAGATAAATTTACTCCTGCTAATTTCGTGTTAATAGAGGCTATTGCAGTTAACAATATATTTAACCTGTTTTTTTTTTTTTTTTTTTGCCATTACATTATCCTTATGAGTCCTGAATGTTTTGTTGTTAGTTTGGGCATTAAACTTTAACTTGTAATTTTACCTAACTCTTTTGTCTTGAACCTGGAACTTTACGGGACAGTAGTGATTTTTAGTATTCTCACTTAAAGTGTACATTATCTTTCTCTGTTCCGTAACAATATATATATATATATATATATATACATACAGTAGCCAGGAATGCAAGGAGACAGTGAAATGCGGCAGGCGAAATCCTAAGAATTATTCCACATTTTTTTTTTTTTTTTTTTTTTATACCCGCTTAGCGAGACGATTATATTGTAGAATCGCCTGCGTCTGAGTGTGTGTGTGTGTGTGTGTGTGTGTGTGTGTGTGTGTGTGTGTGTGTGTGTGGCCAAATTGTATCCAAACTTTGTGGGCGGTAACTCGGCGTATATGGCTTGAACCGATTAGATTCTGGCGAAGCTGCGAGGGTAAGCCTCTATTGCTAGAGGATTACTGAATTACTTTAGTGATGGCGGGCGATACGCATTCGTAGGAGAATGCTCTGGTTGTCCTTGTTGTTGTTGTTGTTGTTCCGGACTTGTCTGTACATGAAACCAGCGGGCCATATACATAAGTTTTCCTTCTGCAATTCACCTCCTCCGTTCAACGGAGAGGGAGGGAGTTGAAGGACGTTTGTATTATCTGACTGGTATCATAGCATGAAGCCCATCTCCAGAACCAATGGAAAGAATAAGAAACTGTACAATCGTCTTGTTCTGTCATATAACAACGGGAAATAGGTTTCAGAAGGGGGGATATCTCTGCCAGGTTAACAATTTGAGGCTCCTAGAACTTGCCCTTAAATTATTAGCTTTTTTGTCAGCTGGAACAGAATACCAGAGCTGGCCTGAATAATGGTAGGGTCAGGGTTTATGGTGACAGTATAAAAAAATCTCACTGAATCGTCTGTTTTTAGTCGGAGTAGAATGATAGAATTGTCCCAACCATTAGAAGGCTAAGGGGGACGAGGTATAGTCACAGAATCTTCTGTCAAATGACTTTCGTGCATTTAACGCTTGTTTCATTATTCCTTCCTCTTTCTCCCACTTATTTTTTTGTTCAGTTTCTCTCTCTCTCTCTCTCTCCAGTCTATTTCAGCGACCCTCCTAATTCCTCCTTCCCCCGGGCTCTTTCATGCTTTCCTTACGTCCACCTGACTTCTTTCTGTGTAACCCTTTTTCCCCCTCCTCCAGTCCTCCTTACCTGCCTCACCTTCACAGTCCTATTTTGCTGCTCTTTCAGTTTTCACTCTTCGATGACGTCTTTGCGTTATGCCATTCCCCTCATTTATGCCGTCTTCCATTTCCTTCTCCTCCATTTCCTTGTTTTTCTTCTTTATCTTTCCTCTGCGGACCGCCTTCCAGCTCTTTTCCTGCCTCTTTCCGGTGCCAACATCTTCCCTTACGTCCTCTCCACTTCTTACTTTGTCCTTATCTTTCTGCTGCATATCTCTTCTATTCATCCATTTGTCTCCCTTTTCTTCTTTCATTACCTATTTCTTTTTCATCAACTCCCATTTTCCAATTCTGTCAGACATTCCTTCCTCTCCTCTCGTCTGCCATGTCTTCCTCTTTTTGTCCCTCTCCTCTTCTTCCATTTCCTCTTTCCTGTTTTCCGCTCCCTAATCATCTCATTGCCTGACCGTCCTTGTTTATTAACTGCCCCTTTCCACTGTAAGATCAACTCTCATATCCTCCTTGTCTTTCCTCTGATTAATCCATCCTCTTCCTTCGCTTTCTGCTATTACTTTCTGATCGTTCTTTGGCTGATTACCTCTTCTTTTTCCTTATCATTCCATTGCTGACCCTGTCTTGTGTCCCCTCCCATCTCTTTTTCTCCACCTTCATCACCCTCCTCCTCCTCCTCCTCCTCCTCCTCCTTCTCTAAGCCACGCTTGACTACTCTTCAAGAATCCTTCATAATGCACCTCTCCTATCTGCGTCCCTCCTCCTGTTTCTTCATCTCGTTAACTTTATCTCAAGTCCAAATAATGACTTCCTTGGAATTCCATTTGCATGCCCAAGATGACTTCCATGACCCTCTTACCGTCCGACCAAAGCGGCATTAATATTCCTGCCCCTCTCTACGTCCCTCTTGTTTTCCACTTGTAAGGATCGCGGCTGGAGTCCTGGTGACTTGAGATTGTGTTCTCGAGGGGTTTGGAAGCTCTGTAACACTCATTTTATAGTGATTGATCTTTATTATTAAACATCAGTATTTTCTTTTATGATACTATTGTCAAGTTAAAACCGACATAAATTGCGTAAATACATGTAACATCATCATCATCATCATCATCATCATCGTCAGAAAGCTTGGAAAGAAGAATGACATGATTGTTGGAGAACTTAGCTACAGCATGCCCAGTGAAATGGAGCACACATCCAGCCCCTCACCATCCAAGCCACCGGGATCCTAACTCCACCTCACTGACATAATCATCCACACATATGCTCCTAATATAATCTGTGAGACAATTAATCCGATGACTAATAAGTTAAAGGGAAGCGGGATACGAAACGTCTGTCATGTACTTCTCCACACAAAGCCCATCTAACCCGCCATGTGAAGAAATAAACTGGTGAGGATAAGGTGTTAGGGAGCCTCCTCAGCCGGCGAGAATATTGATCTTCGTCTTTCTTGGTTTTGTTCTGATGCCACCGCCGCCTTCACCTCTTCCCTCTCACCTCCTGTTTCTCCTTCCTGGCCTCCTACTCTTCCAATATACCACCATGCCGTCTCTGTCGTATTTCCATGCCAGCTCCCACTTCTACTCCTCACCTCTGCTCTCACCTCTTGCACGTCTCTTCCTCTCCTGATCTCTTATCTCCACCTCTGCTCTCACCTCTTCCACCGTCTCTTCCTCTCCTGATCACCTATCTCCACCTCTGCTCTCACCTCTTGCACCGTCTCTTCCACTCCTGACCTATCTCCACCTCTTCTTTCACCTCTTGCACGGGCTCTTCCACTCCTGATCTCCTATCTCCACCTCTGCTCTTACCTCTTGCACTGTCTCTTCCACTCCTGATCTCCTGTCTCCACCTCTGCACTCACCTCTTGCACCGTCTCTTCTCTCCTGATCTCCTATATCCACCTACCACCGTCTTTTCTTCTCTCCTGAGCCAGTCGTAGGGCGGGGACTATAAATACCAGACAGGCAAGGGTATCGGGGAGGAAATCTCCATTTCTTCGTACAAGAAGATCAAGAAAGGCTTGCTAAATACTGGAGAACACTGGAGGTTTCGAGGGTCGTTCATTGCAACGCTGTCGCACTGTACCAGGGACCCTTGTTTTCGAACTCAGTAAATATTTCTCCAACATTCAGAGAAAATAAATATAGTTGAGACTTTCTTTCATTGGAAGAAAAATGTTATACATAGTATTTTGCAGTAACAGGAATGGGAAGAAAGGCAGAATTATATGATAAAATGGGTAGAAATTATCAGACATAATATCGGACTTCCTAAAAGTGCACCATTCTAGGCATTCGCATGGCAGTATCACCATTTTAATTCAAGGGAACAAGATTTGATGTGCGGACTGACATGAAAACTAACGCTAGATACTGTGCTCTTTCGCTCTCACTCTTATGATGCATTGTTTGGCATTAACTGAAACAGTTCTGTAGTTCTTTTACTTTAGCCTGACCCAGTTTTACGTAATTTTGAAGCTTATTTCACGTAGCTCAGTGGCGATATGAGACAGTGTCACAGTTCTGCGTCCTTTCAATAGTTCTTCTTAGTGATTTGCGTCATATGTTGGTGTTAATACTGTATATTGGTATAACTTAGCATATAAGATTAAGGGATAAAATGGCCAAGTTCTAGTAAAATAAAAGCTCATCTATAGTCGTCTGGCGCTAGCTGTAGTGAATGTGCTAGCTACCAGTACAGTGCCCTTTGTGAGCACGTGACGAGCGAGCGAGCGTTTGTACATACCCCTACCATTTTCATCTTGCTGCAAATTTTCAACATGTCTGGTGAGGTACTTGAAAAATAACAGAAGAATAATTGAGCTAAAATACTCTCTCTCTCTCTCTCTCTCTCTCTCTCTCTCTCTCTCTCTCTCTCTCTCTCACACACACACACACACACACACACACACACACACACACACACACACACACACACACACACACACACACACACACACTCACACACAAACCGCGCACGAGCTGATTTCGTCTTCTAAACGTAGAAAAAACGTTCATGTAAAATTATGAGCTTAATATCCGATATTTAATTGTCAGAATTCTTGCAAGAAAACTGCGTTACAACAGGAATTCTCACTTAAATCGATTTCATAGTGGAACATGTCAGTTGAAGCCCTCGGTACACTTCCTTGGAAAGCTGGAATTCGAAGGGGTGTCTTTGGTCTCATGAGTAAATAGAAAGCTAAAAACAAAATTTATCGTATGTATCTACCACCTGCCGAAGGAATCTCTGATCTCACTTAATAGAAAAGTTATTAGCCACTGAAAACCATCGCGGTCGGGCCATGTCGTGTCGGGCCGGGCCGGGTCGTTTTGGGCCGCTTTCCATCCTTCTCAGCCAGCTGTCTCTACTTTCCCCTCCATTGCACACGCACATTCCTCCTCCTAACCCACATGCTCATCCGTAACTCCACCTTTTTCCCACCATCCTATTCCTATTCCTATTCTCTCATCTCGCCCCTTCCTCCCCAAGCCTGTTACTGCCTCCATCTTCGCCTTTCTTGTTACCAATCTTTTTTTTTTTTTTTCCCACTACTTCGTCCCAAGTATACTCCCTCCAGCCATTCCCTTCCCTCTCCCTGCCCTACTCATAGCCTGCTTTTGTTCCCCACCCTCTTTTCCATCTAGCCATTACCTCCTCCCTCCCTCTTCGCTTACTCCCTTAGCTACTCCGTCAGCCAACCATCTCTTCCTCCCCTCCTTTGCACACATACCTTCATCTTTTCCTCTGAATACAACCAGTCATCCCCACCCACCTCCTTCTCGACCTCTCCTTCCTTCTTCTCTCCTCCTTAGGGAACCAAGCTCACTTCTCCATCCTCAAGTATCTCCTCGGCTTCCCGAAAGGATTAGAGTTCGGCTTCGAAACTTTTTGAGCCACACTTTAGTAATTTGCCACAAGTCCCTCCGACATGATATGAAAAGCACTCCCAGTAATACCATCACATCAGACAGCCCTTTCATGTAATTTAAATGAGCGGTGGATATTAGTGCAGAAATGGTGAATGACACGTGTAAGGCTCTTAGGAGGATCATTGAGTCTTAAGGAGAAGCTGTCAAGCGTATGATGAGAGTCGGAGAAGAAGAAGAAGAAAAGCAAGAAGAAAACTCCCTATCCAATCCACTTAATTGCACATCCTCCCACACACACGTTCCAGCTTCTCCCAGACATTATAAATTATAACTTCTCTCCCCATCCTTCATTTCTTTAGGTTCTTCACTACGCTCACGCCTGTTATCCTACTCTTGTTAGTTCTTGGCGAATATGTTTAACAGTGAGATTATCCTTTGTAATGGAGGGGTTAGGAAGGCTCCAGTAAACACCTTCACAAGATTGACGTCAGTTTCACTTGCGAGATGAGTCCTTGTAACGAAAGGGTTGCTACTTTTAGTTGATTTTCTTTCGCCAATCCTCTTCATATTAACTGCTTCTGTATTCTTCATTCTCGCATCCATCAGACAGTTGTACTTGGGTTGGAACAGACCTTACGAACTTGAGAGGTTAGTTATTAGTTTTTTTTTATCCCCTTAATTAGAAAAGGTTTTCTCTGTTGAATAACGTCGTCCACAGGTAGCAAGACCAAGCCAATATACTCGTTTAACGTACCAAATGCATGGACTAGTATTTTGTTTGTTACTATAGCTTGTACATTCTCTCTCTCTCTCTCTCTCTCTCTCTCTCTCTCTCTCTCTCTCTCATTCTTTAAACTCTAATGGTCGCTTACAGACTGCTGACTGGCTAAGGCTGATGGGACGGGGAGCCAGTGTGAAGAGAGGTGAAGAACGACCGTCTGTCCAGCAAAAGAAGAAGGTTAATATTGATGTTTGCTGAAGGAAAGGGAGGGCAGGGAGCCATGAATAGAGGCAAGGGGAAAACTGGAAAAGGGAGTATGCAGAAAAGACGGTGGGAAGGAGGGGAGGGGAGGGAAAAGGAGGGGTGGTTGGAAGAAGGGAGAGGAAAAGGGAAGGAGGGGAGAGGGGGAGGGAAATAGAGAGGCAAGGAGAAAAAAAAAATGGGAGTGTGGAGAAACGAAGGTGGGCACGAGAGGAGAAGTAGAGGTGAGAGAGGAAAAAAGGAGAAGGAGAGAGTAAGGAAAATGGAGTAGAGGGGAAACGAACGGAGTACATAGGAAAGCAAACAACAACAACAAACCTATTGTCCCTTATGGAGCTGTTCGTTTCAAAGAAGATTATGCCTGTGATATCCAGTTCTATGAGCTGAAGTTAAAGATAGCATGGCATGAAGGCCTTCCCCGCCCTCCCCCTAAAAAAAAAAAAAAAAAAAAAAAAAAAAAGGCAGCTGAAACCGGCAGGAAAAAGTAAGAAGGACCACCATGCAGTATAGAAAGAAAAAAATACCATTACAATTTCATAGGAAAAAGTGAAAAGGAAAATTGTATAATATTATATCCTTCACAAGCTTTATCTGTAGGGGAAAATTAATATTATCTGAAGAACTGCTGCTGTATTAGTCTGCCAGATTTCTAGGCAGCTTGTTCCATATGTTGACAGCCTTATGAATGAAAAATGTTTTGCATCATTAGACTGGAAACGTAGCCCAGTTTATGTATCGCCAGCAGATTTGGGGATTTTGCAACACAAACCTTCATCAGTATCGTCATTATAAAGAAAGAACAGAACAGGCCCCAGAAATGAACCCTGTGGTACTCTGCTTGTAACATTCTTCCAGTTCGATTCCATCTTATTAATTACAGCTCATTGTTTGTGTACGTTCTGTTAGCCAATTATCAGCCCATCTTCCGTGCATTGCCTCTCATACCATAGACTTTAAGTTTCTCAGAAAGTCGTTTATAGGGACCTTTGTTGAATGGTTTTTAGAAATTTGTGATAGAGTACAACAACCAAGTTAGTTTCATCGAATATACCAATTGTCACTGAAAAGTCAGGAAGATTAGTGAGGCATGATCGTTTATTCCAGAATCCGTCCTACGGGTTAATAATGAGATTATTTTGTTCTGAATGCCCAGCTAATATGTCTTTAATTATGGTTTCCCACAACTTGCATACTATCTGATTTTAAATTAGTTGGACGGTAATTTCAGTGTTGTTATTTATTGCCTTTTTGTTTTGTTTTGTTTATATTGGAGTTACATTAGCAAACCCAGCCACTGGGGGCACAAGCCAGTGCAACTCAGTGCCGGTCCCAAGCCCGGATGAATGGGGAGGGTTGCGTCATGGAAGGGCATCCGGCGTAAAAACTCTAGCCAACTCAATATGCGGAGCACAAAAGGAAACTTCATATCGGATCGGTCGTGGCCCGGGTCAACAACGACCGCCACTGGTGTGTTGTCCAACAGGGGGCCGGTGGAAAGCATGCGACTGTTGGACAAAGGAAGGAGAGGAGGAGAAGAGGAGGAAGACAGTCCCAGAGGAAGCGGGAGACAAGGGAGAGTAGAAGAGTGGAGATAAGAGTGGGATCTTTGAATGTGGGCACGATGACGGGTAAATGGAGAGAGCTGGCCGATATGATGGAGAGGAGAAAGTTGGATATACTGTGTATGCAGGAAACAAAATGGCAGGGAAGTAAAGCGAGGATGATTGGAGGAGGGTTCAAGTTGTTTTACCATGGCGTGGATGGGAGGAGAAATGGTGTAGGGGTGGTAGTGAAGGAAAAGTATATAGACAGTGTATTGGAGGTGAAGAGAGTGTCGGATAGAGTAATGAGTTTGAGGATGGAAACTGATGGGGTCCTGATTAATGTCATCAGTGCATACGCCCCGCAAGTGTGGTGTGACTTGGAGGAAAAGGAAGAGTTTTGGAATGAAGTAGAGGATGTGATTCAGAGCATACCCAGGGAGGAAAGAGTGGTTATGGGAGCGGATTTGAATGGGCATGTTGGAGAAGGAAATAGTGGTGATGAGGAGGTGATAGGTAGGTACGGTGTCGGGGAGAGGAACGCTGAGGGTCAGATGGTTGTTGATTTTTCAAAACGGTTGGACATGGCTGTAGTAAACACTTATTTCAAGAAGAAGGAGGAGCACAGGATTACGTATAAGAGTGGGGGAAGGAGGTCGCAGATAGATTATATCCTATGCAGGAGATGCAATTTGAAAGAATTCAGTGACTATGGTAGTGCCAGGGGAAAGTGTAGTAAGACAGCATAGGGTTTTGGTTGGAAAGATGAGTCTGAAAGTGAAGACAAAGAGGAAAGTGAGAGCTGAACCAAGGATTAGGTGGTGGAAGCTGAAGGAGCAAGACTTCAGTAGTAAATTTAGGGATGAGGTGAGCCAGGCTTTCGGAGGCAGGGAAGACGAGGACGGATGGGCAGTTATCTCGGAAGTGGTGAGGGTGAAAGCCAAGAAGGTACTTGGGGTGACATCGGGACAGAGGAGAGAAGACAAGGAGACTTGGTGGTGGAATGAGGAAGTACAGGATGGCATAAATAGGAAAAAGCAGGCAAAGAAGAATATGGCTAGACACAGAGACGAAGAAAGCATTCGGGAATATAAAGAGACGATGAACATAGCCAAGAAAGAGGTTGCTAAGGCAAAAGAAAATGCATACCAGAAGCTGAACGAGAAGTAGAATAGTAGAGAAGGGGAAAAAGGCAAGACCTGTACCGATTAGCCAGGCAGAGAGACAGAGCTGGGCGGGATGTGCAGCATGTTACAATGATAAAGGATGCAGATGGCAGTGTACTGACAAGTGAGAAGAGTGTACTAAGAAGGTGGAAGGAGTATTTCGAAGAGTTGATGAATATAGAAAATATGAGAGAGGGAAGGTTGGAAGAGTTGGAGGTAGTGAGTCAGGAAGTGCAAGAGATCAGCAGAGAGGAAGTGAGGAATGCCATGAAGAGGATGAAGGATGTCAAGGCAGTGGGCCCAGATGATATACCAGTGGAAGCATGGAGGAGCTTAGGAGAGATGGCTGTGATGTGGTTTACCAGATTGTTTAACAAAATCCTGGAGGGTGAGAGAATGCCGGAGGAGTGGAGAAAAAGTATTCTAGTTCCGATTTTCAAGAACAAGGGTGATGTGCAATGCTGCAGCAACTACAGAGCTATAAAGCTGATCAGCCATGCAATGAAGATATGGGAAAGAGTGGTGGAAGCTAGACTGAGAAGAGAAGTGAGGATCTGCGAGGAGCAATTTGGTTTCATGCCAGGGAGAAGTACTATAGACGCCATATTTGCTCTGAGAATGGTGATGGAGAAGTACAGAGAAGGCCAGAAGGAGTTGCATTGTGTGTTTATAGACTTGGAGAAGGCTTATGATAGGGTACCGAGAGAGGAGCTGTGGTACTGTATGAGAAAGTCAGGAGTGGCAGAGAAGTACGTGAGGGTGGTGAAGGACATGTACGAGGATAGTGTAACAGCAGTGAGATGTGCAGTAGGAATGATTGAGGGTTTCAAGGTGGAGGTGGGATTGCATCAAGGATCGACTTTGAGTCCCTTCTTGTTTGCAATGGTGATGGACAGATTGACAGATGAGATTAGACAGGAGCCTCCATGGACAATGATGTTTGCGGACGACATTGTGATATGTACAGTAGTGAGAGCCGGGAGGAAGCTGAGGCAGAGCTTGAGAGATAGATATATGCACTGGAGAGAAGGGGAATGAAAGTAAGCAGAAGCAAGACTCAGTACATGTGTGTAAATGAGAGAGATGAGAGGGGAACCGTGAGGCTGCAAGGTGTAGAGGTGGCAATGGTAGATGAATTCAAATACTTCGGGTCAACTGTACGAAGTAACGGAGAGTGTGGTAGAGAGGTAAAAAAGAGAGTGCAGGCGGGATGGAGTGGGTGGAGAAAGGTGACAGGTGTGCTCTGTGACAGAAGGGTCTCTGCAGAAATGAAAGGGAAAGTTTATAAGACTGTCGTAAGGCCAGCCATGTTGTACGGAATGGAGACAGTACCACTGACAAAAAGACAAGAGGCACAGTTGGAGGTAGCAGAATTGAAGATGTTGCGTTTTTTACTAGGAGTGACGAGGTTGGACAGAATTAGAAATGAACATATTAGAGGGACAGCACACGTAAGTCAGTTTGGGGACAAAGCTAGAGAGGCGAGACTGAGATGGTTTGGACATGTGCGGAGGAGGGATGAGGAGTATGTCGGGAGGAGGATGCTGGAAATGGAGTTACCAGGCAGGAGAAAGAGAGGAAGGCCAAAGAGAAGGTTTATGGATGTAGTGAAGGAGGACATGCGGGTGGTAGGTGTAAGAGAAGAAGATGCAGAAGACAGAGTAAGATGGAGACGGGTGATCCGCTGTGGCGACCCCTAAGGGGAGAGCCGGAAGGAGAAGAAGAAGAAGAGGAGTTAGCAAGTTTCCAGTCTTGTGGTACAGTGCACTTCTTAGTGGTGTATTTAGTATTTTAGTTAATGGTTTTAATATTTCATCATTCACTTGCCTTAAGATTCTGGGATATATTCTGTCACGTCCGGGTGTTTTGTGGATCTCTAGTTTATTGATCATAAATAGTACGATATGTTGGAGGACTACTGGGCCTTGGGAGTAGGCTGAGAAGCCTATGCCCAGAGTCGAGCACATTACTTAAAAAAAAAAAAAAACCGTCACTGATCATAATATTTCTTAGTCTCTTCATCCACATGTCCGGTGGCAGACGAGGGAATTGAACATGAATTTTCTATGGTAACTAGAGATACAAAAAAGCGTTAAATATTTTAGCCATCTCGATTTAATCATTTGTATATTCTCCATTTGCAGAAACTAGTGGGTCTTTTCTTGATTTCAGTTCGTACTTCTGATGCAACTACAAAATTCTGTCAGGTTTGTTTTAGTGGTGTTAAAATGTGCTTCCAGATTTTCTTTCTCTGGCCTTTGAACCTTTTGGGATTTTTGCAGGGATTGTGATACACATTTCTGTCATCCTTATTATTTGTGGCTTTATAATTTTGGTGGGCAAGCTGTTTAGGTGAAAGACAATTCCTATTAACGTTGTTCGGCTGTTGTGGCTTAGAGTTTCTCATAGGTCATATGGATCAGTACACATCCCTTTATTGTTTAAATAAGCTGTTCTGAAGACAGTGTCCATACGTCATGGACATCTGTTGATGGAATAATCAGGTCCAATTATTGAAACTCTGCTCTCTTGTAGTCTGGAGCTTTCTCATAACTTGAATTTTTACTAGTGTCACTGACGTGGTTGTAATAAAAGGCGTTAGGAGATATACACTGAGGTTGTTTGGCCATGTGGAGGGGATGGAGAGCGAGAGACTAACGAGGAGGAGGTATGCGAGTGTAATGGAGGGGGGGAGGCCGAGGATTAGATTGAGGGATGGAACGGAGAGGTATATGAGGGGGGGAGGGGGAGTGAGCTTAGGAGAGGGCAGTGAAATGGCGGGAGACAGGGCGACATGGAGGTTATTTGTCTGTGGCCACCCTTTACCGGGTTGAGGCGTCTGGTAATAGATAGATAGATAGTCGCTGAAATTAAGGTTAAATGTGACTGTGTGATGATCAGCGATACTGAACTCATCTCCAACAAGAACATTACCGACTGAGTTTTCCACTGTAGTCAGTACAAGGTCTGAAGATATTTCCTTCACGTGTTGGTTGTTCACCAAACTGATATAACGAGCTGTCCAACAAGTTATTGTACAAGTTCAGTTCTGTGTGTGCAAATAACGATTCGCTCCGCCTAGTTATAGGTAGATTAGCATCCCCAGAAATTACAGTGTTCTGAGAGCAAGAGACTTCTACAGTTCGTTCATATAATCTATTTTCAGCTTCACTGGACTGAGCTGGTGGACGATAAATCAGTCCGAGAGTCCCCTTTCCATGTGATTCATTTATGTGCTGCGTCAGTATTATCTATGGAAAACTTTGGAGTTATTACTGGATGAAGATTCGTTTTAATGTATAGTATCACCGCCTCCCATTCTGCCATTTCTCTCGCTGCTGAAAATAGTGTAATCTGGCAGACTGAAATCTGTTAAAAACTCTTTTTGCCCTGTAATATTAATAATACTTTAGTCGTAAACAAATGCAAGAGGCTGTAAATCATTAACTACTTATTTTGCAAACTACTTACATTAACGAGAAAAGCAGTCACATATCCATCTTTGTAGCAGGAATCTGGAATACTTGTCATTTGATTGCAGTTTGTTAGCATGCATGCCTCCTCTGAGCGCTGTGCGTGGGTGGAAGGGCAAGAAAAATGAAGAATGAAGGAAGCGGAAAGGGTAGGTGAAAGATATAGCGCGACACTGGGGGGAAAAAAAAAAAAAACGTTATACAGAAGGGAAGGTATGCAGGACGGGAGGGAAGGGAGAGAAGGATGGAAATGGAAGAAGAAAGGGGAGATAGTCTTGTGAAGAAAGAAAACAAGGAACTACGGAAAACGGGAGAAGAGAGGGGAGAAAGGAGGGAGGAAGAAGAGGAATTTACAGAAACGACGGCTGAAAGGAGGAAAAAGGAGAAAGAATGAGGGCGAAGAAGGAGGGAAGAGTAAGAGGAAAAGGAAAATGGGTATGCCGAAAGGAAGCTAGAAAGAGGTAGATGGGGTATGAGGAGGCTGAGGAAGAAGAAGGAGAGGGGAAAGAATGGATAACAGAAGGAACACATACTGAAGGAACGCAGCTGATGGTCACACTGATGATGGCACGGACGCTCTCCCTGTGCCCGTCCTTCGTTAAAACGCTAGCTTTGGTTCGAATATTAAGTTTGGTTGGGTCTGGGGGTGGGGTGACGAAGCCTCCTCGCTCCCACTTAGGGAAGGGTAACAACAATATTAATTTAACCCAAGCTTGCATCTTTATTTTATGTCAAACCAGGGTGAGATGAAAGAGCTTCACCCAGGCGTACAAGCAGCGTATGTGTAGTTATCATTTAGGAACATTTGATCTGCCACTTAGATATACATGAAACGAAGAGGGTGAGTAATAGGGGAAAGAAGGAGGAGGGGGGAGGGGCGACATATGCAGAAGAAAATATCAGAAAATGTGGAGAGAAGGGTGATGGGGGAGTCTGAGAGGAGTGGAGGGAAAGGGGAGATGGGAAGGAGTAATCAAGCATAGATATTTCGTTTACGATAAAAGAGTGGGAAGGAGGAGGAGGGGGGGAGGTAGACATATATGAAAGGAAAAAAAAAGAAAGAATAGAGGAAAAGTGGATGATGAGGATAAGGGAAGAAGATAAGGGAGGGGTGGGAAAGGAAGAAGGTGAAAAGAGGAGAAGATGTAGATTTATTTTTTCTGAGGAAGGGAAGGAAAGGGGGGGGGGAGAGGACAGATTTGTGAGGAAAGAAGAATGAAGGGGGGGGGGGAGTGGGAGGATGAGAAGAGTGTGTGGAGGGAACGGAGGGAGAAAGGAGGCATATTAATAGATAGGAAAGATTAGAAGAGAAGGAGGAGGACGGGGAAAAAGAAGGAAAAGTGAGGACGAGGAAAAAGGAAAGGAGGGGAGAGGAGAAGGAAGATGGGGGAGAACTCGGGCAGAACGGAGGAAGAGGAAGAAAGTTGCTTATATGTATAGAAGGGAGAGGAGGGAGAAATAAGGGATTGGAGGGAAAGGGAAGATTTTTATGGAAAGAAGGAGGGGAAGGGTAGAGGAAGATTGTGCGAGAGATTTATGGAAGTGAAAAAGAAGGGGAAGAAGGGAAAGATAATAGGGGAGGTAGATTCGAATGCATACACAGAAGTGGAGAGGACGGGGATATCGATTTGGAAGAAAGGAGAAGGGGAATGGAAGGAAATGGAGGGGAAGGCAGGCAATGAGGACGTGAAGGAGAGGAAGAACAACGGGAAGGGAATGAAATGAAGGGAGGAAGGAAAAAATAAGGGAACAGAGAAGAAGTTTTTTAAGTAAGGAAGAGCTGGGAAAGGGATGGGAAGGAAGGAGGACGGAACGGAAGGAACAAAAGAGGAAAAGGAAGGAATGGGGAAGGGAAGGGAAGGAAGTGGGAAGAGAAGGATGGAAAGGAGGAAGAGAAGGCAGGATGGAGGAAAAGGAGGGAAGGAAAGAGAAAAGGAAGGAAAAGGGGAGAGAAAGAAGGAGGGAAAGTACACGAAGGAGCAAGGGAAGGAGGGAGGAAGAAGGAAAGGAAGGTGAAGGGGAACTAAAGTAAAGGGGAAGGGAAGGAAGTGAAGAAGCAATAAAAAGGAAAGAAAGGGAAAGGACGTGGAAGGGAAAGAAATGAGATGCGAAGAAAGAGGAAGGGAAAGGATGGAAGGAGGAAGCAAAGGGAAGGAGGGAGAAGAGGAGAGAGGGAGCAAGGAGAAGGGAAAAAGAAGGAAGGAGGAAGTAGAGCTAGAGGAATGCAGGGATTGCGAACGTTGCGCAAGAATCCAAATTAAATATGCAGTCCACCTAGTTTAAGAAATGCTTGAAGCTGCAGTAAGACGGCTGACTCACATTCTCAACAAGGCAACTCCAAATAATGGATAATATTTGAGAGAGAGAGAGAGAGAGAGAGAGATTGGAGGGCTTTTTGTTTTCTAGGGTACGGTAAAATTTTGTGTGGATGTGTGTGTGGACTGGAAGAGTTGCACTGCCTTTTTTATTTTTTTTTCATTCATTTCTTAATTATCCCGCGTGCTCTTTGTCCTGGTGCTTATTTTGCTAACATAATTATATTAGTTCTACTATTGAAACTAATTTCCGGCTTCCCGAATATGTATTGTAAACTTTACTCTTTGGCTGTCGCGTCATTTCTAGTCCTGTATTCCATCTCACGCCAGGCGGTCATTTTCAACTGTTCCTTCTCATTTTGTCATGGGTGGGACAGGTCTAGTGTTCTATGCCAGTTAACACCAGACGATTTTACTCAGCTGAAAGTGGGTTGAAGGAATCTGTGTGTTAGGTTGGCAATACGTGTAGGCTGATTGAAGAAACAACACAGTTCATTATTTTCATGAACAAAGTATGTAGATTTCTTCACGTAGATATTGCGGTATGCTTGTTAGTCTCTGTCTGTCTGTATCTATGTATATATGTTGCAATGTACGCACTTAACAGAATATTTCTAGCAACAGGAGCATCTCTAGGAACGGTCCGGTCAGTCAGTCATGCCAGACGATTTTCATTCACAATATGGTTTGCTCTGGTGAAGCCCCACGTGGTGCTTCACTGTGATTTGTTCAAGATTTGCACACCCAGGGTATCACAGTATTTCATTCTAGCAGTGTCCCTTTTGGTGATTTGCTTTATTGGAGCCCCTGATGGTCCCGTATCTGTTTAGTCCTTGTGTACTCTTATTTTGTATTAATAATAATAATAATAATAATAATAATAATATTATTATTATTATTATTATTATTATTATTATTATTATTATTATCATCATGATCATCATAATCATCATTTTTATTATTATTATCAAAATCATCATTTTTATTATTATTATTATTATTATTATTGTTGTTGTTGTTGTTTTTGTTTTTGTTGCTTCGTGGTGATGTGAGGGAAGAGAGGAAGAGTGAGGAGGTCATACTTTTCCCGTAAACCTTTTTCTACAAGTGTTTGTCTGTGTATTATCTTCAGTCATTTTATTCAGTTAGCGGAAAGTTTTAGAAATACAGGGATTAGATATAGTACAGTCTTCGTATGGTGATGACCTGATTACATGGAAAAGGCGTTATCTCAGTGAAAGGGTTAACTTTTATCTGGTACGGCATATGTTGACAGAGACAGATTTTCTTTCCGTTGGTAACCTACGTTAAATATCAGTTCCTCTTCGCATCTCTGACAAAAATTTCCTCACGTAAATGGCTGAGTCACGCCCGAATATCATATCTTTATTTAAACAGATGCATATTTTTCCTTTAATACCGAGAATTCTTTTATCATCTATTTTGCTAACATTTCATATTTCGTAGCCCGATTTTTTTTTTTTAAGGAAGAAAGTAGTAAAGGAAGAAAGTAGTATATAATCCCAGTAATCCCTTGATTCAGACAGCGTAAATCTCCTTTTCATCACCCACCACCAAGCGATTACATTCAGCACAGGAGTGGGATTTCCTTCTGGGGAGGGATTTATGATGTTTTTAGTTTACTTCTTCGGTTTGAAAAGTCCTCTAAGTTGAATAAAATCGTTTGTAGATAGCAAGAATAACTGTAAATTTTGTTATCGGACTGGAAGCGTTATTGCTTTACTATTATCACTATCCTACTCGACTGCCATATGACCTGCTGACTTGTACGAGTAGTTGCCTGATAAATAACGCCTCTAAAATGCTGATCCCCCTCATCTTTTCTCACCCCAGTCCTTCACCCCTCCCCTGCTTACTACCATCCCAGTTGTCCATTACTATCCTATCCAGTGCACACCATCATCCCAGCCCCATCCACTACCATTCCACCCATGCACACTACCACACCCATCCCATGCCGAGCACCACCACGTCCCTGTCAACCCCTACTCTAACCTTGCCCACCATCTCCCAACTCTGCCCACTACATAGTCTCAGCGGCCATTCCACCCCTGCCCACCGCCACAACACTGCCACCCTCCACCTTAACCCTATGGCAGTGGTGGACTCATCATCTGTCAAACCGTGTAGTGCTCAGGTGCGTAAATCCCGGTGAAAATGTTCATCGAGAAAGCAAATATCCAGACTAAAAATAACCTATCGCTACAAGTTTACCATCTCACCCTTTCCCACCATCAAACCCCTACTGTCACCCAGCCTCCCGATCACTGGTCAGAATTACGACTTGTATTCTTTAGTAAGATGACGTTTGATATTCATGCTGTTCAACAAAGATTGAACTTTCGTACTGAACGGGTTGGTAAAAACTGCATGTCGCCCCTCTAGTTAGAAAACTCCCATCAGTGCTGAAGAAAACATTATGACTAAAAAGAATGAAACGAATACTACGTCATCGGAGTGAAATGGTTCGCAAGAGTATATCATAAATATTTAATTTTTTGGTGTTGTCCAATGAGTATTTAAGTGCCCCTCTAGTACTCATGGGGATAATGAAACTGTATCAACTGCCCTGCTTTGAAAATTCTCATCTAAGATGAATGAAACTGTCTTGAGATAGTAAGAACAAGCCCTGACGCTTTTGCAATCAAGGATTTGAGTACCATAAAAAAATTATATATATATATATATATATATATATATATATATATATATATATATACGGTTACCGTATATAATTCAGCGATGTTATTACCTTAATCCGTCTGGCAATAGTACGAATAATCTACGATAATTAAATGTGTGGATTTAATATTCTGATAAACTTTATTGTTTCATAATTTGCACAGTTTTGGAGCGACTGCCACCGAAAATCAGGAGCGGAAGAGGGATGGGTATCATTACTGGGGCTCTCGGCAGAAGTGATCGCCTGACAGGGGAAGAAAGCAGATCGAATAGAAGAGTAACAAAAAGATACGAAATTGCCCACCAACTGGTCTAAAGCTTGTATATTTGAATTTGCCCTGTGACCTTGACCTTCGCTGATTGTTCTCAAAATCGATTCACTTCATCCTTGCTTTATCCTGAACCTTGCCAAAAAGTGTGGTCGAAATCAGGCCGAAAATATTTAAGTTACCGTTGCCATGTGACCCTGACCCTTTACTGCTCCCCATGACCTTGAAATTTAATTGACTGGTTTCCAGTTCCAAATCTTTATTCTCACCTTACACTGAACCCTTCCACAAAGATCGATTTAAATTTGGCAAAAGCTGTTAAGCCCTCCTTGTCCTATGACCTTGACGTTTGACCTGTTGTTCGAAAATATATGGGTCAGCTCCTTGATTGACCCTTAACCCTTTCACAAAGATTGGTCCAAATTAGATCAAATATCTTCACCCCTTCCGCAATGTTTGGTCTAAACAGGATGGAAACTGTTTAAGTTGCCCTTGCCCTTTGACCTTGATTTTCATCTTATTGTTCATAACGATTTATTTCCTTGGATGACCCTCAACACTTCCACCAAGTTGGCTAAAATCGGAGTAAAATTGCTTGGGTTATATTGTTTATCATTATTTATACAGGACAATCTTTGACTTTGCCCCTTGATCTTGACTTTTTAGTAATCGTACTCATAACTGACTTATTTCATTCTTACATCAACCTGAACCATTTTACAAAGGTTGGCCTTAATCAAATAATAATTGATTAAGGTGGTATTGCTAGGTCAACGTTTGCCCCAGCCCTGTGATCTTGACCTTCCACATTTGGTATAAGAAAAGAAATAATAATACGTCCTGTTTGTCCAACTGCAAATTCACAACCTTGACCAAGTTTGGTTGAAATTGAATGAAAACATTTTGAGCTCTTTTGTTCACACACACACACACACACACACACACACACACACACACACACACACACACACACACACACACACACACACACACACACACACACACAGTCAGTCAGCTAAAACAAAACAAAAAATCCACTTGAACGGTTATACTCGTAAAGATGAGGAAAAATGAGGATAATGAAAGTAAAGAAAGAAGCAGAGAAAAGAGATCGAGAAGGAAAGAAAATAAATAAGGAAAATGTATCAAAGACGAGAATGAGAACGAAATCATAAGTATGGAAAGGAGAAAAAAAAAAAGGCGTATGATTACAAGGGAAAAAATATAGACGATTCAAAGTTTTACGTACAGGAAAATGAAGACAGAAACAAAATTATATAGGCAAGAGAGGAATTAGATAGAAGGGATCAGGAAGAATGGGGAGAATTTAAACGAGAGGATAAGTAGGGAAAGAAGGGAGAGACTAAAATATTTTGACAGAGACTAGAAGGAAATTGCATAAAAGGGGAAGGACTAATGGTGAGCATTATAATAGGAGGGAAGGTAAAGGAAGAAGAGGATTTAATGCCATGTCAACAGATACGGAAAATTAGACAAAATGGTGAAGGGAATGCAGTGATAAAATAAGAGCCTAAGTAGAATAAAGGGAAAAAAAGAAAAAGAACTGAGGAAAAGAAACCTAAAGAGTTTTTGGTCAAAGAATTAAAATGTAGGAGACAGAAGAACAAGGAGAGGAAGAGAGAGAAAAATAAAACGAGAGGGAAGATAAAAAATGGATAAAAATGTAAGCATAAAAAGGGGGAAGAATTAATACGAACGACTGCATCGAGGAAGGAAAGGGGAGGGACAAAAATTTTTATGATAGAAAATTACCCCCTGCCTTCTTTCATATGCATAACCTGGATTCCGAGAGAGAAAAATTTGGTAAAAAGAGAGACTTTTAGAGGCGTCCTCCCTGACCGAAATGGAAAATGGTGTCACTATTGGCTAATCTCATCCACAATTTATGATGCCCTCTCTCTCTCTCTCTCGACCCAGTAGGAGACAATCGGGGACTGGCCAGTGTATTACTTCAAAACTCGCACATGCAGCAGTTTTCTTTGAAATTCCAGATACTTCATAAAATCCACATGAAAATGGATCAGCAGTCATTCAGGGCTGAGAATAAGAATAAAGCCGCGTTGCTCACTTTTTTACGGCGTTTTTGTGACAAGACTTTCCTGACACTGGGGTAGGATAAAAATGTGTGTATGTAGGAGTGGAGTGGCTTTATTTGTGGGTTTTTGCTGCTGTGTGTTCCTGTGTTTTAATGGCTTGCTTGCTCACGCCTGACATTAACAAGTAAGTCTGCTCTATACGTACAAACTGTGATTTACGGCAAAGAACAACATATCCCTAAGACCGAGGAACATTACGGTACTTAATGTCCCTAGAGAACTGACCGAAAGTCTCGTGCTTGGGTAGAGGCGTGTCAGTATTTTGGAACATAGGGAGAGAAGTGCATGTGAAAACTGTGTTGTACTGGCTGCGTTTGTGAGAGAATTTATATATGTCACTGGGATTAACGTCGACTGGGTGAAAACTTATTAAATCGCCTGAGTGTACCGACTACCGTACCCTCTTCAATGTCTGCCTCCAGGTGGTATTGAACTCTACCCAGGAGAACTGGACGATGCACAGGTTACCCTACTGACAGTCCGATGTTCCATTCATTATGCTACAAGACGATTATATTTAGCTAAAGAGAGCTTCCAAGTAGAGAAAAAGTTAGTGAAGACTGTTATCTAATTCTTGTAATTCAGAAATTGTATCTAAAATAAATAAAGTCGTCTTTAGTGAACATAAACATGAACAGCAGTGGTAAGGGTTTAACACTCGCAGATTTCTCTGATTTACCCTTAGCTGAATATAACTGTTTGGTGTTGGGTGGAAGAGAATTCTAGAGTTGCCCCGTTTTTTAATAAAGGTAAGTAGACTTAGACCGATTTTTAGGTGAGCGGGCAGTTCTTCTTTTCAGTAGCAATGGAGTGATATTTTTCATTCGTTCACTCCCAGGAAAACATTTATTGGTTATTAGTGATTTTACTGTATGTTTAGGTCCAGGGGGCATCTTGGAAGAGGAAATATTAATGAAAACCATATCTAAATCTCCAATTGAATAAGTCTATCCTAAGTTTTCCGTAGGTTGTCAAGTAAACTTCAAAAAAGTAATTATATTGACGAGTGAAGGGTATTCTCCTAAAAGGTGAGAGTGATTAAGAATGTGTCAACTTTATTGAAGTTATGGACTCTTCGGAAGTAAGGATGAAAGACAAGGAATGTTCACATTTCTAACCCAGATCATTTATCGTTCAGAACATAGTACACATTATGGAGCAAACGTGAACACATTGTTGCATTCTCATGGCTGTTAGTACAGGTACGAAGTAAGACCAGGAAAACACAGAATGCAGATGAGAGCTTTTGACCAAAAAAAAAAAAAAAAAAAAAAAAAAAAAAAAAAAAAAAGTACATGATAAGCATTCCAATCCATATGTCATACATACTTGGGTGTATAGGCTATGCTGATATGCTGATGTGTATGCTGCAAAAATTCACAATATTAACATTTGTACATTACATAAGTACATGATATTCGTCACCATTTTTGCTCATTTCCCCATTTAGCACAGTACATAAGACTTCTTGGCGTTTATAGTATCTTCCCAAAATTCTCGTGTTGTTACATCGAAATTTATCATTAGCTTGTCTGACTTTGGCATATCATTGGCACATAAAATTTTTCAAACTTAAATGTTTCTTTGAACTGGACATAAATATCGCATGATAATATTTTGGTCAGCTCATCAAGTTTCCATTAAGCATTCCCACACACTACAACAAGCAACCGTCGCGTGAAATTTTTCTCTCTCTCTCTCTCTCTCTCTCTCGACTTTGTGATGCAATCTAGCGTCACCCTCTCCCTCTCCGCCTCTCTCGCTTCCAATCACATTCTCCTGTGTCTCTCCTCTATCCTGGACGCCCTCCTACTTTCGTCTGATGCGCCTCTGCCTTCCTTGATTCCAGTGTATGTCTGCGTCTTACCATTTCTCTCTATTATTTTATCTTTTAATATGAGTTGCCTCTCTAGTTTTACAGTTAAATACTAAACTTGAAGTAGGTCCACGTCCCAAATGAAACAGAAGAGAGGCTAATGGAAGTCTTGTAACCAGATGGACCTCTCTCTCTCTCTCTCTCTCTCCTCCCTTATATGTCCTTCCTTCTTCCCTCTCCGTCCAAGGTCTTTCCCCGTTTCCATTTTTCCCGTCCCCTTCCAGCCATCATCTTGTCCCTTACGTCCATATTTCTATCCCTGCCTCCCTGTGTCACTCTCTCCCTATCTCTCCCTTGCCCTCCATGCACTTTCCTCCAGTGTTTCCATGTCAAGACACCCCTCCCTTCTCATCGCTAAAGGAGGCTTCCTAACACCTATTCCCAAGCGAATTATTTTGCTTATCATATCTTGCTGTCCTGTTTTGTATTACTTTAATCCCTCTGATATCACCATACTTACACACATTCCAATGTTTCCATCTCCAACCCTTTCTCTTCAATTACTGTGATTCGAACTATGCCATGTCTCATTGGAAAAGGGAGTATAATAGAAGTTTTCCAATCGAATGGACCTCTCTTCTCCATCACATGTACTTCCCTTTACCCTCTCCCTGTAATTTCTTTTTCTCCCCATTTCTATTTCCTCTCTTCCCTTCCCCAACCAACCGACTGAACTCCTACGTCCCTCGTTCTCTCCCTCCCTCCCTCTCAATCTCTCTCAATCTCTCCCTTTGTAATTCATCCTCACCATGCACCTTCCTGCACCCTTTACATGTTACGGTATCCCTTTCGTCTCTCATCATCTGCCCAACACGACACAGTTACACAGAAGACCGTATTTCTAGATGATTTTAGAGACTTCCTAACGCCTCATCCTTAGTGAATCATTTTGCACATCACAGCTTAATAATCTTGTATGTTACTGACGGAAACTGTATATACTGTATATAAAAAAAAAAAAAAAAAAAAAAAAAAAAAAAAAAAAAAAAAAAGCGAAAGTAAGTTGTAATATGAAAATAAATCACCGATGAAAAGGTGCTACCAGCTCTCCGATGCAAAGCTGTATCCTTCGTAGCATATCTTCCTTCTCTATTTATTATTATATAAAAATAATCGCCATTCTGTATTATGCTGTCTATTTTTTTTTTAAATTACATCAATGTTAAGCATTTTTTTAGGTATAATGTGCAGAATAAACTGGTAACGGCAAGGCCTTACCAAATTTCTAAAGCTAATTACATAGCATAGTGTCCACAATACAGTATGAGGACTAAAAAACCTTTCCTGTCATACCACTACTTTATCTGTGAGCATTATGCCCTCCCAGTCTTCCATGCTTGGATATATCTTACCAAGAAGAAGGAAAAAAAGACATAAATAAATGTCAGTATACTATAATTGTGTAGGCCATTAAGACAAACAGGTTATGTTAGGTCTTGGTCTTTCACTTGAATTCGACCCACAACGTATATTGTTTCATCCACCTGTCTACCCGTCTGCTTGTCTGTATCCGATGTTTCTACCGTTAGTTGTCTTTTCGGTCTTTCTGTTTAATTCCCGGGATTCGAGATAGGACAGTATCTCAGCTGACAAGAGTCTAATCGAGGCCTTGTAACCAAATAAACCTCTCTCTCTCTTCACCCTTACATGTCATTTTTTTTTTCTCTTCTCCGTCTAATGTCTTGTCCTCTCATGCATTTCTCTCGTACCCGTCCCAGCCATCCTCTTGACCCTTACGTACATTTTCCTCTCCCTCCGTTCCTCTCTCGATATCAGTATACTTCCCTTTCTCATCAATCCCCACCAAGCGTTTTCCCTAACGTCTTACATGTTTCGGTACCCCTTACTTCTCTCTTTGTCTGCCGGGACAAAAAGCGGTATATATATAAAAAATGCAATAGGAGGAGTACAGTTTTTTTTTTTTTATCTTTCTACTGCCCCTGCCTTTTCTTCATCTGTCCGTCATCCAGTTTTTTGTTGACCTTCGAGGAGTGTTGGGGTCCAGGGCTAGGCTACTTAGTCCAGGCATTTGAGGGGAGAGTGACCTGTTGCTCTTCCCTGATTAGTGTTATATGAGCAGTAGAACCCAACATTCCTTAGGATGGAAACCTTTATGAAAAGGCCACAACCGATTGAATTGCAATAACCCACTAGTTGACCAGACATCCATTTGGATATATGGTTCCTGCTTCACTTCATAAATGATATCCTGGGCTTTAAGAAACCATTCCGCCTGCACTAGATGAAAATTCAACTGAAGGTAGCAGTACATCGAATGAGTGGATGCGTCGATAATCCTCCAGGCAAGAATTTATCCAACTCAGATGTTCGTTTAACAATCCTTCCTTCTCTGTTGGCTGTCATGCGCCTAATTGCAAGAGGTCTTCCCGGGTGGAGAAAAAAAAAAACGGCTTCTACCACTCCACTTTTTAGTACTTCCTCCCACAACTTCAAAACCTCATCTTATTATTCTCATATTTTCCCACCAAATTCTTAAATGTAGAGGAGGAAAGGGTGGCTGAGATTGGGGCGGATGGAAGGGTGCAAGGAATAAATGTGTTGGGAGAGCTGAATGATTTTTTGATCACGAAGGAGGAAGTGGAGAAGGCAGTAAAGGAGATGAAAACAGGGTAAGCTGCAGGTATGGATGGGTGTGCTGTGGAATGCCTGAAGGGTGGTGGAGTGACTATTGTTGGCTGGTTAGTAAGATTGTTGAATGTGTGCTTTGAGAAAGGTATGGTGCCAATTGACTGGGCAAGTGCTTGTGTGGTCCCGTTGTATAAAGGCAAGGGTGATAAGCATGAATGTACTAGCTTTAGGGGTATAAGTCTGTTGAGTGTTGTAGGTAAGGTGTATGGTAGAGTGTTAATTATGAGAGTTAGAGAGGGTACAGAGGGAGTGATAGGTGATGAGCAGTGTGGCTTTAGGAGAGGGAGGGGATGCGTTGATCAGGTGTTTGCTGTGAGACAAGTGTGTGAAAAGTATTTAGCGAAAGGCAAGGATGTGTTTTGGGCATTCATGGATTTAGAGAAAGCGTATGATAGAATTGATAGGGAGGTTTGTGGACTGTTTTAAGATTGTATGGACTTGATGGTAGGTTACTAAAAGGGGTGAAAAGTTTTTATGTAAATAGTAGAGCGTGTGTAAGAGTGGGAAATGCTGTGAGTGATTGGTTTCCCGTGAGAGTGGGGCTGCGACAGGGATGTGTGATGTCGCCTTGGTTGTTTAATATTTACATGGATGGTGTTGTAAGGGAGGTGAATGCAAGAGTTTTAGGTGGAGGTCCGAGTTTGGTGAATGTTGATGGTGGAGAGTGGAATCTGAAGCAGCTGCTATTTGCAGATGATACTGCACTGGTGACTGATTCAGAGGAGAGATTGAGACAGTTGGTAGAGGAGTTTGGAAGGGTGTGTGAAAGGAGGAAATTGAAAGTAAATGAGAATAAGAGTAAAGTGATGAAGTGTACGAGGTTGATAGATGGTAGGGGGATGAATATAGTTTTGAATGGTGAGTTGCTTGAGGAGGTAGATTGTTTTAAATATCTAGGGTCACATGTTGCTGTGGATGGAAGAATAGATGCAGAAGTGAAGTTTAGAATAAATGAAGTAGGAAAGGTGCTGAGAGGAATGAAAAAAGTGTTTAAATGTCGTTCGCCTGGAATGGATGTAAAGAGAAGGCTGTATGAGGGTGTTGTGGTACCGACTGCGTTATATGGGGCTGAAACATGGAATATGGGTGTAGCAGAGAGGAAAAGTTTGAATGTAATGGAGATGAGGTGTCTGAGGAGTATGTGTGGAGTGACTCGTATGGATCGGGTGCGAAATGATGAAGTGCAAAGGAGAACTGGACGTGTTCGGGAGATGGCTGGTAGAGTTGAGCAGAGGGTGTTGCGATGGTTTGGGCATATGGAGAGAATGGATAATGAGCGATTAGTGAAAAAGATAACTAGATCTGATGTGAGAGGTGTAAGGCTGAGAGGAAGACCACGAATAGGATGGATGGACAGTGTGAAGAGAGCGCTGGATGCGAGAGGGATGTCTGTTGAGCAAGGAAGAGTGGCTGTGCGTGACAGAAATAAATGGAGAGAAATTGTGAATGAATAAGTGATGACGCAGCCCTGAGGGGATATTCTCCCGCATTTGGTCTGATCAGCTAGTCAGGTCAGGTGCGGGTAAGGGGATGGGTCTGTTATGATGTGGCAGGGGTAAACCAGTTCTGCTGTCGGGTCCTGCTGCGGATGTCACTGATTGCATTGCGCAGTTGACCCTTGTGCGGTGTGGTGCGGTGAGGATCTGTCCGTTCTCCCCTTTGGGGCTAAGATGCGAATGAATGTGTTTGAATGGATGAGTAAATGGGGAGTGTGTCGTCCTGTCTCGGCTACCTCCCTTTCCTTGGGGGAAGCAGCCTAGGTATATAGATAGATAGAATTTTCCCACCAAATTCTTCACCCCGCTTTTCAGTACTTTCACAACTTCAAAATCTCATCTGCTCATTCTCGCATTTTCCACTTCCGCTATTATCCGTATTACAGTATGCCACAGGCTTTGGATATTGATCGATTAACCAAACCAGCTTCAGCAGTGCCGATGCTGCCGCATAACAGTTGACTTGGCGATTATAAAGGTAAAATAAATCTAATAAAAACTGATACTGACCATAAACGTCACCTTTTAAACTTCATACATAATAATGAAAAAATGCAGTCAAACAATTTTAATAGTTTGTTATCCTTACAGATTCAAGAGCTCCCATTATGTACCGGTATTTAGTGATGAATATAGAACTCTCTTTCCCTCCCTCTGGCAGCTCACGGTGATCTCGTCAGTTAATTTCGTTAATTGAATGATATCCGTATTACTGTATTATTCTATCCAGGCGGCTTTACTCATATTAGGAGAGATTTTACAAACTCGTGGAAGGGGGGGTGGAGGAGGAGAAGGTTAAGCACAGCTTTCACCTATCGCTTTCACACAAATGTTCTTTCCTAAGTTGAATAAACTCTGGATGATCTGAAAAGAAAAATTAAAAGTGTGTTATAGATCTGTAGGAGTTAATATTTGTCTTTAGCATTCTTCATTCGAATGTCGTGATGTATTTAAAGATCCTGGTGTTTTTCATCAGGGATATAATATGACAGTTTCGAACCCTCCCCCACAAATAAAAAAGGATGCTTGGAATGAAAGGTGTGCAAAGACGAACGTCATTATTTCACTTCTTGCCTTTCTTTCCTTTTCTTTAGCTGATAGAATAGTTTTGTTAGCTATAACCTTCCTTATAACAAATAGCCATGAACGGACCAACTGGTTTGTTGCTATTTGCTTTCTTCTTTGTACGCCCTCTCTCTCTCTCTCTCTCTCTCTCTCTCTCTCTCTCTCTCTCTCTCTCTCTCTCTCTCATAATGATTCCCCTTTCCACAGCCTTCCTCCATCTCTCACAACCTCCTCTCCCTCTCTCACACAGTCTCTCCTCACCAGCAGCTCCTTTCTACCGCTCTCCTAAATCCCCCACCCCCACTTTTATCTTTCTCCTTCAGAACCCTTTCCTTCCCTCTCACGCCCCTTCTCCCCTCCCCCAACCCCTCCCCCCCCCCCCGTCCTTACCCATATGCCGCAGTCAGCCTTCTCTGAAGGATTTTTTTTTTTTTTTTTTTTCTCGAACTGGAGGGGTTGGATACAGCCTTCATTAACTTCTAAAATCCAGCGAATGTTTATCCGTCATAGGCCTGTTGTTGCCAATAGACGATTTTGTTTACCTTTGTAGAGACATGGAACTTGGCCATGGGCCAACAATGAATTGATTAAATTTGGGGACGGATCCGGATCCTATGTATCCCGCACAATATCTCCAAAAGTTCTCAACGAATTGCAAAAAAGTTTTGTGGAAGAGTGGGCCATGGGTCAAGGAACAGTTGGTTAAATTTGGGGGCGGATCCGGATCCTTTTAATGGCAATGGCATTGGCGGAGGTATGCGCCCTCAGAGTGCTTTCTAGTTGTTAATTCTGGTCTCTGACCGACTAGACCCATCAACCGCAGGCAAGCAAACACCCCTGTAGGGCCGACCCATGCAGTAACTTTATGTTCCCTTGCGGCAAACAACGTCTAACCACAATGTGGGGCGAAAAGAGTGAGGGGGTTTGGTTCCCGGATAAGTACAGCATTACCTTTCAACCTAATTAACTGGAGCACCGTTGTTGTAGGCTCCTCATCACTCCGTTATTGGTTATATGGTTACCACCTAGCGTTGTAAATATTTTCTTGGTTTATTGGAAACTCTTAAGTTTGTCACTTAGTGCTGGATCACCTGAAGTGGAAAGAACAGTAATAAAAGTGATAGGGAAGGTGGGAGAAATAGGATGAGAGGAAGGGAGACATAGGAAAAGAATGATAAAAGATAAAGGAAGTGTCATCATGCTGAAGAGGGTTAACATTCTCTTCTACTTTAAAGAATTATGTACATGTTAAAGAATTTATAACAAGCATATAAAGGGAAGAAGAAGGCTTATATTACAGCTTCTCATCTACACTATGATCAGTATCGCCTGGTGCTAGCTAAATATAATTCGTAGATGTAGTAGTAGTAGGAGTAGTAAGAGTAAAACAACCCATCTGTCTGGCCGAGCTGACTCATATTTACCGCAGGCAAATAGTCGCCCCTTCACGACCGTCCCTTGCTGTGAACCGATGTTCCCTTGTGATGGACAGCGGTTCGCAACAGCGAGGCCCGGGGAAAGGTGTGAAGATTTAGTTCCTGGTTGGATGCCGCATTTGCGTCTCGGAATCCAGCTACTTGGGGCACCATAGTAGGCTCCACATCACCCTGTTATTTGGTTATATGATTACACCCAGCGTTATAAGCGGTTTCCTGAGTTATAAGAAACCATTAGGCTTGTCAATCAGTGTAAACTCGCCTTAAGAAAAAGTAGGCAACACTATAATTATCAAGTGAGTGGATGATGGTCGCTACCATTTACCATAATTCCTCGGTGTGGGTAAAGCAAATAGAGGGTTACTCGAGCTTTTTGTACCGGTAAGACTTTGTCTGTTACTCTCAATTAAATAAAAGTGCTCTGGTTTTAGTGTGAATAAAATACACAAATGTACAATCCAGGACATATGTTTGCTTAATGCTTAATCTCTACTTCTCACTTTCCTCTTCTGTCTAATATTTGTAAACAGAAAAAGTCTTATGGTTCTCTGCCCAAAGAATATCGTCTTTGATAGGATGCGACAGGGAGGAGTGTCATGGACGTGCCCTAATTTTGAAACAGACGCAGTAAAATAGTGGGCGTGCTTTTGTCCCTGACTGTAACAAGCTCAGTGAAAGATTATGCCAGACAACCCTAACCCATACTCAGTGTTAGAGCCATTGTTAGGACTCCATATTATAATTACAAATCATAATAGATAGATAGACAGCTCTATGCGAGCCTGGGAATGGGAAAGAAGATTAGCTACTTACAAAGCTACTCACGAAGCTACTCCAGTATAATAACCGCTCGTCCACAAGTCTAATATATATATAACTCAACTACAAGTAACCACAAAGGAACTACAAAGTCTTTTATGACATTTGGTAGCAGCGAACGTATACGAACCTTGTCTTCAAATCAACAGTGAATTCCTACAAAATATCAAGATTGAAAACAAGAATACCTCTCACAACCAACAACTTACAACCAGCTCCTGACAGTATTCTCTCCAACCAGCCCCCTCCATCTCCACGATCATCACGCTGATGTAGAAGTGATCACACGACATCTTGCCAGTAGTTTAACAAGTACTGATACAAACAGTTTCTGCGACGAACCAACGAACTACAACCATCTACAATCAACTACAAATAACAACTCTACGAGTCGTCTGTATAATCTTCTACACGCACCTACAAGTAGCGGCAGTCTTCATCCTACAACGAGTAAATCACAAGGAAAAAGGACCGAGAAAACATAGAGGAAGAAAAACGGAACAAACAAACGAAGAGTGAGACACGACTCACAACTCATTAACCACCAGACCTCACCCTCCTCTCTCTGCTACACCACAGCTACCAGTGTGGGAAGTCGACGTCATCATGCGTGCTTGCTGAAAATACGCCACGTCGGTCAACACACCACCACTCACACCATTCCCACCACGGTAAAAATTAGTGAGTTACATAGTTACTTCATTTATACAATACACAGTGATAGACAATAAGCTTCTGCACAAACATATAAAACGTGTTGTATAGTTACATCTTAAATTCATATACCTACTTCAATTATCTTCATAATTCACACCATCAGACAGCAACAGCAACCAGTAAACCCTCTCATGATCGAGACAACTTGACTATTATCCTCTAGCTACAGGAAGACGATAGATTTTATTTGCAAGAGACCTAGGAGCCCGAGAGAAAAAAATCCCTTACCATTAACCATCACATATAAGATATATATCAGATGTTAAAGAATAAAACTAATAATTGCAACAGACTGGTTGGCGTGTGTTAAGTATCTCCTGTGTACGGAATAATTCTGGTATTTTATTCTACCTTGCTCGAGACAATTGTATTAATCGGAAAGTGAGTTTAGGAACCCGATATTGTTAAGAGAGACAGCCTTAGCCCTTAACAGCCTCAGTTCATCGCTGTCATAGCCATCAAACAATAGCATCAACCAGGAAATCTGTTAAGCCTTCGTCTCTCCTGTTTTGGGCGAGCTTGAGGTGACCAGAGGGACGCTATGCCATTTACCAGGTAATTGGTTCATTAAGGTGAGGGGATGGAAAGAGTGGGTGCTGAGAGAGAGGGTTATAATGGTGGTTGGCCGGGGTGGGAGAGATTATTAGGTAGGGAGTGAGTTGCTAGGCGAAGGGCAAGGAAGATTGCTAGGTGAGATGGGTTTCTAGTTGAGAGTTATTCTGAGAGCGGTTGGTGGGGAGTAAGGCGGGTGAGTTGGGGTGGTTATGGTATGTGATACTGTTAGGTACGGATCTGGTAGTGGGGAGATTACTAGGTGAGTAGCGAGGGGTGGGGGGGCTTTGTAGGTAAGGATGTCATGATGGGGGTTACTGTTATGGAGGAGTGGTGCGTTGGGGTTACGGCTAGATATGGGCTGGGTGAGATCGCGAGGTAAGTGGATACTGCTAGGTAAGGGTGGGTTGGCTGAGGGATATTGTTAGGCAGTGGGTGGGATGGAACTATGCTAAAAGGTGTGCTAAAGACGAGGTAAGTAATGTATGATTTGTCGCTGTCTATCGCCTTATAAATCTCAGACAGAAATATTAATGAATTCGTAATATAGGATCGACCTTTCGTATACTGCTGCTTTTTCGCAAATTAACTGATATTGCGCTAAGAGTTTTGACTGTATTTGTGTGCCCGATTCAAGCATTTAAAGAGAAAAAATCTCTTGGTAATTGGGTCAATAGCTTCCTCTTCTTGTGGAGGTGTGAAGGTAGGCTGTTTCCTCCAAAGTTCCCCACCTCATTGTAACTTATTTCCTTTATATCACACTGTTTCCCTTCCCTTTCTTTCTGTACCATTGCTACTCTCCCTGTCACTGTTTATTTTCTTTTCACTATTTCCTCCCTTTCGCAGTCCCTGTTTTCTTTCCATTCACTGTACGCACACTGCCAGTGTCGTCCTCCCAGCCAGTATGTCCTTCCCTCTACTCCCTGTCAGTGTTTCCCTTCCTTTTCTTTCTCACTGTTTCCCCCTGTGGCACTTTCCTTCTCTGTCCTCTCTGTTTTGTATCCCTGCCTGTTTACTTTCGTGTTACTTTTCTACACTTCCTCCACTTCTTTGTTTCCCTCCCTTTCACTGTTTATTTCCTTTCCTCCATGTTACCTTCCATCCACTTCACTCTTTTTTCTCCCAGTCCTCCTTGTTACTGCTTCCATACCAACCCTTCCCGCAACCCTGGACGTTGACAGATAATTTGCTACTCGTTCTGAAATCAAATTAGCCTTTCCATCCACTTCCCCAATTTCAGTGATGACATTATTTTCTCCCCCTCTTGGCCATACCCATATTAAACCATTCCCTGTTCCTCTGCACTGTCCATTTTAACTTGGCATAAATATGTGATCTTCCCATTCTGAACGATGACGTGTAGTTAGAGATACAATCCTTGAAATAGCTCTTGTCACTCTCAGCTTAAAGAAATGTTTCATAAAGGATGGTGAATTGTGTTTATCACGTCACTGGTCTTCTTTGAGTTACAAAAAGAAAATCATTCCTAGGTTAAGACGGCTGAAATATACTTTTCTCGCGCTGTATTATATTATTTTCTTAATGGCAAGTTCGTTTTGAATTTCATAACATGCTCTCCTTTTCCCTTTACCACATCGTTTGCACTCCAGTTCGTATGTGTGAAAATAATATACTTCCTCTCTTTTCCCCTCCTCCATCCCTCCCTCGTCGTTGTCATCATCGTCGCCATTTCTTCTTTGTTTTCCTCTTCCTCTCTTTTTTATCCTCCTCCTTTGCCCTTCGTTCTTCTTTTCCTTATAAGCTTCATCATCATCTTATAGGCATCAGCAGCAGCAGCAGCAGCGACAGCAGTCCTTTTTTTTTTTTTTTTTTTTCTTATTTTTTTATTTTTTTTTTTTAAATCTCCGTTTTCCACTTCTTCGTCTTTCCCGCCTCCTTGTTCTTTTCATTGTCTTCCTGTCGTGTGCAGCGGTTCACATCGAAAGGAGGCTTGTAGTTGTCATCTTTGATGCGTTCGAAAGACTGAACATGTTTGTGAATAATGTGCGATTGTCTAGCATCGGCCGGTATAAAGACACGCGACGTCAAAGAAAGGTGGGGGAGGGGAGTGGGGCAACTGCACAATGCACATTCAAGTGATGTCTGCGAGTACTGGAAGGAAAATAATTTGGTGGACCGAACACCACTTTGTGTTACTGGAGAAGTGACCTGCTTCCACCCAATGCTTCACGCACGAGCATAATGGATGGTTTTTGGAGTGCAGGATAAGTGCATGCCCACAATTATAGTGGAGTGGCTGTGGGTAATAGTGTATGTAATGGAGGGTACCACGACAGATGAACAGTGGTAACAAGTGGCACTAAATCCATTGCTGGATGGTAGACTCGTGTTAGTGATCCGAACACAGCGACTCTTACATGTGCATAAATTAACGTAATGTGTTCCTCAGATGATAAGGACAGTCTAATTCATATTGTAATCACAAGCTCGATTTGATTCCAATGTTATTCACATGTATAGTTTCTTATAAGTATAATTTGCTCAGCATAGCCGGGGCAAATTTTATTTTTAGAAGATAAATACACACGAAACATAAATCGCTTACGAGTGGACTTTTCCCCATGTTTCGGGAGGAAGCAGCCTAGGTATATGGATAGATAAGAAAATTTAATTACTACCGGTATAGAGTGCTTGTGGAATAATATGATTTTCTGAAATACTGTATTCATTTGTTAGTGAGAAGCAGGCGCTAGTATCTTCGTATAAAGATTAAAACATTTCAGAGTAGGGTACGAATTAGAACGATACTTGGTTTTCATCGTAATCAGTGTAGAGTCAGGACTTCCCCCTTTTCCTTCTTTCATTTCGAAGAATTCTTTTGTAAGGCGAACGAAAGAGTCAGTGAATGGCTAGACTAAGCTAAACTAAAACATTATCTTAGCGAAGGGTTATATCATAGTCAGCTACCAATAATTACAAACACTTTTACAACGGTGCATATCAATAAGTTGGTCCCAAAGTTTCAAACAAAATTTTCTGATTAATCCTTCGACCCGCCCACAGTGAGACCCGCTGGGTCGCGACTCAGTAAAAGAATCCCTGAGCAGGAGAATGAAACAAGAGAAAAAGGAAGAAGAAAGTTAATTACAATAACTTCCAATAATCCGTGAAGAGAATTAAGAAACTTTTTAATGACCACAGGCTAATTCATCTAAAAATGAAAGAGAAATAAAAGAAAATGTACAATGCCACAGAAGCCAGACTATACAGGAGAAATTAAATTCTTATGATCAGATATTCAAAAGTATTTCATTCCAACTTAAGCAAGACAGTTTTATCCAAGTGAATGTGTGTTACAGGAAGCTGAATGTATTAATAGTCGCACCATTACAAATATAATGGTAGGGATATCTTCTGTGTTCCATTCCGGCTAAAGATAGACAGTAATATTTAGCTGGAAGTTATAGAAGTTTGGGTGTTAATACTGGCACCATGAATCAAACATCTAATGGTCAGGATAATTCTGGTAGTATTTTCCACCCAGACAGTGTTATTTAGCTGAGAGTGAATAATGGAAGTCTGTAAGTTTTCATCCCCTCAGTCCGATCACATTCTCAGTATATTCTTGTGTTCTTTAGACGATTTTATTCTGGTCAGGACGGATTATTCGAAACGCAGTAATTGATTATAGCATTCATTAGCCCTTTTACTCCTAGGGTGTTCATGTAAGCTTTAAAAAATCGCTTAAAAGTAGGAAGGAAAAATAAATAAAAATGCCACAGAAATGAAGGGGATACAGAGCCGTGCAAGCCTAGATAATAACAGAAGAGAAATTGTGAGACTTACAGACACGCAAGTACGGTACAGATAATGACACAGAAGGAGCAAAAAGAGGAATAGAACCATGCAAGGTGAGACAGATGCAAAGGAGAAATTTAAAAGATGTACAGAGCCATGAAAGCTAAGACAACTGCAAAGGAAATCAGAAGCGACAGGGAGGCTTCAACGGCACTGATAATGAAGTCATTCCTAGGCAAACGACGCACCACCCGGAGCTGCAGAAGGTGCCGGGAATTGCATATCGGTATGTGCTTTCTTTATTGGCATGCACGGTCAATCTTCATATTGTGGGCGTCGCGAAGTTATGAGAGTGCATTGTTGGTGTGCTGTGGCTGGCTGGGCGACTACTTAAACAAAAGCACGAATAGACTCACCGAAGCACACGTCTCTTAATTCCTAACTCAGCACACCGGTCTCCTTAAGTCAAGACTTAGCCAAGATTACTGAATAGGGACCAAGTATCATTGTCTCATTTAATAATAGAAAAACCAAGTATGCCCAGTTTACTAACAGGCAGATATTACCTGATTCGTATATTACCTTCAGTGCATTCAATATTCCTATCTCAAAAAGTATTGAAATTCTCGGTGTTTCGTTTAAGAGTGCCCTCATTTGGACTTGTCATGTTAGATCACTTGCTAAAACCGCCCCAAAGAAACTTGGATTATTATACAAAATCCGTAACTTCGCGAGAGTCATGTACGCTCTCAGCTGATATATTTCTCACCCTTACGGAGTTGATGTGGAGAGGTTGCGCTAGAACAACTGGACAAAATTCAGAACAAAGCTATAAGAATAATTAATGACCCAACAGTTATAAATGAACTACCTCCCCTATAAGTAAGGCGGAATGTTGCCTCCCATGCATTATTTTATAGGTACTTTTATGGCAAATGCTCAGACAAAGTTGCATCCATTGTCCCACCTCTCCTCGCCTTTCCACGTGCTACACTGGCATCTGTTATAGTGCACATGACTTGACTGTCACACTGCCATATTGGAGAACTTCTGCCAAGCAGAATTCATTTTTTCCCAGAACTACACCTCTTTGGGACTCACATCCCCAGATTAGTTTTCCCTAAACTTCAACCTTCAGCAGTTCAAGTTCAGCTGTTACATAGTTTTAACGAGCAGAGGACACGTTTAATCTGGTGTGAGGATTTTTTTTTTTTCCTTCTTTTGTTCATCTTCTGTTAAAAAAAAAAAAAATACCACCTCACAGTTTCCCTATCCATGCCTGCCAGAGACCGATGAACTGGCCACAAACATTCCCCCCCCCCCCCCACTAAACTGACCACATTCCTTATATGTTGGCCACACACACTGTATCACTCATCACTCTAAACTTCCCAGAATCTCCAATGCACAGTTTCTCATCCAGCGTCCAGCACCTGTAATTCTCCATCCCCCTCCCCTAACTCCTTTCCGCCGACAGCATCCCGTTCTCCCAAACACCTCCCTCTGCCCCTTCCACTACCCCTTCTGCACCCTGCTTTGTCCCTTTTAGTCCCCTTTCATCCCTACACCATCCTTCCCTTTCCCCATTGCCCCCATTCGACCCTTGTCTCTTGTACCCCTTCCCTCGACCCCATTCCCATCTACACCATCCCCTTGTATCTCCCTGGCCTCCTTTGTCCATCCCTTACCCTTTGCGCCTCCTTACCCCTACCTTCCCTTCCCATGTCCGGCCCCCTTCCCCCACTTCCTACCATGGTGTCATCAGCCTGGCATCAGCGAGGTTTAACTGACACAGTAAATCGGAATTAATGCCTTTCCTATTAGATTTGCCGTTACAGAATTGGTATTATTACAGTGCATGGTGATCAAGCATTTGGTCATGTTTCGTGAGTGTTGGTTCTGTGTGTCAGTTAACTCTCAAACTTGTCATTTAGAGTAAAATTTTGAACTCTGATGGTCACCCTCAGTTTGTACGCATGTAAAGTGAAGTAAACATTTACCTCAGCAGAAAAGTCATTTTAGACACTTTGCTCTTTCGTGCCCCTATGACTGAATGTCAGAAACATAAAATCGTCTAGTCGGGGTTTAGCAGGAGGAGAACACTAGAGATGTGCAGTCGGTACTAAAAATCTTATCACCTATCCTACTATTCTTTCCATTCACTTTGAAAATCTGTGTGTTGAATTCGAAGCAGCCGACGCTGATGAACTTATTGCCTTCAGATCATTGTCATAAATATGGTTTGCTGCAAGTTCACCACACTGGTTTCAGTGTTCGTGGAGAAGGGGACAGGAAAGGCGACAGGGCTTTTGATGCCGACTTTACATATCAGGACAGACCAATGGTGACAGTGTTGTATTAATTCTTAGGCACAAATGACTCAGTAGGGTAATTCTCAGGTGAATAAAATCGCCTAGGGGTAGGTGAAATAGAAAGTTAAAACTGTCTTAACCATGAGAAGCTTCAAACCTAGTTGTCAGAATAACCCTCATGAACGAGAGAAACTTTCTTCAGTTGACTAAAATCGTGTGTCTGAAGCCGGAACAAAACTATTATATAATTCACTTCATCCACCCAAAAGGATCAACCATTGCACTGCGCGTAGAGCAGACTTGAGTATAATTTTGACTAGCGCAGGATGATTATATATCGCGTAGGAAATAATACGAAAAAGGGCCACCAACAGGAAATCCTTAAACGAACGAACGAACCAACAGGTTACTGCCGTAGAAATATGGATATAGGCACAAACGGAGAGAACGTCGTTCATCCTCCGATTATAGCCTGTGCAGTACGGGGTATTTACTTTTTTCTTATTAGCCTACATGAACGCAGACAGTTTGGTGAAAATGATACGGAGCTGAATTATATGATTCCTCTCGTGGTTAGGACAACTACAGCACTGTATAAGTGCCTCTCGGCCCTATCGGATCGCTTAGCACTTGTCCAAATTAAAGCCGTCTCTGAACCATGCTTCGCTTTAGAGCAAATGCTCTGTGGTCCTGTCCGGCCGCAATGCACTTGCCAAAAATGAGAACCGTGTCTGAACAGCTACCACCACCACCACCATCACAACTACCACCACCTCCACCATCACCATAACTATCACCACGACCACCACCACAGCTACAACCACCACCACAATCATCACAGTACACCACCACTACAACTATCACCATTTGCTACTGAATAAAATCGTTTCTTCGCACCATCAATGAAGTAACAGACATCGGAGTGTAGATATTCAACCCTCCCCCCCCTCTCTCACTCAAAAATACAGCGCGAGCGAACTGAGGAAAGTTGTGGTCCGTCGATGCTTTATTGACATGTGCGTTTTTCATTTTTTTTCTAGGTTTATTTATTTCCGCGCGCTTGTACGAGAGAGAGAGAGAGAGAGAGAGCATTTTCCTCCAGCCTGTGAAAGTGTCCGTGCGTGCGTGGTAGAGAGACAGACCTAGCGGGAGAGATGGGCTGCAAGACAGATGAGCAGATAGACAAGAGAGTGTTTTACCGTTAGCGTGTATTGCGTGTATCGGAGACATAGAGGCGGAGGTGATGAGGGAGGAGGAGGAGCTCTCGATGGGTAAAAGAGACAAATGCGTCAGGCAATAACGATGGTGGTGATGGATGAGGGGGGAAAGTGTAATTGCTGCGTGGTGATGTGTGGTGGTGATGATGTAGTCTGGTGATGTTGTGTGGTGGTGATATTTTGTGGTGTGGTGAGGTGGTGGTGGTGATGTGTCGATGCAATGGTAATTTTGTGCTGTATTGTGTTGATGGTTCTGATGGTGGTGTACTGTAGTGTAATTTAGTGGTAATGTATTATGGTGATAGTTTAGTGTTGTGATGGTGGTGTAGTGTTGCTTAGTGTTGATACAGTGTGGGTGATGGTGTTTTGAGTGGTAGTGATGTAGCTTGGTGTTGATGTAATACGATGGTCATTTACCTCGTTGTCATATGGTGTAATGGTGTAGGTGATGGTGGTGATTTGCAGTGTTGATGCAGTGTGTTGGTGGTGATGTGGTACATTATTGTGCTGTCAGTGTTGTGAAGAGTGATGCCGATGTGTTGTGGTAATAGCTGAGTATGGTGGTGGTGATGTAGGTTTGTGGTGCTGATGTAACATAGTGGGGGTTTTGATAATGGTTTATTGTTTGGTGCTGATATGATTCAGTGTGGTGTAGACTGACTACAGAGTGGCGATGTTGTAAAGTGTTGATGTAAGGTTGTGGTGTTCTGTGGTGTAGTGTAGTGTAGTTTAATGTAGTGCAGTGCTGATATAATGGGGAACTGATAGAGTGTGATGTAGTAGTGGTATATTGTGGTGGTGATGTAGTGTACTGTGAGTGGTGCTGTATTGTGGTGGTGATGTAGTGTACTGTGTTGCTAATGAAATATGATGCAGATGTACAAAGGTAGTGATATACAGTGCTGACACGAGGAATTCTTAAAGTGTAACAGTGGTGGTGATGGTGGCAGTGGTGCTAGTGTAGTAGGGTAATAGTAATATAGCATGGTGGTAGTGCTGATGTAATATGTATGGTAGGTGCCTACATAATGGTGCAGTGCTGGTATAGTGAGATGTGGGGCAGACAGAGACAGATAGGAAAACAGATACAAGAACACACACACACACACACACACACACACACACACACACACACACACACACACACACGCACGCACGCACGCACGCACGCACGCACGCGCGTGCGTGTGTGTGTGTGTGTGTATATATATATATATATATATATATATATATATATATATATATATTTATATATATATTTATAATTATAAATGTGTGTGTGTGTGTGTGTGTGTGTATGTGTGTGTAAGAGAGAGAGAGAGAGAGAGAGAGAGAAAGTGTTTCTGTCTTCGAGATATACGGTAACAGTGCTGGAAATTCTCTGGAACTCATAGTGCCCGAAGGTTCTTATAACTTATTCTTAGATGAAGAAAATCGTCTGGAATAAGACGCTAGAGCTGTTCAGACCATGAGAGTGGTAATGTAACACAATTGTTTCCTAAGCTCTTGTGACTCACTTTCATATTAATAAAATCGCCAGACGTATGTTTTAGTGTAATACAGTAGTTGTGCCGAACATGAGTGAGATAGGTTTTTATTTTAAATTAACGTGTCACTGCACTGTGTTTGTTTAAACAAGCATAAAACAGTTAGCCAGCACTCTCAGTAAAAAGGCAGAATTAAAATGTGAAGGTGGATGGAATAGTTGGTGAGTGGGGTGTGCCTGCTGAGATAGATGAGAATGGCAGTGCGTTAGTGGACATTTGTGCTGGGAGGGGGTTGGTGATAGCCAATACCCTCTTCAGGCATAAAATGATCCACAGGTATACATGGCGAGTGATGAGAAGGGTTGGTGGTGAACTGAATGAAAGGAAGGCAATGATTGATTATGTGTGTGTGGATGGAAGGATGCGAAGATGTGTAATGGATGCAAGAGCTTATAGAGGTTGGGGGAGTGGATTTTCTGACCACTACTTGGTGGTGGCCAGAATTAGGATCCAAGTAAGATGGAGGAAGAGAAGAAGGGAAAGACTAGAGGAAGGAGTAGTTGCAAGGAGAGTGGAAAGGTTACAAGAGGATGAGAAAAAGGCAGAGTATAAGAGAGAAGTGGAGGAACGATTGGGCAAATATGAATTGGAGCAGATGGGGAACGTGGAAGGTGTGTGCAGGATATTTACAGAAGAAATATATGCAGCATGTGATGTGGTGTGTGGGAGGAAGAGATAACGGAATGGGGTGCAAGGAACAGAGTTGTGGTGGACTGAAGAGGTGAGACAGGCTGTGGCACAAAAGAAGAAAGCATACAATGAATGGATGAGAAATAGGGGCGTGGAAGAAGTTGAGAGGCGGAAGAGAGAGTTATATGTAGAAAGAAAGAGAGAGGTGAAAAGATCAGTAAGAGAGTAAGAAGAGAGTGGATGAGGAATATGGAAGGAATTTGAGTGTAAAGTGAAGGGACTGTAAGAAAATGTTCTGGAAAGAGGTGAAGAGAGTAAGACAGGGTGGAAGTGAAGTTAGCAGGGGAGTGAAAGATAAAAATGGTAGATTACTAGTGGAGAAGGGAGAAAAAGTGAGGAGATGGAGAGAACACTTTAAGGAATTGTTGAACATTCAGGATGGAAGTAATGCGAGTATACTGTAAGTGGCTGGGGAATGGCTGGGAGAAGGAGGGAGGTGAGAAGACAGGAAGAAATCAGTAGGATAGAAGTCGTGGAAGCAATGAAGAAAGTTAAATTGGGGAAAGCCCCAGGAACTGATGGAGTGTGTGGTGAAATGCTGAAGCATGGGGGAGAGATAGTGGTAGAATGGATGTGGAAGATGTGCAGATTGGCCTGGGAGGAAGGTAGAGTCCCGGAGGATTGGAAGTCAGGTATAATTATTCCCTTGTACAAAGGAAAAGGGGAGAAAGAAGTGTGTGGTAATCATAGGGGCATTTGTCTTCTTAGTATAATAGGAAAAGTGTATGGTAGGATACTTATTGACAGAGTTAGAGAAAGAACAGAGGAATTAGTTGCAGAAGAACAGGGAGGCTTTAGGAAGGGAAGAGGTTGTATAGATCAGATATTCATTCTTAGATCTTTAGCGGAAAAGTTTCTAGAGAAGGGAAAGAAGTTGTATGCAGGTTTCATGGATTTGGAGAAAGCATATGACAGGGTGGATGGACAAGGATTGTGGAAAGTATTAAGAATATATGGAGTAGATGGGAAGTTGTTGAATGCTGTGAAGAGTATGTATGATGGTGCGAAGGCTGCAGTGCGTGTGGATGGTGAACTAAGTGAATTTTTACAGGGATGTGTCATGTCTCCATGGTTGTTCAATCTGTACATGGATGGGGTAATAAAAGTGGTACAAGGTAGGGTAGTGGATGTTGGAGTGGCCCTGGTGAGAGAGGATAGTGTTTGGAAACTCCCTGTACTGTTGTTTGCAGATGATACTGTGTTGTTGAGTGAAGACGAAGGGGAGTTGCAATTCTTGGTGGATGAGTTTGGGAAAGTGTGTAAGAAACGGAATCTAAAGGTGAATGAAGGGAAGAGTAAAGTGATGGTGTCTGAGAGAGGTGAAGTCAGTGAATGTACAGCGAGATTGGATGGTGAGGAATTGGAAAATGTGAGTACGTTTAAGTACTTGGGTAGTGTGATGAGTAAGGATGGAGGTTTGGAGGGTGAAGTGCTTGAAAGGGTACAGCAGGGAAGAAAGGTTGCTGGTTCTTTGAAAGCAGTGATAAGAAACAGGGAAGTGAACATGCAAGTGAAAAAGTTACTACATGACAGTATTGTGATACCAACTCTAACGTATGGAAGTGAAGCTTGGACGTTGTTGGAAGGACACAAGTCAAGAGTGAGAGCATTGGAAATGAGTTATTTAAGAGGAGCCTGTGGAGTCACATGGAGAGACAAGCTGACGAATGAGGATATAAAGGAGCGTAGTGGTGTGGATGTGGATGTGGCAGGAAGCGTTATGAGGAACACACTGAGGTGGTTTGGCCATGTGGAGAGGATGGAGGGTGAGAGACTGACGAAGAGAGTGTATGTGAGTGAGGTGGAGGGGGGAAGAGGGAGGGGGAGGCCGAGGATGAGATGGAGGGATGGGGTGGAGAGGTATATGAGAGAGGGGGGTGTGAGTTGGGAGCAGGGCAGTGAAATGGCGGGGGACAGAGCGACGTGGAGGCGATTTGTTTGTGGCCACCCCAAACGGGATTTAGGCGTCTGGCAATAGATAGATAGATAGATATTATTACAAAAGAAACGTGACAAAAAAAAAAAGATCCTGTGAAAGTGCAAGTTGCGAAGATCATGACAGAGGACAGTATTTTTGAGACACTGTTCTAGTCATTGCCTGGTGCGTCAAAGTATGCTTGCCTATGTTTACTCTTATTTGCTAACTTCCTCCCCCCCCAACCTCTTTCTGTGTGTATGTGTGTGTGTGTGTGTGTGTGTGTGTGTGTGTGTGTGTGTGTGTGTGTGTGTGTGTGTGTGTGTGTGTGTGTGTGTCTGTTGCTACATGTGTATTGTGTGCTGATTCTGTATATGGAGGAATATGTGCATACATGTGTTTTGTGTGTGTGTGTGTGTGTGTATATTACAGCATGTGCACTGTGCTCCGTATGTGTCCAGCAAGATGTGAAATGTATGTGCTTTGGATGTATGTGTTTGTGTATATGCTACGTATGTGTTCAGCACGTACACTTTTTGTGGGGTGGACTGATTGTATCGTGTATGGACTGTATCAAGTGTACTGCACAGTGTACCATGTCATGCACCCTCAGATATACGCATCGCCCCTACACGAGTTAAAGCAGCTGAAGGAAGGTCTATAGCACCTTATCATTGCCAGCTAATTTATGGAAATGACACATTGGTATCCAGTTTTTTAAAATTATCTGTCCATATGTGATACGAAAATCCCCTTCACTCCAATGACGTTTTACAGGATTTTACCCATGGTATCTCGGAACAATTGCATTTAACCTAGGAAAACTTCAGTACCGTAGTGAAGGGGTTAATGAAGGCCATATCTAACCAGCCCATTCCAGTTCGAAAAAAAAAAAAAAGGCATCTGAGGCGAGAAAGAATAATGCAGAAAACACTTCATCACGGTGATGGGGTTAAAGTCATATACAGTACCGTACAAAACAATGCACTGGTGTTATATGCAAAACATATTGCAAGGGAACAGCCTAGGTGCTTCAAAAATCCTCCGAAGATGACGTGGATGTGAAGGATACGAACCCACTGCACAGCAGAGACCTATTATTCAATACTTGTTACTGTGGGGAAGGTGGTGGTCAGGTTTAAGCGTAGTGGATCTGTCACCGTAAAGATATGAGACGGATCTTAGGCTAGTGCAGAGAAAGGATTAGAGAACTGAATTACGCTGAATTTCGCTTAGAGATTCTTAACTGATCCTCCACAGGACCCATCGATATGGTATTACAAAAAAAAAAGTTTACCGCACCACACCAACTGTAAATGACAGTCCTAACATGTACTCAGTATGAACGGTGGGTATTAGCTTCAAAGTGATGGCATGTGAAGCTGTGGGGAGATTTCTTGGCCTCAGAAAAGCTCTGTCTCGTCTGTGCCCGGAGGGAAATACGAGCTGTATCGGAGATGCCAGGCAGAGGATACATCATCTGACGCAGGCCGAAAATAAATGTTCTACACCTAATTTCGGTAGAGATGCTGTTGGCTGGTTACAGAGCGATTTTCTGACGATATACGGACCATACGAGGAAATTTCAACCCCTTCAGCCTCCACTACTCCTTTCTTTCTAATCCATCCCTGTACTTCATCTCCCTCGTAAACACTCAAAGAGACAGAGTAAGATGAAAGTATAAATAAGTTTTTCCGACATTGAAAGAAAAAATCCTGGACACATTACTGCATGATGACTAGACTTATGAGGGATGCTGACTGTAGGCATAACCATAAGTCAACATGTTTTAATATCATAAGGGTAAAATTTGCATAAAGAAGTGATTTTTTACGAGTATTGTTATTTTTTTATATTTATTGCCTCACAAGATGAGCAGGCAAAACGAGCGCCGTAATCTAAGGAAATAAAAAAATAGGTTGGCCTAATAATCTTCGTATTACCTCATGGCCAATTTACCGCATGGGAGGGCCAGCAGACAAGCAAACCCCCAGGATCAAAACCACTGGAAGAATATATACAGCCTGATTAACCTAGGGCTTTGTTAACTGTCCACCAGCCCTATAATTGGGCTTGTTATCTTGGTTCACACACAGTATTCCGTAAAATATACATGCCAGCAAACATAGGCTCTTTCATCTGCTAATTACGGCACACGTAATTACTGAAACTAATATCGTCATTAATTATCAGGATGATGATTTTAGTTTTGCAAGGATTGCAAAGGAAGGTTTATTTTCACTAGCAACATGAACGCTATTTTTAACTTTACCGTGGGAGTGAAAGAGATCCAGGGAATTTAATAAGTATGATCTGTGCACACTCTCCTTTACTAATGGCTGAGAAACTAATCCACCTTATTCTCAGATCTCCCTGTTTACAACAATCGCAAGCCATATATTATCCTAAACAGACCTACTTCTGCTCTCGCTCTCATTCATGTAATTCTAAATTCTAAGATTCATACGATATTATGGATACTAAAGCAGCGTCATGTAGTCCTTGCAGCTTCTGAACTCACTCAGTATTTCGTGTCATGACCTTCTTGACTCAGAGACGTTTTTTCCTTGGACCACTGCATTCTCTACCTACTTTGCACCAAGGTACTTAAACTTTCCCAATTCCAGTTATTTTCATAAAACTACATATCACACCGAGTAGCCATCTCTCAGCGCCCATTGATTTAGTCATGTCTGCATATACTTTCTGACTTCGGAGTCTGTAAATTCCCGCACAACCCTGAATTAGTCTACGCAGATTCTGGTCACTGTTTGCAAACAACGCTGCAGTATGTGTGTATATGGGGAAAGGTTCCATCTTTTATTAATCAGCACCAGCTCCACTCCGTCTTCCTCAACTCTTACTTTGAAATCATCCATAGCCATATCCATGTACAATATACTGTGGACGACAGTGCTGATATCACAAGCGTTTGTCTCATTTCAGTACTTACATTAATTGTGTGAACTGTATGGGGTGGAGGGAGTGGAAGAGGTGCATGCGTGCGTGCCTCTGGACTTTGACCAAGGGCCTCGTCTTTGAAATACCGCCGTACATATTACACATCATATTAATCGTACTGATTTGCACCGCCCACAGTTAATGAAATATATCATCAAGTGTTTCTGAATGAAGTGTTAGTTTGTATATATGGTTGAGCTGTGAAACTAACCAACGGCACCAAAAGCACAAATTTCGGTCTTATGGTGTTGCACTGGGTGTCTCGTTCCATAGATTATTATGATAATATATTCCTTGGGCAAGGTATGGACTAAAGTAGTAAAACTTCTAATAGCACTGTCTTTAAATTTCATACCCATTAAGTAAATTTCAGTATGAGCACCTTTAGAAGCATGACAAACGTCCAAACGGTTTTTGGTCAGATATCTGGAAATCAGAGACTGTGTGGTTTATTAGCTGTAGTCCCACGCGCTGCTGTGCCGCAATAGGCAACTTCTGTTTTGGAAAAAAATTCTTAGAGATGCCATATTAATGCAATTATGTCTGCATTAGATTGACTGTTGTTTGAGGCAATATGATTGTTATTTAATTGACGTTTGGGGGCGGACACCTGGTAGGCTGTATATAGGTCACTAATTCACAGCCACCCAACACTACATGTACCGCATGTAATGTTTTTTTACGGCAGGTCGTCATGTAGGTATTTTATTCTGGTTATCAGAAGGATTTGCTTTACTTAATAAATAGGTTATAAAACATTTTGATTTATCAGTGTGTGAGATATTGGAGACAGTTGTGACAACACGATATAATGGAGATAGCAGCGGTAGTGGTTGTTGCGGTGGTAGTGGACGTGGTGGCAGTAGTTGTATTTAGTACAACAACAACCGGTGGCATACTTCCTTGTGGCAGCAGCAGTAGCCCTTGTAATTGCAACAAAAACAACAGTGGTAGTGGCGCGTAATGACAGTGATAGTGAGAATGCTGGTGACGGTAGTTGTGGTGACGGGTGATGGTTGTGGTGATGGTGATAGTGGTGGTGATGGTCGTGGTGGTCATGGTGGTGGTGGTGATAGTCGTTGTCATGAATGTTGTGGTGATTGTCATGGTGGTCATAATGGAGGTGGTGATAATAGTGGTGATCATGGCAGTGGTGATGCTGTGGTGGTGTTGGTGGTGATGACAGTAATGGTGTTTACTACATGGGTGATGCTGGTAGCGGTGGTGATGGTGATGGTGATGGTGGTGGTGGTAATTATGATGGATGTGATGATTATAGTGGTGAAGGTCGTGATAGTGACAGCAGTAGTGGTGGTGGCGTCAGTTACTGGTGACGGGAGTAGTGGGAATGGTAGTGGTGATGATGTAATTAATGGTGATGTTGGCAGCGGTGTGATGGTAATGTGCGAGTGCTAAAGTAATGTGGTGGTGAATAAAGCAGTCAGATAATCAAGTATTCAAAGCAAGCAGGCAGCATTGTTTGTGCAGGGCCGAAGTGAGAATAACAAGGATTGAAGGGCGAGGCTTCGTTCCTCTCTCCGGGGACATTTATGAAGAGTGATGCAACAATGACCCTCTCTCTCACCCACTTTTATAAAGCTTCACCCTAAAAATACTCTCTCTATTTTTACCACGCTAGATCAGAACAATGGCGCATTAACTCTCTGATGGTCGAAACTCTAAACAGTTCTAGTACTATATTCCAGTTTGCAACAGAAGGGTTTATTATAGTAGGAGTGTTAATGCTGGCACAGTACCTTGAACTCTAACATGGTCGGGACTACTCTAGTATTCTCCTCAGTCAAACGATTTTATGCAGCTGCGGTTGTATCATAGGTTTCTAATAGTGTTAAATAGAGGAAAAAAAAAAACTTTCAGGATATTCATGGGGCAATGTTATGTGCCACGTACATAATAAATTACCGTTTCAACTGAAGCTCAAACACACTATAAATTATTCCCCTTGCCATCACAAATTGTCAGCACAGAATGAACATTGAAGCTCATTATCCATTATTAAAAATACCATCACAGAGCTTTATTTGTGGCACTGGTTAGCAAAAAGGCCATTCCTGTTGTAAAATAAGGGGAGAGGAAGGAGAGAGGAGAAGTGGGAAGGGAAGAGGGAGCAGGGAAGGTGGGAGACAGGGGGAAGGGAGGTGAGAAAAAAAGGGAGCGGGTACGATGGGCGCAAAAATTCCCTGTCTATGTAGGTCAGGTAAACAAGTGTCATATAAAGAACACACAATTTAATTTATCTTTGTCTTCTTCTCTGCATGACATTTTTCACCAAATTTTTGCTGAATTCAGACTATATTATTCATGAACACCTTAGTAGTGCAGGTATAAATAAAGACTTGTGTAACCCCTCATTCCGATAATTTTTTTCTTAATCTAAATTGATTTGATATCGATTACTCCCTTAATTCTCCCACGATGACTTGTTAATTTTATTTCTCCCTCCCCAAGAAGAAATCATTTATGTCAAGAGAATCCTGTACGAGTAAAGGATTTATAAAGGATATACTTAATCCTCAAGTTCGAAAAGTCTAAACTGAATAGGATCTAATGGAGATAACTGGACTGGTTACAAGTGTTGATGGCGACAATATGATCTCTTTCAGGCCTCACTAAGCCGCAAAAAAACGTCTGGCATTAGCTGGAGTAGAATATTAGAGTTTTTTTTTTTTTTTTTTTTTTTTTTTTCGACATAGGAGAATTAATGGCTATTATATTAACGCTGTCAGGTTCCTATGTATCTTACTTTGAACTAAATAAAATCTTCTAACGTTGGCCTCCCGATCACCCGAGGGTCCTACACAGCGTTCAGTTCATTATTTGTTGTTGTGGTCCTGGGCATATGTGAACGTGAACCTCTGGACTGCAAGCGGAAGCTGCCATTCTCCTGCTCTTTATCATCTTTCGGGAGCTCAGAGAAGTTTATACAGCCGGAGCCAGCGCCACTCATTTATGACGGTGCAGCTGCATGATTCATGAACGCGTCCCTGTCCAGCAGCATTCATGATTTTACCAAATTGAAGCAGCCTGAGTTAATATACATTTACTGCAAATACTGTAATAACTGTTGCTGGTTCTGCAACACTTTCCTGAACAATAGATGGACCAAAAAAATTATGAGCTAGCGAGCAAGCCTAGCGAAGCCATATTTACTCTACGTTCAGCTGAGAAATGAGCGGCCTGACACGACCCGGCCCAGCACGACACGACCTGACCGCGATGATTTTCAGAGGCTAATAGCTTTCTTACTGTGTCAGGTAGAGAAGAGATTCTTTCAGCAGGTGTGGATACATTAAGTAAATTTTGTTTTTATATATTTACTCATGAAACCAAAGAAACCCCTTGGAATCCCATCTTTCCAAGGGAATGTACCGAGGGCTTCAGTTGACTTGCTTCACCATGAAATCTATTTAATGCACAATGAAAGTGACACAGGGGAGGTATGAGTTGGTTTTCACTTTCATATGTTGATCGCGCGCGTGTGCTTGAGTGAGAGAGAAAATGTGAGAAAGTAAATATTGTATCTCAATTATTCTTCTGGTATCGTTCAGCTACCTCACCAGAAATGTTGAAAGTGAACACCAAGATGAATTATGATGATAGGCGTATGTACAAACGTTCGCTCGCTCGTCACGCGCTCACAGAGCGCACTTTACTGGTTTAGGATATTAGCAAACGATTATATTTAGCAAAGGTAAACAGATAGTAGGTAAAAAAAAAAAAAAAACAGACTGTAAGGTTACGAAGTACATGCGTGTGATGGAAGCAACTAAGAAATCTAGATACAACTTAAAAAAAATACTGATTATCATGTGTTAACCTCGCTAACATTAACTGTAAGTTGATAGTGTGACAACCTAAATCAGAACATAGGAGATACTGATTGTCTAGTCTTGGCTTACACACACACACACACACACAACACACTGGGCGAATATATATATATATATATATATATATATATATATATATATATATATATATATATATATATATATAATTCGCAATTTCAAGACGATATTATTCTACTTATGAAAGGCCTTTCGTCTGATGGGGGGGTTGAAAGACATATTTGACATTTCCAGTTTCATAAATCCCACCGAAGCTGATTACAGATTTTTGAAAGTACCAAGAATCATCGTAATGAGGTTGTCAACGTTTTTGAAAGTCTCTTTTCATAGCTTTAAACTCCAATTTCCGCATTATCTGGAGGAGATCATTTTGTGTTGTATCCTTGCTATCCTCTGGCAGATTTACTTAGCCTTTAACAGTCTCTTCGAATTGGACATGTTAGCCCCTGTGTCCTCGAGGTCTGTGCTGAAGTGAATAATACCGTCTGTTGGTGGCCTGACGTAAGGACAAAATACGTCATCTTAATGAAGGGGTTCAGGTTTTCGCTATGATTACATATTTTATATTTTTTTCTCAGTATCTTCAGAAGATTTTACTCAGTTTTAAGGAGACTTTTCGATCTGAAGGGTTTAGATATAGCCATCATAAAACTTTTCACCATCAAGGGGTCTCCTAAGCTGAGTAAAATAACCCGACGTGAAGAAGGGGTGAACATGCAAAGCGAGGTATTCGTTTATCAGTGAAAGAGCAGAGGGTCGCCGGAAACACATCGTAACATCATTTACTATACTCAAAATGACTCCTATATTATTTCGGTCACCCTGTCCGCACCAACACCGTAAAGGACATGAGGAAAGCGTGAGGAGGCGTGGAATATGGGAAAGGGGATGGGAGGGGCGGGGAGGTATTAGAGCGTGGAGAGTGGATAGAGGACAAAAAATGGAGGTGAAGGGTTGGAGAGGGAGCAACAGGTCGCTAGTATGGAAAAATTCATTTATTTTTGCCTCTCTGACACACCACGGGAGTCCAATATTCACCTGCCACCCAAGTGAAGTGTGACGTGCCGTGGGTTAACACCAAACGAACCCGCATTATACTATACTGTACTGCCACGAGAGGTTGTACACAAGTGTACTACAATACATGGACATGCACTGTACTGTACAGCACTTGCACGTGTGATTCTACTCCAAAGTATTACTGTATTTAGACCTAGACTGCAACATTCAACTTTTCTTTCACATTTGGTTGTACCTGAGTGTATTACATGGTCAGTGTGCATAGTAAAGAATTCTGCTGCACTTCCATGAGAGGTTGTAATCACATGCATTAGAAGGTCGTTGTGATTGGTAAAGAATTAAACAGTATTTTAACATGCGACTGGACTCGAGTTTGTTGCAGTTTTTTGATATATGTAACGTTAAAGATTTATACTCTGCTTTGACCTTGAACTAGATTATATAACGAATTTGTGTATTACAGCTCACGGACCTCTGCTGCTGCACTGTACTGTACTTTCGTTTGAGATATATTGGAGTACATTATAAATTCATAGTTTGATTTACTGTGTAAGGTATACAGTAGTCTGTTCTGCTTAGGACAGTATTTGTCAAGTGTAGTTTGGCATTCTCTGTATTTCCAGGCTAAAATCTGCTGAGCCTAGACCAAAATGTAATGAATGCAGTATGGCATATGTGTGTTTTTTTTTTTTCCCGGCGAGGATTAGTTTGGGAAAAATGGACTGAGTGTAGTCTGGGATACTATGTACTTGTTGGTTAACTGTAATATTTCTGGTAGTCTAGTATTCAGTTCCAGCAGGACGGCTTTCTTCGGTTGAGAGTTTGTATAGAGGCCTGCAAGTGTTAATACTGGTACCATTAACCCTCTTACGGTCGAGAAAACTGTAGTATTCCAGCTTACACCAGACGATTTTATTCAGCTGAGAATGAGTTATATGACCCGGAAAGTGTAAAATCTTTGAAAAGGCCAATATATACTGAGCTTAGTATCACAAGAACTTTTGCACTTATTGACCAAAATTTGTTACGGTTAGTTAAAACAGTTTGCATTTGGCCTGTCTGTGAAGATAGCGGTGAACGGTAACATCCTCCCTATTTACACCCCTCTAAGTGTAAGGGACCGAGGCTAGGCTGCTGCAGTTCGGTAAATTTATATGTAGATGACCAGTCTACTTCTTTGTTGGCATTACTTGAAAAAGAGCGTTTACCCTCTTGAGATCGTTCCTATAAAAGGCTGTCAGTCCGTCTGGGGGCATTCTAACCACAAAACTGCCAGGTGCATGTATAACACACGGACGAATGCCAGACAGCTACAATAACTGTTTCTGTAAGGACCAAAATCTGTGAGGTTAGTACGACAGAATGTCATAGGCTTACCTTGGCTTATTATTTTACTTGTATGATTTTAAATGGAATGTGTGTAACATGCATATGATTTCATAGCATCCACACTGTGTATTTCTCTACTGGCCAACTTGTATATAGGTTTGTCGGTTCAAATGTGCCTGAGTGGAATATATTCAACACACAGACGCTTACATAACACAGCACCAAGTGTTGATTGTGGACAGTGTTGTACTCATAGGCCAAAGCTGAGTGTTGTCTAGCCGATGTTCTATTCACAGGCCAAAATCTGTTGCTAGGGTCTGGCCAGTGTTGAACTCAGAGGCCGAAATGTAGTAAAGTACGGTATGGTCTGTGGAAATGTTGTACTCATAGTCCAAACATTTTTAAGTGTTCTCCAGCCAATGTTGTATTCTGAGGCCAAAATCTGATTAATTGTTGTCGAACCAGTGTTGTACTCACACAGGCCAAAATTTTGTGAACTGTGACCTGGCTATTATATTTGTCAAGTTGATCAGCCAATGTTGTACTTGCAGGCTAAATTCTAGTGAAGTATTGTCTGGTCATTGTTCTACTCAGGGTTTATGAAAGTACGTGGAGGGGATATGTGGAGCATGTTTAACCACAGAACGATTTCAGAACATCGTTTCTGGCTATTGATGCACAGGCCAAAATGTAGTGAATGGTGGTCTTGCCGATGCTGTACTCTGGCTGTAGCTACGACAGACCATAGATATGATATGGGATCCGTACCAAAACACCGACAATTGGTATCCTGTCACAAGCAACCCTATTTCCTTGCATTACGGCATGTGCGTCACGGCCTCATAACAATCAAGTATAATTTAGTGTATCATGTACTTCATAACTGCGGGGTCCATTTGGCCGTGTCTGCTTATTAGTACAAGGCCGCACGAGATGCACCACAATAAATGAACCAATATTAACCCACAACGCCGTGCATTAGGCCACACTGCATTTACGTCACCCGGAGGTTTGATTTGGCGGAAATACACGAAGCAAAATTACAGTCGGTAGTCTCGTGTCCTCCCATTGTTTTTGGTGTAATAAGGGGTGAAATTTTGCAGTGCTGTGGTGTTTGGCGTTAACTGAATGTACGCTGGAGATACAACACACGCAGGCCCCAGGGTTGTATCTCGCCTCTACCCCTCTTCAGTTTTTGGTGCAGTGGCTTGGGTGAAATTACGTGATGCTGTAGTAAAGAGTTTAATTGCCGTAGGATTGGCGGGAGCAAACACACAGACGCCGCATCGTTGTCATATCATTGTTTCCTTTTTTTTCTTCTTCTTTTTGTGGGTGTGTATGATAAAATGTGTATTTTTTATAATGCTGTAACTGTGAGTGCGTTTAAGTACTTGAGTAGTGTGATGTACTCTCTCTCTCTCTCTCTCTCTCTCTCTCTCTCTCCACCGTTCATAAACATCTCCCTTATTCATTTTCTCCCCTGCTTCTCTCCCTCCCCTTGTCCCGTTTATAAATTCCCTCTGCATCACACCTCATCCATCCAACATTTTACCTCTCTCCCCTACCCGCCAGTACCCCTTGTTTCTCCCCCATTCATTAACCTCCTCCCCTTCCTCTCCCCATTCATTCTCCCCTCCGCCACTCTCCCTCCAAGCGACCCATTTACTCCCTAACTTATTATCATCTCTCTTCCCGTTTCAGTTTTTTTTTTTTTTTCCCCTCTTTTGTCTCCTCTTTGTATCTGTTATTTTTTATGCTTCAGTTTCTCTCCTCCTCCATCTTAGCCTACTTCTTCCCAATACTCCTTTTCTTTCCGATTCCCTAGGTCTCTCTCTCTCTCTCTCTCTCTCTCTCTCTCTCTCTCTCTCTCTCTCTCTCTCTCTCTCTCTCTCTCTCTCTCTCTCTCTCTCTCTCATTACGAAAAAATGACTGGTACCACTGGAGGACAATTTCATGACAGTTTCAGAAAGGTAAGACATGGCATGATTGGCCTAATATTTGAGAAAAAAATTATGCTCTCTTCCTACCTAGCGGATATTATTTTTTGCGTTTTTTATTATATTTAACTCTATTGAAAGAAAAGTCTGATATCACCAAAAGGCAATTTTGATGATAATTTCAAGGCGCTATAACATTTCACGATTATTTCATAAGCTGAGAAGGACACTTGCTTACTAGCCATATGATGCGAGAATTTTACACACCAAATTTCAGATGAATTATATTGTTCTTATTCGCTTTGCTTGCCCTAACAATGACGTTCTAGGGTTGATGGTGTTAAGGGAGGGGGGAAGGACCTTACCCTCTGACGATGATAGATTTTGACCACTGTATTGGTGCTGCTGCCTCAAGATTTTATGGAACTTAAGAATGGCCTTTGGTTGTCTCGGTGTTAAAGACAATCCCCACTAACCCTCTGGAGACAGCATATATCTCAGGTGTTTTATTCTTGTTCTCGACAGGTGTTATTATTCAGCCCCGATGTGGCCTCTCGTCATGTAACAACCAATTCGAATCATCATCATTTAATCACTTCAGCTGATGACTTACTTGTATTTACTGTTCATTTTTATTAGCACAACACATTTTTATTCAGTTCTGGAAAGACCTGCCTATACTCGAGGTGTATCCCGAGGTGGATAAAGTCGTCGGTCGAAACAGAAACGAAACAGAAGAAAAATTTGTCCGTGGAATAAAGGAGCTGATTACGGGGTACTGGGTAAAGAGGTCGATTTGAACCTGAGCGAGTACACAGAAAGCTTAAACCCGTACAGTGGCATTGTAGCATATTTTTACTTCCTCTAGACTTTTTGTGTAGCTTTTGGGAAATCACTTGTACGGATGAGGTAAACGAAGGCTTCATCGAACCCCGTCATCTAGAAAAGTCTCTCCGAAGCTGATGGAAATTGTCTGTCAGTAACCGGAACAAAGCAAAACTGACGTCCTCTTCAGCATTTATTTCCAGGTACTCATAATAATGTGTCGACCTGAGCCTTAAGAGGCGCACAGTAAACCTTAAGACCCTCTCAGACGCCAGAAACCTTGCTAGGACCGAATGCTGGCCAGAATTTGTAGCTGTAAATTGTGTTAATCAATTTTCGTAACAAGATAAGTCCCTGGCAACTTACTGGCATCAGATTTTTTTTTTTTTTTTTTTTTTTTTTTTTTTTTTTGACACGTCAAAGGCTTAGTGACATGGTTTATAAAGGTCAAAGGCTGGAGAAGAGCGTGAATTAACCCAATATGGTTCGAAATCAAAAGGTGACCTGTTTTTTTTTTTTTTTTTTTTTTTTTTTTTTTTCCATCTAAGATGAATTAGAGACCTGGCGTGGTCTCTTATGGCTTAAATTACCTGGACTACCTCGGGCCCTCGAAGAGCCGAGCTTTTCATAGCACCCAAAAGGATAATTTTCATAATATTCTTTTCACTGTAGTTTCACTTAAGTTTCGTTGTGAAGTGTATAATGGCTGAGTCAAGACGAAAGTGTAAGCAATGAATCTGATACACAGCCAGAACTTAAGCAAGTTTATAAGTATGAAATCAGACCTGGGTGCGGGGAGCCGGAGCGGTGATTGTGGGGGTAGAGAGGGAGGTAGGTGTCAACTATGGGCCTTGATCCATTAAAAGGGAATACCTGAAAAGGAGAGGCGTTGGCCAGAGGCTATATGTAAGGGACGGGGATGAAGAATGGTGTGGCGATGAGACTTGAAGGGAGAGGAGGACAGCCTGAAGCATGATTAAGGGAGAGAGGGGGGAACGATGGGAGAAGGGAAGGCACGGGAGAGGAGGAAAGGCAAAGGAGAAAAAGAGGCGAGGCTACGAAGGCGAATGTGGCAGGAAAATCGTGCAGGAGAGAACAGAAGCAGAAGTAAAGGAGAAGAGGAGGAGATAGTAAAGTAGGGGAGAGGACGAGAGGCATACGAGAGGTGTGGCTCGGGGACATAATGGTGAGGAATGGTGTGGCAGGAGGGGCTTGGAGGAAGGAGAGGAAAGGGAGATGTAAGAAAGAAGAAATTAAAGTAAAGCAAACAGCAACAGACCTGTCGGTCCTTTCGTGACTGTTATAGAGAAGGTTATAACTAAGAAAAATGTTTTATCAGCTAAAAGCAAAGAAAGAAAAGCAGAAAGGTTCCCCCCCCCCCCACAAAACCCTCCAGTCGAAGCCAGCAGGAAATAGTGAAAAGAACCATGCAGCACACAATAGCCGTCATGGAAATTTCATAGGAAAGAGGGGAAAGGAAATCATATTCTACACTATCTACCTGAAAAGGAAAGTAACATTGTCAGAAATATGTATCATTGTTGTTCTGTGGTTTTAACCTCCATGCTCTGTTAAAAAAAAAATCTTTATATATACTACAGAAATGTATTATTCGGGAGTGAACATACATAGCTGGGGGTCAAAATGCAGGTACTAATCAAAGCCTTTTTTAAAGGTTAGTACTGTAGGCCTATCACAGTTTACTACACTGGAGGGCAGTTTATTGCATATACTTACAACGCTGTTGTAGAAGAAATGCTTAGCTTCATTTGACTGGATCTGTTGGCCAGTACTGTATTTCCCATTACATAGTATCATTCAACCTATCTTCTGTGAAGTATTTATTGATAGGCATGTAATCATATCTTTTAACTATTTTGAGTACTTAAAATACATGTCTTCATAATCAGCATTACGTAAAGGAAAGAGATCCAGGGCTTCTAAACGCCTCTCGTATGGGTTATTTCACAATCAAGGTATCATTTTTGCCACCCATCGCTGTACTCTTTCAAGTTCGTCTTTTTTTTGTAATATGACGATCGGAAGTGAACACAGTACATCAAGTGAGGCCCTACTAGTAAACTGTACATGGTGAAGAGGATACTTTCTAATTTATATTCGAATGCTCTGCCAATGAATCCGATTATTTTGTTGGGTTTCTTAACAGCCACCGTACACTGTTTACTTGGTTTTCCATTATATACTTATTTGTTACGATAATTACAAAGTCTCTGTCGTGTTTGATAATTATTACCTAGTTGATTATTGTTCATAGTGTAAGTTCATATGGTAAGTAGACAGATAGATAGGTAATTAGACAGATTTCTTGCAGTGTCGTGAATATGTATCGTTGCCCGTAACTGTTTGCTGCTCTGTGCATTGCCCAGTAAGGTACTGCCCTGAAACCCAACTCTCATGTATAGAACAGATGGTGCCAGTACCCTTCACATGTCACCACTTGGTCTCTAATATCAACCGTCCAGTCTGAATTCATGCTAGGTCTATCTTCTGTTGGTCTAGTGTGATAAAATGGCCGTAGGTGATTTTTCTGCTTGTCAGTGGATGTTGTGGAAGGAAAATTTCCGTCTTGAATCTCTTGTACTTATTAATTTGTCTTAGTTTAATCCAGCTTCTTCGTGACGAATTAATTTACCTAAGGATGATCTCTCGTACTTCAAGATGTCTCTTTTAACCTGATTCGATTCTTTCCTAGATAGCAAGAGTAAAGTACAGGAATACGTCATTGGAGTGAAGTAGTGAACTCTCAGTTAGGATAACTTTTTTTTTTCTCTCTCTCTCTGTTCTTGTTATCTCAAAATTCAGCTAAGGAGAGAAATAAGGAGAGACATTTTACACTGCAGGGGGTTGATATGGCTTTCATTTATCCCCTCAGT
>NC_136976.1:10180374-10310374 GCF_032717465.1 Coenobita brevimanus | reverse complement strand
GCTTAACTAAATGAAATCTTCTGGTGTTCAGGTGGAATGGAGTATTGGTGCTGTTTTGATCATGACAGGTTAAGAGTGACACTACTAACTCCCTGGATCCTGTTCCTCACTCACGCCAGAATATAATTGCCTAGAGTTAGCTGGAATAGAAGACAAGAATTATTTCGACCGTGAGAGGATTAAATGAGATCGGATGAGGCCGAATTGGGGGATACAAAACGTGTTAACTAGACTGGGGGGGAAATAAGACCAAAAAAAAATAAAATACAGAATAAAAGAAACGAACTTTGGTGTGCCCTTCTGATACATAAGGATGATTTTTTTTTCTTAATCTCGGCCTTTGACTTGACTTTATTAGTTTAACAATATTTAACTGTACTGTATTTCTCTCTCTCTCTCTCTCTCTCTCTCTCTCTCTCTCTCTCTCTCTCTCCACATATGCGCTTCCTATTATATCTGCATTCTCTTACGTCACAGTATTTTTACTTCCGTTTATTCTTTACAAACCAAATGATTTCTCGTTTCTGTCATCTTCTTTAGTCTTTTATATCGTTCATTCTCCACCATTTCGCTTCATTTCATCGTTTTTCATTTTTCCTTTCCCTGTACGTCTTCCTCTCTCTCTCTCTCTCTCTCTCTCTCTCTCTCTCTCTCTCTCTCTCGCTTTTTCCCTTTCTTCCTCCTCATTCTTCTTCCCTCTTTTCCTCCTGTATCATCCCCTTCTTTTCCTTTCCCATCCCTTCCCATTTGCCTCCAGCGATTTCCCTCCCTTCGTCCTTATTTCTAATTTCCTCTCACGTCTTGCCCGCCACCTCGTCATTCCACCTGTTTCCTCTCTTCCTCCTCCCCCTTCCCCTCCCTTCATTCTTCTTGTCTTCTGTCCTCCTCTCCTTTCCTCATCTCTGCTTTCCTCAACACCTTTCCCCCCATCTTCCTCCTTTCTCTTCTCTTGCCTTTATCCTACTTCTTCCTCCTTTATACTTTCTCCTCGGCTCTCACGTCTTCCCTTTCTCCTCCTCATTCTTCCCCCCTTCTCTTCTTCCTACGTCTTCCCCTTTTTCTCCTCACGACCCTTCTCTCAGTTCCTCCTTCTTCTCTTTCCTCTTCCTCTCCTCCTGCGTCTTTCCATCCCACTTCTCATTCCCAATCTTTTTTTCCTTTGTCTTCGTCTCTTCCTCCTGATTCCTCCTCTCCCCTCTTCGTCCTTCGTCGTCACGTTTCCTCGCTGTATCAGATATTGCACCTTCAGGGTCCAGGTAGGAAGGAATATTAGCTTCATTATTCTCCATGTCGCGCTGAGGTACGCCATCCCAGCCACAGCTACAAGACTACCACCATCACCACAACCACCACTCAGAATCACCACCACCATAATTTCTTCACCATGACCATCGCCCACAGTATCATTATCATTTTTACCTGTGTTGACGCGAGCTTATGATGTTGAAAGCTTTAAATTGAATGCGCTGCTCACATAATTTATTCTACAGCACCCATTTTCTCAGGGAATTCTCTCATGATCCCTTCTTACCCCGCCCTCACCACAATGCCAGCCCACTCCACCCACTTCTTTGTCATCCACGCCCATCTCTTGACCCATGTGACACATTCATTCTTGGATAAACCCTGACTACATCCAAATCACCAGTCTTACAACATGCTTCCTTGTAGATCTATTAAATTACCAGCCCTACACACCCGTTCCTTTGTTTACCTGTTTACCTACTTCCCTTTGACGGCTTCATGATGGGACACAGGTCACTCGATTGACGAACGTTCCTTTTCTAACCTCCGCCAGCATCATCACAAAGATCTCCACGACCACTGCAACTACCACCATTGCCACCATAACTTTCTTTGACCATCACCACCATCGACAAAATAATATCCCCCACCACAACCATATCCCCGCCATAATATCCCCAACCACTCCTACCATCGCCACCATACTCTTCCATCTACTAGTGTCACCATGCCCATTGCCACACTGATATATCTTCCACCTCTGCCACAATTACGTTCGTCATCATAGTTATCCTTGTGGTCACCAATTCACCATTATGATATCAGAATTATTCTCACCAAACCTTTTTCTTACCTCGACAAATATATCCATTCTCTCTCTCTCTCTCACACACACACATACACACATACAGAGAGAGAGAGAGAGAGAGAGGATACATAAAGACAGATTGACTGACAGACAGACAACCACAAATGGGAAAGCAGATAGATAGATAGATATATTCGGAAGACACGACACTCCCCCAAAAAGATGGTAGACACTGATATGGAACCCTGTGAGGAGACAAATCAGGGTCCTGTGATAGTCGTAGATACATAGAAAGTCCGATAGATGGATCCACTGATAGACACAATGCCCAGTAGATAGATAGATAGAAGTGTAGATTGATAGATATGTTTGGAGACTACGATCTTCCCCCTCCTCTAAAAGGCTGAAGTTTGTGGAATGGACTTTGTGTGCAGACGAACCCAGGTCTTTTGATAGGCAGATGGGGGGAAATTGGTTGGCTGAAAGGAAGGCCTGTGTCTGACTACGTACAGAGTTCTGCGTGTTTTGTGTGGGTAGGGGGCTGGGGAGAGTGTAGGTTTTGCGTGTGTGTGTCGGTGTGTGTGTCTGAAGGAACGTAAGAGAGAGAGACAGACAGAGACAGACAGACAAACAGCTTACTCGTGTGTGTGTGTGTATGTGTGAGAAGAGAGAGAGAGAGAGAGAGAGAGAGTTCGGACGTTCGGGTATGACTCGGGCTCACTGTGAATAAATCAAGTTTTTGTATTCCAGTATGTATTATAGGTATTTCTTCGGTGCATACAAAACACCAGGGATAAGTACTTAAGAATTTCCGCAGATAGTAAAAAAAAAAAAAAAAAAAAAAAAAAAAAAAAAAAAAAAGAGCCCAAGAACTTCATTTATCATTTCAAACCGCGAGCCAAGTATTCTTACACTGCCACACAACAGGTGACAGAGTGCGTAGCCAAGACCTCTTATCAGCCAGAGCGTCTATGTCATCAGCAAGAGTTACTCCTTTTTTTCCGATTTGATTACACGTATTTCCCAATGTTTGTCTCAAAAGCGCAAGGAAGTCAGTAAAATTCTATCTATCTATAGCCCGACGCCCTAATCCCGCAAAGGGTGGCCGCAGACAAAGCGCCTCCAATTCGCTTTGTCACCCACCATTTGACTACCCTCCGCCCAACTCACCCCCCCCCCCTCCCTTATAGACCTCTCAACTCCATCCCTCCACCTCATCATCGGTCTACCTCTCCCTTTCCCTTCCTCCACCTCACCCACATACACCCTCTTAGTCAGTCTTTCATTCTCCATTCTCTTCACATGTCCAAACCACCTCAGTGTATTTCTCCTAATCTTCTCAACCACATCCACATCCACCCCACAGCGTTCCTTCACTTCTTGATTCGTCAACCTGTCCCTCCACGTCACTCCACATGCTCCTTTCAAGTAACTCATTCCACTGCTCTCACTCTTGACTTGTTCCCCTCTTGCAAGGTCCACGCCTCGCTTCCATACGTCAGGGTAGGGATCACAATACTATCATGCAGTGACTTCTTAACTGCCATACTCACCTCCCTATTTCTCATCACTGCTTTCAGAGTACCAACAACCTTCCTTCCCTGCTGTACCCTTTCATGCACTTCATCCCCCAAACTTCCATCCTTACTCATCACACTACCCAAGTACTTGAATGCACTCACATTCTCCATATCCTCACCATCCAACCTCACTGCACACTCAGTGACGTCATTCCTCTCAAACACCATAACTTTACTTTTGTTTACATTAACTTTCAGATTCCTCCTCCTACACACTGTCCCAAATTCATTCACCAAACCTTGGAACTCCCATTCATCTTCACTCAACAATACTGTATCATCAGCAAACGGCAACACCGGAATCTTCCAAATCTCACCCTCATTCATTAGAGCCACCCCAACATCCACTGCCCTACCCTGCACTTCCTTTACAACCCCATCCATGTATATAGTAAACAGCCATGGAGACATCACACAACCCTGTTTCAGTCCCACATTGAGATCAAAGAACTCACTCAGCTCACCATCCACTCGCACCGTAGCCCTAGCTCCCTCGTACATACTCTTCACAGTACTCAACAATTTCCCCTCCACTCCATATATTCTTAATACCTTCCACATACCTTGCCTATCTATTCTGTCATAAGCTTTCTCCAAGTCCATGAAGGCAGCATACACTTTCCTTCCCTTCTCTAGATACTTCTCCACTAAACATCTTAGAACAAATATCTGATCTACACACCCTTTTCCCTTCCTAAATCCCCCTTGTTCTTCTCCAACTAGCTCCTCTGTCATATGCCAAACCCTATCAATGAGTATTCTACCATATATTTTACCAGTCACACTAAGAAGGCAAATACCCCTATAGTTACCACATACTTCTCTCTCCCCTTTTCCTTTGTATAAAGGAACAATTATACCTGATTTCCAGTCCTCTGGAACCCTTCCCTCTTCCCGAGCCAATCTACACAACTTCCATATCCACTTCACAACAATCTCACCCCCATACCTAAGCATTTCACCACACACTCCATCAATTCCTGGGGCCTTTCCCAACTTAATCTTCTTCATCGCTTCCACTACTTCCGCCCTACTGATCTCTTCCTCCCTCATCTCTTCTTCTCCCAGCCATTCCCCAACCACTTATACTCGCACTGCTCTCACTCTCTACATTCAACAAATCCTCAAAGTGCTCCTTCCATCTCCTCAATTTCTCTCTCTTCTCCACCAACAATCTATTATTTCTATCTTTCACTCCCCTACTATTTCCCCTTTCACACTACCTTACTTTCTTTACCTCCTTCCAAAACAATTTCTTACTCTCCCTCCATTTCACACTCAGATTCCTCCCTAACTCTTCATCCACTTTCTTCTTACTCTCCTTCACCAGTCTCTTAACCTCCCTTCTCCTGCTCACATATACCTCTCTCTTCTCTCTCTCATCTTCTCCCCTACCTCTACTCGCTAACCATTCTCTATATGCCTTCTTCTTTTGTTCCACAGCTCGTTTCACCTCATCATTCCACCATGCTGTCAGTAGAATTGCTTGTTTATATTTTTTACATACGATGTATTCATGTGGAATAGATAGCTATTGAGGTTTACAGTGAAGTGAGGACAGTATAGTAACATGATTAAGGAAAGGTTGTTGGTAGTCAGATTTGTATGTATGAAATGGAAGCTGCTGCATTGAATGGAGTGTGTTGACGTTCAGTGAGAGTATTAACAAGAGACTGAATGGGGCCTGGAGTGTATGAATTATTTAAACTGTATGGTACATAACGAGACTAACGAAAGGTTTAGGGAAGAGGGGTTCATCTTAGCAAGTGACTTAGGTACAGGCTTCAGCAGTAGATTATATGCGCAAATTGAGGACTGCCTTTAATGGCTTAGCTTGGAAATTCAAAGTTATTTTCAAAAGCAATCCAACCAACCAACAAACAAACACATACAAATTGCACACAACACAGCGCTCAAGACACAGCAAAACACAAAAACACAAGTATACAATACACAAGACAGCACAAACCCACAACACAACACAGTACAAAAACACACACACACACACACACACACACACACACACACACACACACACACACACACACACACACACACACACACACACACACACACACACACTACAAAGAACAAACAGATATGCAGAACAACAACAAAGCAACGCAAACACGAAGCAACACAGAATATACAGCACAGCACAATAGAAATATATAACACATCATAAGCACAGCACAGCACATCCTTCTCCATTTCCTTCTGTGAGTTTACACAGTCTCGATTTTTCTACAGCCATTCAAATCTCCTCCAGCCATTCCTGTTCCTACTTCCATCCTTCTTCTTTCTCCACCTGCTCCTCGTCCTTATCCTCATCCTCATTAATCCTTGATTTTTTTTCGAGAGACAGTATTTTTTCTGCTTCGTTTATCCTTCCTCTCCTCCTATCCTGATCTCTAGCTTCCTCTTACCCGTCTCACCTTTATAAGTCTCGGTGAAGATCTGTCCGACAAGAGCGCTGCAAGGGGACGGGCTGAGTCAGGGCGAGCACGGCAGCTTTGTTACCTTAGACTGTCACATGGATTCAAAGAAAGGAGTCAAAAGTGATAGAAATAATACTCATAGTTGGCTTTGCTTTTACACGGAACGGGATTTTCAAAATCTTTTTTGCATTTTTTATTCATTCCTCCCTTTGCTTTCATCCTACTGGGCCATTCTTTCATTTTCGCTCTGAGGGAAAAAACTATTTGTTTCTTGTTTTTATTTGTCGGTTTGATTTCTTTTCCATCTATGGGGAACAGGGATATCTTTTGCTAAGAACTGGTGTTTAATTGCTTTTCTGTAAGCGTGCTTTGTATCCTATGTAGACATTTTTTTAAGTGGGGTTGTGTGTTTGTGTGTGGGTGTGGGTGTGGTGGGTATGGGTGTGGGTGTGTGGGTGCGCGCGCGCGCAGGTGCTTGTGTGCTATTGGGCACTGGTGCTCATTCACTTCCGTAGAGTTATGGTGCACTCAGTACACTCCATGCATTCTGTACAGTACATCCGTCCAAGTGATTATCTGCAGTAGCAAGCTCTACTAGTCAGTAGCATAACCTCCGAACACCCTAAGCTTCATAATACCGTACTGTATTCATCACACCGAATATATAATCTGCACATTGGTCCTTAAGTCTGTGAGTTTATATAATTATTGTAGTTTGGGCTATATATACAAATTGTGCATGCTACAACTATTGTTAGGAAATGAACAAGAGATACAGTGGTAACAATGCACACCGACAGTTCTCGTCTGTACAAGCCTATAATCTACCCAGACCGTCGGACACCATTTTGCTGGCTAAAAAACACTTCTGTATTTGCCGGGTTCAACTTAGTAATTCAGCCAGGATTCCTCCTCCGCTCTTGTCTGGGTAAAAGTTTGACTGTCGACCAGCCCAGGGTGGGTATTATTGGCGGACTACAGGTGCAGGTTAGACACACTTCGTTTTTTAAGTCCCCGCTCTTGTGTGCTTTATTTTGTGGGTCGCAGTGAAAGTTTGGTGGAATGTGGAAGTTTGGTTGTGCGTTAGTTATCTGGGCCATTGTGTGTGTGTGTGTGTGTGTGTGTGTGTGTGTGTTTGTGTGTGTGTGTGTGCTATTGGTATATATATTTTTTATTACTACAACTATATCTGTTGATGATAATAACTTTAGCCATCATTGTTATTGTTGTTGTTGTTGTTCCTCATCCCCAGTCTGACTGAGCAGACCTGTCGACTGCAAGTAAACCACTACCCATATGGGGTTGTCCCATAGGTTTTGCACAGCGTTGATAATATCTCTGCGTCTTAATGTGGCGTATGCTGTGCATTGTTCCATTATGTGTATTATGTGTGGGTCTCTTCTACAAGCAGGGCAAGTGTCATCTTTGATTCCACCCAACCCGAATCTAAGCTGGTAACTAAGGAGGACTGGGTTATCTCCTGTTTTTAACTCGATCAACTCTACGTAAGGATTCCTCTGATATCAGGAGGGAGAGCTTGTGATATAGTGTTCTGATGGAGTTGTTGTGTTGCCCAGCTCGTGAGATGAATATGTGAGTGTTTCTTTGAGTGTTCTGTGTGGGATGTTGTTGTAAGGGGTTTTGGTAATGGCTGTTTGGTGATTCTTTTGTGTGCCGTATTGTGTTCTGTTGCTTTGTTTTGTAATGTCAGGCGTGTTATGTATTGGCACGGTGCTGCGTAGTTCTTAATGCCTTTCATATCAAGGTGGAGAGAGGAGTTTAATTTCAGAGCATTAGGGAGCTGTGGGTGTGATTTTGATGTAGCCAGTGGTGATGAGTAAAGCGTTGTTCAGTGTGGTCTTCAAGGAGTTTAGTGGATATTAGGTAGGCTGGGAGTCTATGACTGGGTGGCGTAGGACGTCACTAATCGGATGTACAATTTGTAGAGTAAGGATTTTTTTTTTTTTTTTTTTTTTAAGCTTCGTTAGGGGTAGTACTGAGCTTTTGATTTGTGCTTTATTTGTCTACTTTTTTTTCATATTAGCATGTTTTGTTAATAATATAACTGTGTGTTTGCATTGGCGTGTTCTTTTGTGTGTGTTTGTGTGTTTGAATTATCAAGTGGTCCGATGCCTGTCATTAATATTATTCGTTGTATATCTTGTGAGTATACTCTTTTGCGATGAGATTTTGACGGCCATCATTATGAGTTATGTTTTAAGTTTTATGATTTACGCCATATTGTTAACCGAGATGGTTTTCTTTCCTCTCATTGCATGGTTCGATGGTTTTATAAATGCTCGTCTACTCTTACCCAAAAGAGTATCCGAACACTGTCGTCATGCATTTTGAATATATGACCAAAGAATATGAAACAAGTCATCCCGTTTGCATTCTTAAAAAGTAATAATTATTGCATCATACACTTTTGCATCAATACACCAGCGTAATGGCGGCAAAGTATGTCACTCAGAACACACACACACACACACACACACACACACACACACACACACACACACACACACACACACACACACACACACACCATTACCAAACAACAAGCTACCTCTCTGTTTATTTCCACGTCTATCGTGCCCAGGTGTTTGTGTTAGGACTCCATATTATAATTACAAATCATAATAGATAGATAGATAAATAGATAGAGAGACAGATAGAAGCAGGAAGTCAGATGATGAGAAGGTACTGTGTCTGCAAGAATCGAGCAATGCTAAACATGCTTACACACTCTTAACTCAAGGAATGCTTTATAGGCACACGACAGCGCCTAGTGACCATACACACACATACACACATACTCACACACAGGCTTCTATAACTTTCCAACCACAGTGGACACACGTGACACAACCCCTGCTACACCAGAATTTAGGAAAGAGAGCTCAGATGGAGGCTAGCCATAGAACAGGCAGGTCGCAGGGAGAAGGGCTTAGCAACTTGGAAGAGAGAGAGAGAGAGAGAGGGAGATAGCTAGCGGGACTCTACTTTATACTTCGCTCTGTGTGAGAGACTTGTTAATATTTCCAAGACAAATAAAAATAGTCCCATACTATTCTTTACCTCTCCTTGTCATTGAATGACAGATGGGAAAGAAGATTATCTGCTTACAAAACTACGCAAGTATAACAACCGCTCGTCCACAAGTCTAATATATATAACTTCTCTACAAGTAACTACAAAGGAGTTACAAAGTCTTTTTATGACATTTGTATAGCTTTTAGTGAGCGTCCCTGTTTCACTTTCTCCTCCTCCTTTTTCCTTTTTATTTCCACTCCGTAATCTTTTCTCATTTTTCGACCACATTTCCTTCACATTCCTCAGTGTTGCCACCTTTCTCGCATTCTATTCATTGTTTTTCCTCCTCTCTCTCTCTCTCTCTCTCTCTCTCTCTCTCTCTGCTAGCCAGGTGGCTAGTTACCGGGTACCTCAGTCTGTCTACCTGTCTGTCCGTCAGTCTTTAATACAAACTCATGCAGTCGCCTCTCTTATCATATCTCATTTCCTCAAGGTTTCTGGGCACGACGAAAGAGAGAGAGAGAGAAAGAGAGAGAGAGAGAGAGAGAGAGAGAGATGGGGAAGGGACACAGATGAGGAAAGAAAGAGAATTTATATACGAGAGAAAATTAAGTGCGAGGGAGAGATAAGGTATCATCTTTCTATTTTCCCCTTTCCCTCCCCCTTTTCTTTAATTTTGGCAAACCTTATCAGTATATGTTATCAGTGGACGCTAATGACGCCTTTCCTATCTGCTTTCATTAATGCATCATAATTAATGTACGTCAAACTCCTAGTTGCCCACTAATCTTCTGTGGAATTCTTTGATATTTGTAGGTAATGTTCAGCGAAAGACAATATACGCAGATCAAGTGGGAGGATGTTATTGGTATGACAGACAGACAGACAGAATGTGATACTGTTATACGTTGGGGGTGATACGTTGATGATGGTGAAGTGATGTTATGATGTTGTGATGTTATGTTGGCATGATGCATGGCGATATGGTGATGGTGATATGGTTGCAAGGTGATATAGTGATACGGTGAATTGGTAATGGTGACACAGTGATAATGATTGCGTTGAAAGTTATATGGAAGGTGGTGATATGGTGATGGCTGAGGTGACGATACGCCTAGGGATGATGTCTGTGATGATGATGATGTAATAATATGATGGTGTCATGATCTTGCCGATGGTGATGATTTTGATGATTGTCGTAGTGATCATAATCTTAATTTTAATCGTGTGATGGTGTTGATATGGTGGTGATAGTGATATGATTGATAATGATATGATGGTTATGGTGTTTTCATAGTGATAGTGATACTTAGGGTATTCGTGATGATATGATGGTGGTGGTGGTTATGGTGGTGGTTGTGATGATGGTGGTGTTAATGTTGATGATTATGGCAATGTGATGATTTGATGTTGCTGAGGTAAGAGGATAAAAACAGAGAGGGGGGGGGGAAGACAGGAGAGGAGAGACGAGGGGTTAACTGGTCTGTCAAATAATAAGACGAAATTTATAAATGAGAGATGAAGGAGAATGAGATGGAAGAAGGAAGAGAAGAAGGAAAATAGAAGCAGGTTGTGAAGGACGGAAATAAAGAAGAGCATGATAAAAGAGAGGGAGAGGAGAGAAGAAGGAAAAAGTAAAAAAAAGTAATGAAGGAGAAGGACGAAAGGGGATCTAGTAACAAAGAGCAGAGGTAAGCTTAGGCAGTTAGGGAAACTATTTTTTAGGCTGATTACGCTGAACGTGAGGTGACAACTTCATTGGTCGTTTAGATATGTTTTCGTTGTTTTGAGGTTGTCATATCAACGTATATTTAGGTAGATACTCCTGATAAATGGTACTCACCATGTATTCCACATAAAATTTAGTTATAATCGGATTTGCAGAAAATGTCAGATGCAGGATTAAGCACTGCACAATGCCAAGTTATCAAACAACCTTCTTACCTTAACCTGTCCTATCACTCCGGTACGGCCTGTGCACCCTCCAGGGAAACGTCGTCTGTGGCATTTTGGAGCCGCGGACTGGGAGGCCCTCAGGCAGTACTTCTTTTATTATCCCTGGAATGATTATTGCTTCCATGGCCGGGAGCCATCTGAGTGTGCCTTGCGCATTACGGAGGTTATTCTCTCGGGCATGGAAGCATACATTCCTTTCTCATATCCTTTGACTAACGCAAGAAAGCCTTGGTTTAATCACGCTTGTTCTAATGCTGTCCGCAACAAGGAGAGGGCCTACAAAAGGTACCGGAGCCAACCCACCCCTGAATCACATCATCTTTACGTTTCTGCCCGGAATCGTGCTAAGTCTGTTCTTTGCTCTACTAAAAATAATTTCATCCATACTAAATGCTCTCAACTCTCCAACTCGAATTCTTCGCCCTCCTTCTGGCACCTTGCCAAAAATCTTTCTAACAACTTTACCTCATCATCCTTCCCTCCTCCTTTCTACTCTGATGGTTCTGTAGCTATTTCTTCTACTGATAAAGCAGATCTCTTCGCACAGACTTTCTCCTCCATTTCCACCTTAGACGATTCCGGTGCTGTTCCTCCATCACTTCCCCCCTCTGACTTCCTCATGGCTGACATTAAAATATCTTCAGTTGATGTATTTTCTGCCATCACTGGCCTCAGTACTAACAAGGCATATGAGCCTGATGGGGTCCCTCCTGTTGTTCTCAAGAACTGTGCTTCTGTACTTACACCCTGCCTAGGCAAACTCTTTCGCCTTTGTCTGTCAACTTGTACCTTTCCTTCTTGCTGGAAGTTTGCTCTCGTTCAGCCAGTCCCAAAGAAGAGTGACCACTCCCAACCCTCCAACTATCGTCCAATTGCTTTAACGTCCTGTATTTCAAAAGTTTTCGAGTCAGTTCTCAATAGAAAAATTTTAAGGCATCTTTCCTATCACAACCTTCTTTCCGATCGTCAGTACGGGTTCCGTCAGGGACGCTCCACTGGCGATCTTCTCACCTACCTTTCAGACTCCTGGTCATCCTCCTTTCGGGACTTTGGCGAAAGCTTTGCCATTGCACTTGACATCTCAAAGGCTTTCGATCGAGTCTGGCATAAATCTTTATTTTCCAAACTGCCCTCCTACGGTTTCTATCCTTCTCTCTGTGCCTTCATCGCTAGCTTCCTTTCTGGTCGTTCTATAGCCGCTGTTGTAGACGGCCTTCGTTCTTCTCCTAGATCTATCAACAGTGGTGTTCCTCAGGGCTCTGTCCTATCACCAACTCTCTTCCTTTTATTCATCAATGATCTTCTAAGCTGTACATCTAACGTTATCCACTCATACGCTGATGACTCCACCCTTTACCTTTCCATTCGGTTCCCGCAACGCCCATCTCAACAGTTACTTCAACAAACAAGGGATGAGGCTATGGCACACCTAATGTCTGACTTGGCTCGTATCCCTGACTGGGGTAAAAATAATATGGTTGTTTTTAATGCATCTAAGACTCAGTTCTTACACCTATCAATCCGACAAAATCTTCCACAAGTATACCCACTAATGTTTAATAATATTCAGCTTAATCCTTCATCATCCTTGAACATGCTTGGGGTTTCATTTACCCGGGACTTATCTTGGAAAGATCATATTATATCTCTTGTAAAATCTGCTTCCAAGAGATTGGGTGTGCTAAGCCGACTCTGCTCTTTCTTTACCCCTGCACAATTGTTGACTCTATACAGGGGTTTTATCCGCCCCTGTGTGGAGTACAACTCTCATGTGTGGGGAGGCTTCTCACATACAGCTCTTCTCAATAGGGTGGAGTCAATGGCTTTTCGTCTCATTAACTCTCCTCCTCTTACTGACTCCCTTCAACCTCTGTCTCTTCGCCGCACTGTTGCATCTTTATCTCTTTTCTATCGCTACGTTAATGGTCACTGCTCCTCTGAACTGTCTGCTTGCATTCCTCCACCTCTACGACGGGCGCGTAGCACCCGTCTGGCAGCAAACTCTCATCCCTTTTCTGTCCAACTCTCTAATGCAAGAGTTAACCGTTACTCCCAGTCTTTCATTTATGCAACAGGTCAGCTCTGGAACTGTCTCCCTCTGTCTGTATTTCCTGCTGCCTATGATCTCCAGTCTTTCAAACGCAGTGTGTCCAGGCATCTCAAAATGATCGGATCTTGAATTTGGCTCTCTATTGTATTTTGTTTTTCTCTTGGAAGGAACTGTTACTGTGGGTTCACGGCCTTTGGTTCCTTCTTCCTCGCAAAAAAAAAAAAAAAAAAAAAAATTCTGATTCCAAAATTGAAAGCAAGTTCAACACTTTGTACCTTAATCTGCTAATACACTAACTGGGAGTGATCATTTGAACTATTTATAACTGAGGTCACATCTCACCCGGACCACTTTATTGTATTGCAGTATATCAAGGCGCTGGATTAGTATTACAAACTGAACTACTGCTTTTCTTATTAATACAAGATTAAATCATTTGAGGGAGTTTATGACATGGAAGTGGTACGGTGGCAGCGATGGGGTCAGTTCCAAATGGGTTATATTGCCCATGATATCCTTTCTGCCTTGCTCTCCTCCGCAGTTCATAAGTACCATCTTAGTTATTGTTTTGTTGCCTAATAGTCACAAGTATATTGATAGTAAGGGATAGGTTACACAAAGGAGGCGTTACGATGTACTAATTCAATACCACATAATGTAAGCAAATTTCTGTTCAGACTTTATTCATGTATTATCATTACCTGAATATTTTATGCGCGGTAACTGAATAACGCAGTGCAAACATTAAATGCTTTTTTTTGTTTCAGGAACTGGTTTTGTGGCACCTTGCCTGCATTAGTAAGTACAAGCATCATTCAGTTTATAATTTGCTGCCTTTTTAAACGGGTAGTTGGTCGACTCAACTCTTTATGTAATACTATCTATCTATCTATCTATTGCCAGACGCCTCAATCCCGTTTGGGGTGGCCACAAACAAATCGCCTACAAGTCGCCCTGTCCCCCGCCATTTCACTGCCCTGCTCCCAACTCACACACCCCTCTCTCATATACCTCTCCACCCCATCCCTCCATCTCATCCTCGGCCTCCCCCTCCCTCTTCCCCCCTCCACCTCACTCACATACACTCTCTTCGTCAGTCTCTCACCCTCCATCCTCTCCACATGGCCATACTGTCGTGCATTAAAACCCACCTCGCCACTGAAAGTCTGATAGATGTGTGTGTGCGTCACGTAATTATGACGTTTTTCTCGTCAGATCCACACACACCCCGACCTATTGCACTGTGGGTGGTAGTGACGTTAAGCTCTTCTGGTCGCGATGGTTGACAAGTTGAGTACATGTAGTCGTCACGTTATAATAACCTCATACCGTAAAGTACCATCGTCAGTGTGGGTTTTGAACCCCATCTGTTTGAGTTGACGTTGCGCTGTAACCTTTCTTTCTGACCTTTCCCTGTGACCTATACCTTTGAGAGATAGGTCTCAAAATCGGACCCTTTTAGACTTGTGTCGTATTGAACACTTCCACAAAGTTTTTTTTTTTTTTTTTTCTATGTGTCCGACTCTGGGCATAGGCTTCACAGCCTGCTTTCAAGGCCCAGTAGTCCTCCTACGTACCGCACACCTCTACATGTCACCACTTCGGCGCTAACACCCACCGTCCATATTGAATAAATGCTAGGGCTGTCTCATACAGGACTGGCGTATTGGTTTAGTCTAAATCGGATAAAAACATGACGTGACCCTGCCCTGTGGCCTTGACCTTTGAAGTATTGTTCTTGAAGACAAAAGGTTAACACCTCAGCTGACCCATAAGACCTCAACGAAGTCTTGATGGAATCAGATCAAAACTGAGGTATTTTGGTAGCAGACACACCCACGGAGGGAACTTCGATCTTGCCCTGTGACCTTCACTTTTGACTGATTTTTCTCAGAACTGAATAACTTCATTCTTGCACTGAAGTGAACCTCTCCTCCACGTTTGATCAGAATAAAAAAAGAAGTTGAAATTGATTTTGATACTTCAACGTTTGATCTAGCTCTTTGACCTAGACCTTTGATTTATCGTTATAAAAAACAGTTGGTTTCTGTATGTGTTTTCCTTCCATTCTTCCCCCAAGTTAGATTATAACATGGGTGGAATCTGTATTAAATTATATTGTTAGCGCTCACACACACACACACACACACACACACACACACACACACACACACACACACACACACACACACACACACACACACACACACCACTAAAACATAACACCCCCTCGGGAAAAAAAAAAGTCAACTGCTGACCTGCGCCTTGCCAGAATAGCTGTTGTCAGGGGTATAACGCACAGATGGTAGGTTATATCAACAAATGTCAAAAGTAAAACTTGTTAAGGACCTTACGAGGTATGGTATAGACAAGAAAAAGAAAAGAAAGAAAGAAAAATCTAATGTTCCCAAGTGTAGCTGGCTTACACTGCACAAATGCCTGAGGCGAGACCCGGGCTGCAGTTTGCACACTCGAGGCGACACTCCGGCTATAAGATGCTGTCTACATGCGGGACATCCTGATGCTTTTAGGTAACCTCCTCGTTCCTGTCCCCAGGTGTTTTCCTGCATTTGTCTGTGTACTGCTGCTGTGTTGTCTCTGTCTTCGGATGGGGCAGAGTTGTAGTCCTCAGAGTCGTAAAGCTCAAAACATGGGCTGTTGTGGACATCAGTCAAAATGAAGCTACATCTGATATCCGTATCACCTCCAGGCGTTCCCATGTGCCTAAGAGGAAATGGACTAAGTGTATTCGTGCTACAGAGAGACTCATAAAAAATCCGACAGAGGCAAGTCAGGGATTGTTTGGGCTCGCCTCTTGGGTTTGACCTTATTGGTGTGACGTGTTTCTTTGGTACTGCAGCGTCGGGTGTGTTCTTCCCATTTCACAGTTTAACCACATTTCGATTTACTAACAGTATCCTTCAGTTCAGTGGTACATTATTTTATTCTTGCTAATTCCGGTTGAATTTATTCATTTGAAAAGCTCTCATGCGTTGCAAAGAGGTAAAATGAAACTTATATATAAATCCTGTAGTTAAAAATTCATAAATAAATTGAATAAAATCGTATACAAATTCCAGAAGTGAAATAAAATGTAATCGAACTGAAGGGATTAAGTGATCTTGCTTTAATGTCGTCAACAAAATAGTTTAATAAATTTCTGGCAAATTGTATGCAGTGAAGTTTTATTTATTACATAATTTTGATTTAACGTATTCATATTTCAGCTAAATGAATATGAGATTCTTTTAGCTTCTGCCATTTGCGAATTAATTCAGCCACATTTCACACTTTTTTTTCATTTCCGTACCGATTTCATTATATTTTAACTAATAAAACAGAAAATTTTACTTTTTCGTTGTTTCACACCTACACAATCATATTTTGGGAAAACAAATATTACATGATGTTGCTGGGAACACGTTGAAACCTTCTTACAAGCCTCGTATTAAGAATGCATTTACACATGTCCTGCATTTTCAGGCTCCTTGTTAATACGCCCTCATAAACCTCGTATTAAGGATGCATTTACATATGTCCCACATTTCTAAACCCCGTGTTAATACGCCCTCACAAACCTCGTATTAAGAATGCATTTACCCTTGTCCCACATTTCCAGACTCCGTGTATCCTTCACAAACCTCGTATTAAGAATGCATTTACACATATCCCACGCGTCCAGACCCTGTGACAATATATTCTCAGTTGGCGTCATGTGGAGTAAGGCATGGAGCGAGTTGCCACGTCTCACACATACAGTCCTCGCACATTGGTTTGTATTTTGGTGCGTCCCCTCTCACACCCTTCAGCATCTCGTTACTGCTCCCCCCTAGCCACGTGTTTTTCCTATCCTGTCTCTCCCTCTTAATCTCTTCATTCCCTCTCACTTTTTGCAATGAGCCTTCCCCCCCCCTCTCTCTCTCTCTCTCTCTCTCTCTCTCTCTCTCTCCACCCAATAGCTGCTCAACTCACTTTCTTTTTAACATGTCTCAGGCTTGTAGGGGTCTCTCACATCCCAGCTTCTCCTCCTCCTTTCTCATGCTGCATTTTTACTCGAGCAAAGGAGCGAAGCGAGCAAGTATGATTTATTTATACAGAGTCCAAGTTTCCTACTCAGGGCAGTGGGTTTGTAAGGGTATAAACAGGCGATTATTGGTCCAGTATTATCGATAATCTGAAAGATTGTATTTGACCTGTTTGTTTGGTCATGTCTGGTGCCACCGCCCAATAGGCAAACCAAGCGAAATAGAGGCTTAGCACGAGTCATATGTCCCCGACGTGCTTATTGGACTTTTGTGGAACGCGAGCAATAACATGAAATTCCCTTTAACCAAAACAAAAGATGAAACTACAGTGGAAAGTGGTGAATTACTGTATAGTAACTTTTGTGCTTTGTCTAATCTTTAAAAGCTACTGAACTGTAACACGTTCTAGACATTAGTGTGGGCCCCTGTTACCTCGTTATTATTTATTATTTCATTTTTCCATTCTCTTCCTCGTCCTTCATTTATCCCATCTATAGGTGTTCTTTCATTCGTGATTCCTCTTTCTCTTTCCAGTGTTCATCCCGGTCTATCTTTCTCACTTTCATATCTTTTCCTCTCTTCATTGCTTCATACCCTCGCCATTTTTTCCCGCTTGTATTCTTTCTTACCCGATCTGTCTTATTCCTCCTTCCTTCCGTATCACTTTTTTAAATTACCTTTTAATTGATGCCTTCTCTTCTTATTTCCTCTCTTCTTCAAATATGCCTTCCTTCCTTCCTTCCTTCCTTCCATCCTTTCCATCTCTCTCCCTCTCTCTCTGTATATATATATATATATATATATATATATATATAAGCTCACTAGTAAAGAAGCTTGAGAGACCCTGCCAGGGTGAGCAGTAAGTGGTAAGCAAGGTATTTTTCTTCAATATTTAACAACGCTGTGGGGGAAAAAAAAGAAAAGAAAAAGGCGGCTTATGTGTGGACTACCTCATATTGTGTGTGTGTGTGTGTGTGTGTGTGTTTTCTCTGTTTTGGATGGTGTATGTGTGTGTATGTGGGGGGGGTTCTCTATGTTTTGGATTTTGTGTGTGTGTGTGTGTGTGTGTGTGTGTGTGTGTGTGTGTGTGTGTGTGTGTGTGTGTGTGTGTTTGGGTGGGTGGGAGGTTTTCTCTGTGTTTTGGATGATGATGATGATGTGTGGGGGGGGGTTCTCTGTGTTTTTAGATGATATGTGTGTGTGTGTGTGTGTGTGTGTGTGTGCGCGCGCATGTATGTGTGCGCGTGTGTGTGTGTGTGTGTGTGTATTTGATTCATATGTTTTTAACTTTTCTCTCCCCCCTTTCCTTCTTATTTATATGAGTAAACAAGAGTAACATTTTTCCTGTGTTGATTTTGCTTCATTAGACCTGAAAAACAAAGAGACTTGATGGTCGATTTTTTTTTTTTTTTTTTTTTTTTTTTCAGTTAATTTTCTGTTATCCCAGCGAATATAATGATGATAATATTTGTTTCTCTGTCCGCCTCCCAGCAGTAAGGAAACATAAGTGACTAATGACCTTTGACCCCAGCGTTGCCCTTGGAAAATACTGGACGTCCCCAGCACAGATTCCGATGTTTGAGTATCGAAAAACATTTCTGAAAAAGGCATAAAGTACTTAAAAAATTCGAAGGTGTTCATTTCCACAGAGTTTACGTTGCTCCAATGTTGTTTCAGATAATTTTTTTCAACCAGCAAAGTGGGGCGGAATTGAAGTTTATAAGATATACCATACAGTGACAGCAAAAATAATATCTAAACAACGAAATCTGTTTTTCACTCCGATACACCAGACTCAGTTGTTCCACAGTTGCTCTTTCCTTTTACCAATTCTGGATGTGCAATACCTGAAGCAAGCCAGAAGAGAGAGTTTTTACGATGCTCCTTTGCTACCGTAAGCCGTGTTCTCGTTATCATAGAAGACTTCGTTGCACTTCCTCCTTGGCGATAATTTTGAGCGTTAAACTTACATATTCCCAGTCGTGTTATTTACGTCTTCATAATATCAACAGGATTTGCATCAGTTAATATACAAGGGTAAATTTTAATCTGCGAGATAGAAAATAAATTGCTTAAGAAGTGCTGTGTGTGTTATGTCGCCGGGAATGTAGCTCCACGAGGGTGACCGACGCTATCACACACACACACACACACACACACACACACACACACACACACACACACACACACACACACACACAAGTAGTAGATCCGTAATTTTGATGAACTTTCATGGACCGTCTATGCGTATTAAGTGTTACTAGCCTGTATTTCACTTTACCGAGGCAAGACACGCCCAGGCTCCATCACATGCTTCAGAAATCATCCAGAACTAGGGACTGTCCTTCTCCCTCGCAATTTATTCTTGAAGCTTCCATGAGTACACCATTTTAGTGTGTACTCATGAAAGAAAAGACGAGACAGTCAACCGTGTTATTAGAATTGAGAGCTGGTAGGTGTGGGCAAGCCCTTAACTTTTGACGGCAATTTTAGAAACAAATAATGATGATAGAACACTTCTGACCTCTCTGTATTGTTGGGGACAGTAATCTGTAATATGGGATGCAGGTTGACCTTATTTAGATATGGCAAGTTTTCCATAAAACTGTCAAAAATTTATTGGCTTCCACACCCGTTTTTCACCCCTTCATTTTAACCATATCTTCTGTAAATCCATTCTGCTATCGTCATACAGTGTTAATCAACCTTAGAGAGAATTTTCGTACTAAAGTAGCTATATAAGAACTTCATATCAGCAGACATTTTAAAGATGAGTACAGTAAATCTTTTGGGAGTAGCAGGAATAGACTTAAAAGCACATATGCTTGAACGAATGGACGGGGTTAATAGTACAGTTGCAAACATTAATATTACTTCAGTTACATGCAATTTACGAACTAGACAGATAGTAATGGCTTCCAGTGTCCAGTGAGCGGATCTTAGGACTTCAACGAATTATTGCACATTATATACCACTTTCTTAATTGTTCGACAAATAATTGGAACGATGTTATTGTTCACGACCGTACGACCGAGTGTGTTCATGGTATGGGCAGGTACGGAACACCTGTATAACTCATTTAGCCTTTTATATATTTTGGCATAGTAGTGGTTACCAAATTTAACAAACTCCTTTTTCACATAGATTTATGGCCACTTCCTTGAGCACCGGATACTAAAAAGCTCTCTCTTTGTAACTGCACTGAATTTTTTGGAGCAGATTCAATGTTACTGGTTTTTAAAAATGAGGACTTGGGCATCGCTTCCAAACCCCTCCTCCCCCCAGAATGAAAAAAAGGAAAAAATAGTGGGGCGAGTTGAAAGGGCTTGAATTTAATTAACTGCTGCCACTTTTATCCGTTTTAGAGGCAGTGAACTTAATATTTTCATGTTAACTGAAATACAAAAATGCTAGTTGTACAGTGCAAACCCCCGAGCGACCAGGCTCACTGTGGTAAGCACATTTTGGGCCCGGGTTATTGGGTCCTTCTCTCATAGTCTGATTCTCTCTCTTTCATTCTGTCTGTCTTCTCCCCATCCTCTCTCTCTCTCTCTCTCTCTCTCTCTCTGTCTCCTATGACTCAATATTAGCTAATTATGACCGTCTTATGTTAGCCACAATCGAGTACTCGAGTTACCCATATAACGAGATGGAAAACAGCAACATCATTAACTCTTCCAGGCTTCTCTGACTCTCTCTCTACTTAATATTAATCTATGCCTTAAACAACAGTGGATTACTTGTAGTTTTCTTGACCGTGAGTGGGATATCGGTGGAAGTATTACTGGTGACCGTATTTATTTTCTGAGGCGCCTCTGATTCACTTTTATCTGTATATGTCTGAGCTTTTTCATTTACCTGAGTCTCCCCTCACCCTCTGATTACCGTGGTCTTGTTCTGAGATATACAGGGACTATTTTTGTTCCTTTTCCCTTCCCACCCCTCTCTCTCTCTCTCTCTCTCTCTCTCTCTCTCTCTCTCTCTCTCTCTCTCACACACACACACACACACACACACACACACACACACACACACACACACACACACACACACCTTTTTTCCTCCTCCATCATTTGCGTTCGCCGTCCTCTCACGCCAAAATCATATCAAATTTGTTAGCATCGTAAAAGCGCCAGAACCTCCCTTTGATTGTATGCATCCTTTTGGTAAGAAATGGACCAACCGATTTTGCTTCCACGCCACTGAATGTCACGCAAAAGGAGAGAGAGAGAGAGAGAGAGAGAACACTACAGACCAGATCGCTTTCGAGATGAGGGTCCGGGGCAGAAGAGGAAATTATGATCCATTCTGTTCGCTCGTCCCGTCCAATTTTGTCTTACATTTTTCTCTTATTCTTTGCCTCGATCACCTCCCATCTGTCTGTCTGTCCGCCTTAATCCGGCCTAAGTCCGTCTTCCCCCACCACCCCCTCTTCCTTCAGATTTCTTCAACTTTGATGTCTTAACTCCATGGCATTTGGGTTTTATCCGTGGGGTAACTTGTTTTCTTTCTCTACCTTTCTCCCTCTCCATGGCTTCGTAATCGCTTTCAATCTCTCTCTCTCTCTCTCTCTCTCTCTCTCTCTCTCTCTCTCTGAGCCCCCTCCCCCCCACACACATGCTCCCTAGTCCAACTTTACTCCTTTATCTCAGTAATCGTGCTGCTCACTTACCCTATCTTTATTTGGTCAGAATTTTCTCCTTAATCTCGAAAGTCTGGCGCTTCTTCTACTCTTCTTCCCTCTTGGTGCCGTCTCTCTCGTTAATTTCAGTAATCGTGCTGCAAGCCTCATTACTTTAAGGCAAAAAGGCTTGGGGAAATTAATGCAGGCACGGGATAGGAAGAAAATAAATGGTCTTGTGAACCAGTAGAAGATACAGTGGATGTGAAAATGATAAACACTGAACGACATTACATAGAAATAACAATACTGCTAGGAAAGTAGGAAGTCAGTACTGTAGCTGTATAAACACCTAACTTCGCTTATAATTAAATTTACAGTAGGGACAATAAGCTAAGGATATATTTCTGTGCAATCTAATCTAAAGACATGTCTCGCTTAATACTAGAAATCTTAAAATAACTTGCAGAGTTGACACAGACTCACTTTGATTGTCACATTACTCTAATGATTTATAAGATTATTTTACGCGATATTAAAGAATAGCTATATGTTTCACAGCTTTACACAACTGTTTTCCTGCGGTTTTCAGGAGACGGACCTTCTCATATTTCCCTGCACCTGGCCGTGCAGGGAACGATCTCGGTTTGACCCTGGTGAAGCGGTGTGTACTAAAAGGAGGTGCCGACTCCCAACACGATGTATGTATTGCACAATGCTTATAGGACATCCCCACAAGACCAGTTGCTTACCTGTGGTTGGCGGGTTTGCAGGACGAGGCAGACCTAGGAAGAGTAACAAGAGCAACACAATAGCTAAGAGAAGGGCTCGCAAATGCATGTGGTAATACAGTAACAAAATGCTGTCAGTGAGAAAGCTGGAACAGAAATGGAATCGTTTGCTCGGTGCCTTCATATATAACCTTGGTAATACGATGTCCCAGCGCACACAAGCATAATATTGTTAATTTGCAGACGTGGTAGCGTCCCCACACCAGCCTTCTTATATGGTGGTATAGGATAGCATACTGGAACAAGGAAATTGCATGGCATTACAAGAAAAGACAGTGAGCATAAATGGAAATCATAGGAATATAGAACAGTATACCTTCAGTGGACCGCCTGGTCCTTTGGGCAGCTCCTGGCTCTGGGTACTGTACATCTAGATTTCAAGAATAAGGTTAAGGATCACAGAGAAGGTTTTCTGGAAAACTAAACCTTCGGGTCCGGTGACGTCTTTTTCATAGTATTCTCGTTAGAATCAGACGATTTTTGTTCAACTCAGGAATAACTTTTGAATATTTAGAGTTAAACACAGCCTTTATTAATTTCACTAGTATGGTAACGTCCTGTCTTTTTTAACATGATGGGGAAAATACAGCCTTCAGTAGCTACTCGTCATTTGAGTGCTCTCTTAAGCTGAATAAAATCGTCTACTAGCAGCAGCAGTATAGCAAAAATGATAAGAACACGGGAGGATGAACATAGAGACACGAGAGTAAGTGCCCTGTGTCCTCGCCAGGCTGACCTGACCTGTATCTCAGTGAGGCATAGACACATGAGGAAGAAGAGAGGATGATCTCTCTCTCTCTCTCTCATCCCAGATACCCTAAAAGTTCACCCTTTCCACCACTCATATTCTATATCGTACTCGTTGTTACATAACTTCAGTTCTCTATTACGAAAAAAAATGGGCATTTTCTCGGGGCCTCTTTGGTCGAGTGGCAGCGTGTGGGGAGGCGTGAGTAGGGGAGGAGGAGGTAGTCTAGGGGAGCCGCGCTGGGGGTCCATGGGCCCCTTCACAATTACAGAATGGCGGATAAAGTACAGTCGGAACTTATATGGTCACTGGGGACGGGCACAGGCCCGCAAATGGAGGCAACAGAGGGGCAGCACCTCCACCTCCACTGCTGCCTCATCGGCCACCGCCATCCCATCCCTCACCTCCCACCCCACATCCTCCTCCTCAGAGGGGCCCAGGACCCCATGCGTCGCTCCCGCCAGGGCCAGGGACCGGACCACAATGTTGGAGACAGAGGCCCGGCGGCAGGAGGCCGAGCGCCTCCGTGACCTCGTGTTAGCCACTAGGCGGCGTGAGGCCAGGGAGCTGCGGGATGCAGCGCAAAGGCGGGTGGTGGCGGAGAGGTATTGAGCAAAACGTGAGCGGTAGAAGGGTGCGTTAGTGATGGCATAGGGGAGCAGGGGGACAAAAGGGTCAGCAAGTGAGTAAACCAGCAGTTGCATAGGTTGAGAGCCACTGCTCTCCCTTTGCAACTGCTGGGCCTCACTTGCAGCAGGTGAGTGAACCTGCAGTTGCAGAGGTTGAGAGCCACGGCTCTCCCTTTGCAACTGTAGGTTCCTCACCTGCAGCAGTTGGGTGAACCAGCAATTGCAGAGGTTGAGAGCCACAGCTCTCCCTTTGCAATTGCTGGTTCCTCACCTGCAGCAGGTGGGTGAATTAGCAATTTCAGAGGTTGAGGGCCATGGCTCTCCCTTTGCAATTGCTGGTTCCTCACTTGCAGCAGGTGGGTGAATCAACAATTGTAGAGGTTGAGAGCCACGGCTCTTCCTCTGCAATTGGTGATTCCTCACTTGCGTTTAGTGACCCGCCCTGCTCCCCGCTGCTCCCGCTGGATTGAAAATCCCCGTTGCTACGGCGGGTTACTAACCCCCCGCCCCTGTTTTGGGGTTCGGACCCACAGCCTCTCCTCCCCCCAGTCTTGGGGGGGGTCTACTATCCCCCCATAATGGTGGCTACCAGCAATCTATCCTCCCAAATGAGGAGGGTAGTTCTAACTATCCCCTCTTGATGTGGGGTTAGGTAGAACTATCCTTCGTTGTTGGGAGGATAGGGCTCGCTATCCCCCCTTTTTGGGGGCTAACGAGTCCTTCTTCGACGGAACACTGCCTTGCCGGGGCGGAGAAGCTTGTGTATCCCAGTGATCAGTGAAGCTATACTAGTCAGGTGCACCCATACTAGGCAGGTTCACTGTTAGGGATCAGACTAAAAGTGTTCCACCACAATTATATATATATATATATATATATATATATATATATATATATATATAAGGTGTGTGTGTGTGCATAGGTGTAAATATATGCATGCATATATATATATATATATATATATATATATATATATATATATATATATATATATATATACACATACATACATACAGTATATATCCATCCATCCATCCATCATCCGATCCTACGTTGCCCCATGAGGAGCGTAGGAGCCCGGGGCTAGGCAGTTGGTCCTGACATTTAAGATGAGAGTGACCAACCTCACTCATCCCTGAGGGGCATTACGTGAGCAATAAACCCCAACCACCCCTTGGGTATATACCTTCACCGGCTCAATCCGACTGGAGCACAATAATTACCCACTAAACCACCGGGCGCCAAAATTTGATTATGTAGTTACCACCCAGCGTAGTAAATAGTTTCCTAGTGTACAGGAAGCCATTTGTCTTGTCACTCAGTGTAGAGTCACCCATAGGCAGAAGAAAGAGGAAAGAATGAAGGAATGAAAGACAGAAGAGGGAGTGTAAATTCACCCGTAGGCAGAAGGACGAGGAAAGAATGAAGGAAAGAAAGAAGATGGAAGGAAAGAAGGATGGAGGAGAGGACAGGGCAGAAACCTTAGAGCAGCACTACATTGAGTGAGTGGATGGTGAGCGCCCCCACCTACCACAAATATATATATATATATATATATATATATATATATATATATATATATATATATAAAGGTATAGCCCCTGTATGTGTACAGGTGTGTGTATATATATATATATATATATATATATATATATATGTACAGTATGTGTGTGTGTGTTACAGAGAATCTGTGTAACCAGTGTTTTCGTGCAATCCCTAGGGAATTCGTGAAATGAGTATAAATTAGGATGGGTTAATTAAGGTTCGATTAATTTAGGCTGCAGTTTGGTTAGGCTGGGATAATCTAGGTTAAGTTTATCTTATGTTAGGTGAGGTTAGTTAGGTTAGGTTACGTTAGGTTAATTTATGTGAACGCTAAACAAAACTTAACACTCATAAATTTGCGTAACTTGACCTATGCTAGCTAGAGTAGCCTAACCTAACCTAGACTGCACCTAAATTATCCCGGCCTAACCTGACTAGAACCTAAATTAACCTAACCTTTAATTAACCTGTTGTAATTTAAACTCATTTTACGAATTCCCTAGGATTTTGATGAACACAAATCCCCTGTAATATATATATATATATATATATATATATATATATATATATATATATATTATATATATAAAATCCTTTGGAAAATGTTTGAATGTAATTGTAATCCTTCGATACGGTGATGCCTCATATATTTTATTCTTGTTATCTGTGAACTGTTCCATCCAGCTCTCGGGAGATTTCTCTAAGCAAAACGAGTAACAGAATTTGTTTCTAATTCCTTCGCTGCCAGATGCCTATCCTAATCTGCTTAAAATCGTCTGGTGGTAACAAGAAGCAGAAATTCGCTGACAATGCTGTGCTACTATTGTGTTCTTCCTTGAGTATGTCTGTGCACATCACTATATCACATGAATGCAGTTCATGTACCACCTTCCACTGCTTCAGCGCTCAGAGAAGTGTCTCCGAACTTCTGCTCATGGCTGTATACAAAATTTATATAGTGTTGTTTATGTATATATCTGTTTTGTAATTATTTTGTCGGGAGGTCTTTCCACATTCCTATTTTTTGTAGATCTATGTTGTGTATTCCTTTACTTTCATCAGTGTCTGTGTTTATTTTTCTTCGCCATTGTAGAAGGTGAACGTTAATTATATATTCATACGTTTTGGTTCTTTGTTTCTTTCTTTGTAAAATTTCTGAAATGTTTAATTGCGAAGATGCTAAACGAAATTGGAAGGCTTCTTTCAGTGGAAATAAATTTTCAGATTGTAGTTCCAGTGGAAAAAATGACACCTCCTCTTCCCCTTAACATCTCATATATCCTCTTCACACCACTCAGTAGAATAATAATACCATTTTCATTATTAAAATAACAAAAATGCATTTCTGTGGACCGTTTTGCCAATTACTGATCATCATGCAGTCTTCTATTGTCTTAACAGGAGCGTAGGACGTAAGGATGGACCACTTAGTCCACACACGTAAGGATTTCCATCTCCCCCCCCCATCCTCTTCCTTTGCAGCCCATCCCCTCTTCTCCCCCTTCCTCTGCTTCCTCCCTTCTCTTCCTCCCCATTCCCCACCCAGTCATATACTGTACTCCTTTTCTTCCCTGTTCTGTAACTTCCCTCTCTTCTTGTGTTTCCCTTAGTCTCTCGTTTCTGCTGCATCCAATCCTCTTCTTGTTCTTACTTTCCCTGCTCACACCCTCTTCCCCTCCCCTTCGGCTTCTTACTTTTTTCTACTTCCCATTCCTTCTTTCCCTTTTCCTCTCTCCTCTTCTCCTTCATCCCCTTCTTCCTCATCTTTCCCTCTCTTCCCTTGGTCCCCTGCCCTTCCCCCACTTCTCGTATTCTTTTTTTCCCTTCTCCTCTTCTTGTACCTCCCTTCGTCTCCTCCTTTGGTTTCCATCCCCCTTTCATCCTTCTCTCCTTTTTTTCCCTCGCTCCGTTTTTCTGCACGCCGCCTTCCTTTCCCATCGTCTTCTAATTCACCTCCTCTCTTCCACTCACGTCTACTATTTTCCCTCCTTCCTTTCCCCTGATACCTGCTTTACTGCCTCTCGGCCGGCCTTACCTCTTCTCGTGCCGTCCCATTCTCCTTTTCGTTGATGCCTCTCCCCTCCCCCTTTCCTCTGCCCCCTCCTCCCCCTCTCCTTCCTCCCCTTCTTCTGTGCCTCCCTTCCCTTTTTCCCCGTCACTCCTCCTTTCCTACCCTCCACCGCTCTCTCTTCCCCTGTCCTCTCCTGCCATCTTCCTCCACCTGCCCTGCTGCCCATCCCTTCACTCTTCCTTCCCTGCCACGCCGTCCCTGCTTCCCTGTCACCTCTTCTCCCCTCTCCTCCTACCCCTTCTCTCTTTCCCAGCAACCTTTCAAACTCGTCCGCTGCCGCCTCTTTCCTTCTTACCTGATCCCTCCTCCCCCCCGCCCAATGTCCCTCTGTCCCCTCCCCAGCCTCCCTCATACCTCTTCTCCCTTTCTTTACCCTTTCCCTTGCCACGACTTCCACCCTGCACGCCTTACACCCTCTCTCCATCCCCCTTCCCACCCCACCCCACATCCTTTCTCCGCCCTCCCCTCCCCACACTACTTCTCTACCCCCTTGTCGCCTCTACACTCCTCCTCTATCGACCATTCCTTGCTGCCCCTCCCATTATCTCTTCTCCCTCCTTTCCTTTCCCATCCTTAGTTACCTTTCCTTCTCTCTCCCCCATGTTTTTCCCGTCTCCCAATCTCTCCCCTTGCTTCATTTCGTCTCTGGAGCTCTTACATCCTCTTTCCGTCCTTTATTTCTTTTCTGTAGTATCATCCTTTATGCCACCCCTACTGTCCTCGTTTCCGTTTCTTGCTTTTTCATTCAATACACTGTTTCATTCCGTCTAACATTTTTACTCTTTCATTTTCTTACACATTTCTTCCATGCCTACCTCTTTTATCTCCATTGTTACTCCTTCCCTTTCCTCACTTTCCTCCCTCCCTATATTGCTTCTTGTCTCTTGTCCCTACCTCTTACTCGCAGCTTATTCTTCCTCTTTTATCTTCCCTACACCTTGTTCCTTTCTTCCTTCCTTCCTTTCCATGTTCATTCTCTCCTCTCACCCTCCTTTTCTCTGCCTTTCCTTTCTTCCTCTCTCGCCCTCCCACCTTCCTTCCTCCACACCGCTCTCCTCCATTCATTCCTTTTCTTCCATTCCTTCCTTAATTCTGTCCTCTTTTTGGTCTGTCAGGTGCCATTTTCTTGTCCTTCCTCGTTGTCTTCCCCTTTGCTTCCTCTCTCTTCTTTTCCGTCAAATCTCTCTGTCTGTCTGTCTGTCTGTCTCTCTCTCTCTCTCTCTCTCTCTCTCTCTCTCTCTCTCTCTCACACACACACACACACACACACACACACACACACACACACACACACACACACACACACACACGTATTCCATCATGAGAAAAAAATGATTAAAAGTGAGAACGGAGGAGGGGGAAATGCTGGATTTTTTAAGAGAGAGAAGAGTAGGAAAAAAACAAACGAGAGCTTTTCAATTACCGGTACATTTTTAACCCTGTCCATCTGGCGCCATATTTTATATCATTCCGGCTACCACCACCAGTGTATATTCAGCTTAGTGATTAATTTAGAAACTGGAGAGGTTAAATACAGCTTTCATTTACTTCTTCACCACAGTTTATTTTCATTAAGGTGAGTAGTCATATGGTGGTGCCCTGATCAAAATGAGGAAGATGACCTCGTCCAGACAGAGTTAATGTCGAATATCTAGCCTTGATATAGTCATTTATATTTATTTCATTTAATTTTCCCCAGCTTTCTAGTCGGGTGTAAATTCTACGTAAGTTTAATATAGAAGAGAATTTAGCACGCTGTTTTTGCAGCAATGACGAAAGCCTTTGATTACTGTGGACAAAATCGCGTCACATTCTCTATAAAACTGAAACTTTTATTGTAATGATATTGTAAAGCGGACAAAACAAATTTCATATAACAACCATCTCTTTAATCAACGACAACATACTGCATCAGGCCTTTTATCAACTAAATTCTCTATCACATATATTTATACTTCTCTTTCAGACAATGCTATCAAACTGTTATCTTTCGTTAACTCCCCCAGCTCCTATGACTCACTGGCCGTTCACTGAAATCATCTGACGTTAGCTAGACTTGAAGACTAGAGTTATTCAGTCCTAAGAGGGTAAATTATACGAATATTAGCATTCTCAGGCCTCTATGACCTCGACTGAATAAAATACAGGAGAATACTGGATGATAATTTTTTGTTTACATCCCCAATAAAGTGATACCATTTCGTAGTGTTCTCTCGATCATTCCAGACAGTTTATTAATCTTATTAGAAACCCTTATAAGGTAGAGGTAAATGTTATATCCAGTCTCACTATTAAGACTTATTTTATGACAACAGAAATGAAAGATACGTCATAGTATTAGAGGCTTTAAAATGATTTCTTGATATAAAACTAAACGACATAATGACAAGGAGTACGGTGACACTATGACCTTGGTACCACTGTCAGAACTCTTCATCTATCGTTTCCTGATCTGTACCATGACACAGGACTCGCCTGGCAGTTGCAATTATAATACGGTCGTACATTCGCACCGTCTTTTTTTTTTTTAAATAAGAACAAAGCTCCTTTTTTTGTGCTTCTTTTTTTGTAACTCATGTAATTGGGGTCATATTCTTCTCACTGGCACTGGAGACTTCGCAATTCTTTCGTATTTCTTTTTCATACAGTGTCTATGATCGTCCGTCCACTGCAGACTCGGACCATCTCCCGGAAGAGAGTCGTAGCCGGAATTAACTTTCCCTTTGCTGGCGATTTACGCATGGGGAAGGGATGTCTGTAGTGAGAGTGATGCTTGTTAATGTTGAAGTATTGTAGTGTGTGTGTGTGTGTGTGTGCTTAAGGGAAATACATCATCTGGAGATAGCAGGAATAAAAATATAATTGCGTAATCAGACCGAGGGGGTTTACTGCTTCATCACAAAGGCGTATTCTTGGCAACTCAGTCGACTTTATTCATCTTGAGAGAGACCCGTATGAATGAACAGGTTAATGAAGATGAATGTAACCCCTCCCCCACCCCCCAATTCGAAAAGTCTTTGCTGGAGTAAATATTGGTAAATTTTATCGTGGAGACAGCAAGACTTATAAATTATGTCACTCAGTTAAAAGGGTTCAATCATTTTAGCCCAGTGACGTTTTTTTTTATTATTATGTTCTTGATGCCTTCAAACGATTTTATTGGGCGTAGATTATTCGAACTGGAGGGAGTTATGGAATCAGTAACTCGTCTAATACATCTTCTTACGTGATTGTCTAGAATTATCAAGAACGAAACTAAATGTATGTTATTATCCTGAAGGGTTAAAGAGTAATAAGGAAAATACTGTAAATCGGTGGGGTAGTGATGCTGAGAAGTGTAGTGTGCCAAGAAAGAGACGACTCTGGTTGTTCTTAGCCCTTTAATGGTTGCGTCTACTCTGTTAAATTATTCCCGCTATTATTAGAAGGTTTTATTTAACTGTGAGGGATCTACAGAAGCCTCTGAATGTTAAAACCTCACTGTTAACCTTTCCATGGTCGGGACAACTCTAGTACTTTATTTCAGGAAACGCCAAACGAATTCGATCAGCTGAGTGAGCCACAGGAGTCTGGGAATGTTAATACTCGCACCATTAGCTTTCTCGGAACAATTCTTTTTATACAATTGCAGCTAACAGTGGACAATTTTACTCAGCTGAAAATGAGTATTGAAACCTAAGCCAACCATCAACCCACTCATAATCGTAACTACTATATTATTGTACTGCAGCAAAACGACAATGAATTCAGTGAGGTGAGAATGATTCATAAGAGCCTAAGGTTTCAGGTGACACGAATATATAAGAATAAACTACAACTCATAAAAATTTAAACCTGATCCAAGAGAGAAAAAAAATGCAGGATTTACGTATGCATAATTCATAATCCACTGGTAAATCATAAAATCATAGGCATATATTATAGGCATGAACTTCCCACGTGCGTGCACTCTCCCTGCAGCGAATCCCTTACCTTCATTTAAGCACTTTACTCTGTCCACGCATTGTATCTTGTATTCTTATAACCGGATTTTTTTTCAGTGTTGGTGGCGCTTGTCGAACTGGATGCGTTCTATATATGGACTTTATTAACCCCTTCTTTCGTACAGGACTGTCCTAAGCTAAATAATGTCACCAGTTGGTAGTAAGAAAGAAATGTGAAAATACGTAACGGGGTTCGAGAAGTTAACCCTCTGAATTCCGTGACGTCCTTTTTTCCAGCCTATTTTTGCTGCCTCCAAATAATTTTTATGATAATGGGAAAGGTCTCTCGTACCGATGGAGGGATGAAGGCTTTATTTACATCTCCCAGTTCGAAAGATTTCTCTAAACTTTACTGAGTCGCCTGGATATAGTAAGACTAAAACAGACAATGCCATCAGATTAATTCCTATAGTGTGGTAATCTGCTATCTTATATCTGTATTATTTTTGTCTCTAAACGATTGTACTTGCATTTGGGGGACGTTTTGAATTTTTCTGCACAGATTTTGTTATCAGCACCTTCACTCTTAAAGTTGTTTCCTAAATTGAATAAGTTAATCAAGACAAAAATACTCATCGGTTTGAAGGGGTTTAACTTGCCGCTGTTATTGTGCTTTACGTGACATCCAGAAACGTAAATCCCTGCCAGTAAATCGTGGCAGGAAAAAAAGTAGCTGGATTTTTTATTACGCCACTACTAATGGATTTTTATAGTCGTCGCTTGGCCTTTTAAAACGATTGCCTTGATTTAAAAAAAAAAAAAAAATGAGAACTTTTCTGTCGGCTTCTTTCTTTCTTTCTTTCCAATTTTTTCCGATCTCAGTCCTTTTTAAGCCCTAAATCTGATAACCTTTTGGCTTACTCTTGCTACTTCCATTTGATTAGATTCTTCTTTACATAAACCTCTTATAGTGAAAGGGTTTAATGAAGGATGTATCTGACATTGGTTCGAGAAATCTCTCCAAGGATTAAAAGAATTGTCCGGAAGAAGCAAGAGTAAAATGTAAAAATCTCGTCACTGGAATGGCGTTGGTTAAAATGGCGTTTAATATTAAAATAGAGCGTATGTTCAAGAGTGTATTTTTAAGTGAACCATAGCTGTTTTCTTTGTGTGTGTGTGTGTGTGTGTTATCTGTAGGACCCGAGTTTTATGTAAATCGATGCACTACGGAGGGATATTTTATTATAAGTCGATATTCTTTAGCAGTGGTGGAGGATAAATAATATTGAATTTTTGTAATGACTGATGCCCCACCCGCTTTACTTCCTCTCTGTCTCCCTCGTCCCATTTCTCAACCCCACTTACCCTCATCCCCTCCCACTCGTTCCATTTTTCCCCTCTCCCTCACCCCGCGTTCTTCCACTCCCTCCCGCACCCCTTCTTCCCACTTTCACCACCACTTTCTGTCCTTCACCCCCTTTTCCTTCCTTTACCCCCGCTTTCCCTCTCACACCCCCTTTTCCTCTCTTTCACTCCCTCGTTAACATCACCCACCCACATATCCCCTCCCTCACCTCCACTTCCTGGTCTTCATCCGTACTTCCCCTGCCTCACCCTCACTTCTCCTACCTCACCCGCACTTCCTCCTCCTCACTCTCACTTCTCTCACACTATCACTTCCCCTCCCCCACCTCCGCCTCCCCTCTCTCACTCTTGCTTCCTCACCCTCACTCCAATTTCAACACCCTCATTGCCACTTCCCCTCCCTCACTCCCTCTCCTCATCCCCTGGTTCATTACAGTTTCACAAGCTATCAGATCACCTCGACCTGCCAGACGATAGAGTAATAACATTTCATGAGGCAAAATGTATACTTTGATGTCGGACGCCGGGGATTCGCGAGGATATGTGTCGGTAAAAAAGTTTAGCTGGAAAAACAGGTTAATGGTTAGGTCATATCCAGGTCTAACTTCCGGGAGGCGGTGGCAAAGAGTAAATTATTCCCATGTGTCTTTATATAATAGGGATTTCTTATACGTTTTTTAGTCCGTTAATTTGGCCATATTTATATAATGGAGGTGACAGTATTGGGTATAAAAAATGGGCTACGGCTTAGGTCATATCAAAACCTTGCTGGAAAAGACGGGTCGAAAAAAAAAAATAATATGATCTCAGTGTGTGATGTGTTTTTTAAAAATATATTTCAGTCCATCAGTCTAGCAGTTTTTATACCACAGAAGTGACCTTTGCGATGAAAGGACTGAGTCTGTTTGCCTGGGGTTCATAAAAGCGAGAATACTCCTGCCTGAACTTTTGCACACCCTTGACAGTCGCGAGAATACTACATCAGACCTAGTTCAATTCCTTTCCTCCCTCACTTTAGTTCCTCACTCCTCCTTACCTACTCTCTCTCTCTCTCTCTCTCTCTCTCTCACACACACACACACACACACACACACACACACACACACACACACACACACACACACACACACACACACACACACACACACACACACACACACACACACACACACACACACACACACACACACACACACACACACACACACACACACACACACACACACACACACACACACACACACTTTCCTTCCCTCTCGCGAGCAATCCATTTTCCAGTCTTTTTCCACCCTTCTCATCGTGTCCTCATCGCTCACCATCTCTGCTTTTGTCTCATTCTCTTTCCTTCTTCCCTTCTTGCTGTCCGTCGTACCATCTTTCCGACCATTACTCTAGTTTGTAATTCAGTGTACACGCTCAGTATCTTTTATTAATTTTATTCCCATACAGGCCACATAAATTTTACAAAGGCTCCCACACTCAGTTTCAAATCTCTCTCTCTCTCTCTCTCTCTCTCTCTCTCTCTCTCTCTCTCTCTCTCTCTAAGTTACATTCCCATTCCTATCCAGTTCCCACCTTCATCTCCATTCCCACTCAAACTCCACTCTCATTCAAACTCCCACTCCCATAAGAATTATCTCTCCCATTAAGCAGCCATTTGTATTGAACTGTTTTCATCCAGCTTCCAGTTTTTGCTCAGATTCACATACCCATTCTCATCCTGACTCCCACTCACATCTAAACTCTCACTCCTCATCTCTCGCCCCTGTTCCCACTCTCGTCCCAGCTCCCACTCCGTCTAAGCTCCTAGTCATCACAGCCCCCACTCTCATCGCATTCTGTACGTCCCTCTCCCCCTGCCAATATTTATTCCTATTCGTGCATCTCATTCTCATCAGACTTCCATTCTCATACCACTCCACTTTTTACTACAATTCTGTTTGAACTCCTATTTTCACTGTCATCTTGTTTCCCTTCTTTATTCCAGCCATCACTACCGCTTTTCATGCAGCTGCCACTCCTATTTCACTTCAACTCCATATTCGACATCTTTTACGAATCACTGTCGCTTTTCCTGTTTACTCGACTCAGCCCACACACGATGATTTTCCATACTCATGCCACTCCAGTATCATACTCATATATTATTATGGACACTAACACATTCGTGCAATCGTCGCGTATCCTTCATGCGTAAATTCTCAGTAAAGGAGCAATATTCTTATTCTCTTAGCCCCAGGAACAATTTGTAATTAACCTGTCGGGCGTAATAAAGAGTTCCTTGTTATACGTGTACAGGAAACCACTTAGCTTGTTGCTCAAGGTAAAATCTCCTTTAATTTCAGTAGATCAAGTAATTGGATGTTAACGCATTCACCTACCAGATCTTAGGTATGAGAGGTAATTAATCCTAAATTTGTGAATACGCACTCAGTCTTTGCCTCCATCCCAGTATATCATCCCATCCAGTTCCCAATACGCTCCGAGTTCCTCATCCCCATTCAGTTTCCATGCTCTCTCTGCCTTCGTCCCAGTACAGGTACCTAATCCTACCCAGTTCCCAGTACGTACCCAGTTCTTCAAACCCATTCATATCCCATGCTCTCTCTCCCTCCATCGCAATATCTCATCCTATCCAGTTCCCACTTCCATCCTTTTCCCATATCCTTTCCCACTACCATGCTGACTCCACGTAGCCCTCTCAACCCTCCCCCTCCCTCTGTCCCTTCCTCCCAGACTCCAAGACACCCAACTCCAAGACTTCTCTCTGCCTCTCCTGTCATGGACGAGGGCCGGGGGGAGCAGTTTCCTCACCTGAATGCACCAAGGGAAGACCGAGAACTGCATTTGTTGGTGAAATTCTCGATCGCTTAAAAGTTTCTGGTTCTTGCTTGTCTCCGTTCGTGGTGGATCCTTCAGGCAGTTGATAAGCGGAGGGAGAATAGTTTGTTTGGGTCGAGAATAGCGTCTTGGCCTAATAATTGGTGTTGTGTTTGTGTGGAATTCTGATATTGTCCTTGAGTTTGATGGTCTTGTTGCAATGGCTCTGTTCCAAGTTTATTCGTGACCTCTCTCTCTCTCTCTCTCTCTCTCTCTCTCTCTCTCTCTCTCACACACACACACACACACACACACACACACACACACACACACACACACACACACACACACTTAATCTAATACAAAGTTCTTTACTCAGATTTTGGTACATACATCTCGGAAAATTAAATCACCTATGACAGACACTGGTCGAGACAAGAGTTCCATTCTTTCACCAGCTGTAAATATAACCTCGATTTGAAACTGGTAAAACAGATGCTTCATTGAATGTCCACCTGCTAACAGCAATATACATCCTTTTTTTTTTGGGTGGGGGGAGGTTATAAAAAAGGAAACTCTCAGAGGATATTATGAGAAGTTTGTTTGGCTTTGAAGATTGCATTCCTGGCTTTTGAAAGTCATTGCTTACTGTCCACCTACTTTAATGAGATGAATGATACGGTATTAATTTTCGACACTGTGCATATTCATCAAGCATAAAGTGGTGACATAACGCAGTTCTTACATGGATACAGAATCTCGCACGTAAACTTAAAATATCGTTGTTCATATAAGCACACAGAGATAGAATATCCCATTAATATACTACCACAAACAAAATATTCTCATTCATCTATGCACACAGAAGTATCCTCATATTCTACCCACAGAAGCACAATATATGCTCGTTCATTTACGCACACGAACACAAAATGTCATCTTTTTGTATACGAACAAAAACAGTATCGTCATTTGTCTTCCCACAGAAATGTAAAATATCGTCATTCATCTACGCACCCAAACTCAAAATATCGTCATTCATCTACGAACATAAACTCAAAAATATCCTCGTTCAGCTGTGCAAACGCAAAGTATCCACATTCTTCTACACATCCAGACAAAATATCCTCATTCATATATGCTGACACACGCAAAAATAAACGCATCCAACTACGCAGACAAACACAAAATATCATCATTCATCCACGCAGACAAACAAAAACATCCTCATACATCTACGCAGACAAACACAAAAATATCCTCATTCATCTTCGCAGACAAACGCAAAAATATCCTCATTAATCTTCTCAGACACAAACTATCCATTTTTCTCCGCACCCAGAGAAAATATCATCATTTATCTACTCACACAAACACATAGTATCCCCATTAATCGTCATACATAAACACAAAATACTCCTCATTCATCGTCGAGAACAAAATTAAACTAGAAAGCACTCAGAGAGCTCATACCTCCGCCAGCGCCATTGCCATTGAAAAGGATCCGGATCTGGATCCGTGTATATAGGATCCTTTTCCGGATCCAATCCAAAATTTAATAAATTCTTTCTTGGCCCATGGCCCTCCCTTCCACAACATTTCAGTGAAATTCATTGAGAACTTTTGGAGATATCGTTTGAACAAACAGACAGACAGACAGCTTCGTTGGCAGAGGTAAAAATGTCTCCGCCCTGTCACCCACTTTCCTGTGCTAGAGAAGACTCATTCAATCCCCACCTCATAACTGGGAACGTCTTTGCAAGCCTTTTGATGCTGCTCGCTGTCTTTGCACACTGAGGAAAGCGAAGGGAAACTTTTTAATGGCAAACGAGTTATTCATCACTTACCCGGTATTCTGTCATGGAATTTATACCGTCCTGCTGATTCGATGGCTTCTCTAATGTCCAGCATAATTCAACACATGGCATTCAACACTCACAAGCCTCTGTGTCTTACTCTCAGCAGAATAAAATCACCAGGCATTAGCTGTTGTAGATTAGTAGAGGTGCTCCAACTATGCCAAATGTAGAGGTGCTCTCACTATGACAAACGCTTTTATTTAGCCAAGAGTGATTTATTAGAGCCTGATTGTATTATTATCTCATCATTTAGCCCATTGATGGTCGAGAAAACTCCATTATTCTATTCCAGCTAATGTCAGATGATTTTATCGAGGTGAAAGTGAGTCGTAGGAACTTTGTGGACCTAATGAACTGAATCCAATTAATCATATTCTTTAATTTGTGGCATGAAGCACACAAGATCATATTTTACCCAGGTTTGTAAAATATCCATACCTTCGTACACACACACCATAAATAATACTGGCACGAAAGTGGTGCTAGTTCCTTTAAGTGTGTGCAAACAGGAGTACAAAGGTCATCAGTACCTGTTTTTAAGGGAAGCAAATAAACCTCCATAATTGGCAATTGATAAACGTCAGGCAAAAACACATTAGCTGACTGGAGCCTGTGTTTTTGCTTGTGGTTCAGTCTTCACATTGTTTAACCCACTACGTACTTCGGTCTGAAACAATAAATAAACGACTGTTCTCCAATGTAACATCAGGGACAAAATTCACTTACTCTCCCAACAACTTCCACTTAGAGTGTGTTCGTCAATTTCCTCCAAGATGCATCATATCAAAGAGTAAATACCAGAGAAACATACAAAGCCCCTCTCAGCTGCGGAATCTTAGATTGCAGAGAAAAGTGAGATGAAGAAGGTGAAACATTAAGAGTATTTTTGTTCTTAACTGTACTGTCTTGTTCTGTGTGTATATCCACTACTTGATACAATCTGAAGCAATATATAAACAAAAGGCTTACGTTATACTGAATGTCCAGTAAGTATTTCTCATCTGCGCGCAACTGAACACGACACAAGCGTATTCACAAATCCATGACCAGCACAACCGTGCAGAATGTTAAGCCGGACAGTAGTCGTCAGTAGCCGCCTAGTGGAGTGCTGTTGTGGACGTAAATATTGATCCACTTCATAATAATAATAATAATAATAATAATGATGATGATGATGATGGTATTAATAATAATAATAATAATAATAATAAAAGACAGCCAACAATGCGATCTCTGAAACCTAACAAGATTTTCAGAATATTGTGGGAAACATTTATATCTATCATATTATAGCAGTAGCCGTGTGTGTGTGTGTGTGTGTTTTGGGCAGCCGAAACTACACATTCAAATCGGACCAAAACTGGCACAGAAATCGCAAAAAATTCGCTGATGTGAAAAAACTTGGTCCCATCATTATTGAAAAACTTTTACTATATTTAATGAGCGATCACATTTTGACCAAAAAAACGCCGCTCCTGGCGCCCGGCATAGGATCTCCATAGAATTTTTTGCCCACAGGTACTACTAAAGTATTTCGGATTTGCGTTCGTACAACCTGGGTTCCATTCCCGAAGCTGCAAATAACACGATCAGTTGGTGAACTGCAAAAAATCCAAGTGACAACGTCACACTAGAACAGCACATAAATGCGAGAGCCATCCGCAAGAGCAAGGGCGAAGGACCGAAGGACCCCAGAGCACTTTTTTGTTCGACTATAAAGACAAGCGATATTGTTTGTCCCGAACTGTATAATCATGAACAATGATATATTTATCCCCCTCGCGTGAGAGAAGTCGAAGGCAAGGCTGGAGAAAGGCGCGGCAAACGAACATTGGCCAGTTCAGCAGTGTGAAAATATAATCTAAAAAACAAAAATATAAAGTAAGTTTTCATCTAATATACCACTTCATTACCCTTATTGTCATTCCTCCATCTATTTATATTGTTTTCCCACAATATCAAAGGGATAATTAATGCATATGATTTTAACATTCTTCATAAATGTTCATGCTTTAGGTGTTGAGGTCTAGGTGAGTAAATCTCTTATGTAATGAAGTATTATCACACTGTTGAACTGACCAGTGTTTTTTTTTTTCCATCCCATTTTCTAGCCGTGCCCTCGACTTCCCTCACGCCATGGGGGTAAAGATGATATTGCTCCTGATTGTACATCCTGCAAAAAAGGTCCCTTCCCAGACAGACGACAGCTCACCTTGACAGATTCCAATATGGCTGTCACGTATCTTTATCTAACTACCAACAAAGATTCACACACAGCCAATTTTACCCTCACTGTAATGCAGTAATGCTTACTGCTGAGTCGAGATGCTTGTAAGGCAGTATGTGAGTTTGAACCAATTAATGAGCGCTTGCTTTATGCTCGTTTAAAATCTGACCATGGTAATATCAGTATGGTTGTAGGGTACGCTCCGACAAATGAGGCTGCTGATGAAATGAAGGATGACTTTTATGAGAAGCTGCAGGATGTAGTGAACAGAGTGGCAAGACATGATGTGTTAGTTTGCATTGGTGATTTTAATGCGATTGTTGGCAGTAGTAGGAATGGCTTTGAAGACTGTATGGATAAGGAGGGTGTTGGTGTAAGAAACGAAAATGGGGTGCGACTTGGAAGCTTTTGTTTGGCAAATGACCTCATAATTGGTGGAACTGTCTTTGAACATAGAAAAATACATAAGACTACTTGGATTTCACCATGTGGTAAATATTGTAACCAGATTGACCACGTTGTAATTAGCAGAAGGCATAGGAGTTATTTGCAGGATGTTTGCGTAAGGACGGGGGCAGATATAGGTAGTGATCATCAACTTGTTGTGTCAAAGATTAAAATAAAACTTAAGAGAAACGTTAATGGTAATTGTACAGGAGGTAATAATTATGATTTTGATGAGCTGAGAAGTGATGAGAGCACGAGGGAAAAGTTTCGGTGGGAATGTAGAAACAGGTTTCTAGTCCTGCAGACTTTGATGGCATCTGAAGACAATGATATTAATCAAATGTGGAGAGAGGTAAAAGAGATTTTGCATGAGAGTGCTAAGGTTACTATTAAGAAAAAGGGAAAAGCGAGAAGGAAAAAGTGGATGTCAGATGAAACATGGAATGCAATTCAGAAAAGGAAAGAGGCTAAGTTAAGAAGTGAAGAACAACATGTTGATGGCCATGTAGTTGAAGTACTTAGAGCAAAGTACTGGAGTTTACATTCTGAAGTAAAAAAAGACTCGTTAGAGTGATAAGAGGAGACTATATGATGAAAAGGCGACAGAGACAGAAATTAAATTAAGTAAAAATGACGGTCAGAGCACAAGAGCAGCGTATCAGGCCATAAAGGAGTTAACTGGGACTGAAAAGAGAAAGAAGGAAATACCTGTACGAAATAGAAATGGTAATTTGATGACTAAAGATTTGGATATAAAAGGAAGGTGGAAAGAGCACTTTGAATCTGTTCTAAATAGACCAATCCCAGCTGAAGAGGATATTTTGCCAGCCGAGAGAGATTTGCAGATAGAAACAGGGGATATAACTTTGGAAGAGGTAGCAAAATCTGTAAAGGAGTTAAAGAATTTTAAGGCCTCAGGAGAGGATGGAATATTCCCTGAAATGCTTAAGGTGGAAAATGATGAGTTGATGAATGCGCTTTTGAAACTTTTTAATGTGGCTTGGGATAATGGTGGAATTCCAGAAGAGTGGCAGAATGGAGTGATTATAAAAATACCAAAAAAGGGAGATTTAAGTGTGTGTGGCAATTGGAGGGGGATAACTTTGACACCTGTAGTTGCAAAAGTCTTTTCCAAAATCTTGTTGAACAGAATAGAGCCAGCAATTGATAAAATTTTAAGAGAAGAGCAAGCGGGATTTAGAAAGGGTCGAGGTTGTAATGATCAGATTTTTATTGTAAGGCATGTAATGCAACAAACTAATGAGATGAAAATGCCACTTAGTATGTGTTTTGTGGATTTTGAAAAGGCGTTTGATAGTGTTTCACGTGGAGCTATGTTGAAAATTGTGAGATTCTATGGTATACCAGAAAAGTTTGTAAATATTATTAGAAGCTTGCATGAAGGTACTTTTTGTAAGGTAATGGTGGGTGGTTCTTTGAGTGATCCATTTCAAGTTAGGTCAGGAGTGATTCAAGGAGGAGTTCTTTCGCCATTGTTGTTTGTTTTGGTTATGGATTATGTTATGAAAAAGGTTGTAAGGAGAACAGGTGCAGGAATTAACTGGAAAGAAAATAAGAAGCTGATGGATTTGGACTATGCTGATGATATTGTACTGATTTGCGGAAGTATTTACGAGATGCAGAGGGTGCTTGATTGTCTGGTGGAGGAAGGAGAAATAGTGGGATTGGTAATAAATTGTGGAAAGACTGAAATTATTAATATGAACGTGGAGAACCAAATCGATTGTGTAATTGGGAATAATGTGGTGAAGAATGTAGAAAACTTTAAATATCTGGGAACGATTGTATCATCTAATGGATCATTAAACAATGAAATTGAGGAGAAGATTAGACAGGCTTGGCGAGCTGTTGGAATGTTGAAATCTGTTTGGAATAATAATATGCTTTCGGTACATACCAAAGTGAAAATTTACAAGTCCATGGTTAGACCAATTTTAATTTACGGGCATGAGTCATGGTACAGTACAGTTGCAACAGATCAGAAAGTATTAGGATTTGAGAATAAAATACTGAGAAGGATTCTTGGGGTAAAGTGGCAAGACAGAGTTACAAATGCAAGAATAAGGGATATTACGAGAGTGGAACCAGTTAATGAATATGTGAGACTGTCTCGCTGGAAGTGGCTGGGGCACACATACAGAAAAGAAGGTAGTTTAATACAGGATGTGCCAGAGTGGATTGCTAGAGGAAGAAGAGGTAGAGGTAGGCCGAGGGAAACCTGGTTGAGGACATTGAAAAAAGAAGCAGGAGAGGAGTGTTGGTGCGACCTGAAGGAGATGGCAAGAGACAAATATTGGTGGAGAGAGTTCATTGAGGCCCTATGCATCCCGTGGGGTGCCACAGGAAATGATTGATTGATTGATTTATTGTAATGCCATATCTCACACCACAGTTCCTCTCAACTACCCTTGGAGTGATGTACTTTATATTCTGTTCGTAGTTACTCCAGAGTATTATGTTCATTGGTGGAAGACTTTTTTGAACTTGAAAGGCTAGATTTAGACTTCATCAACCCTTTAACTGAAAAAAAAATATATATATATATATATATATATATATATATATATATATATATATATATATATATATATATATATATATATATAACAAGATCCAGGATCCTCAAACGGATTTATGGTCACTGATCAGTTCCCTCTTATTATTTACATTAGTTTTCATAGGAAAGACGAGGTGAGTGCAGAAACTTTTTTTTGCCTTGCATAGGACGTTGATTTGCAGTGGAATTAAAGATGACCTTCTTCTCATAATCAGGGGACGACAAGGAAACGGGTGTACAGAAACATCCCTTGTCTCATTTTCTTCCCCAAAAAGTCTTAGTTATGATTGGGAGTTGATTAGTTGAGTGTACGTTTGTTGGAAATGTCGACCAAGATTAATAGAAAAAAGTGGAGATTAATGGTCAAAAAGCCCTCGGAATTCAGCATTTCATTCTCACAGTACCATAAGTCCTTCACTAAACTTGACCTGTGGAAAGCTCAGGAGAAGTATTTATAATCGATTTTAATCATGTTACACGAAATATAAGTCTTCAGATTAGTTAACTTTTTTTCACAGATCGTCATCATTTTTCCATGTTTCGCCATTTTGATTTTCACTCTGACCTGATTGGGAAGTATTTGGTTGCTGAATGACTGAAGATGATTGTGTAAACCGCAGTTAATATCCAAAGTTTAAACTTAAGGTTTGTAAATACAGCCTAGAAAGTGACTAGATATGGAGCTTTATTTCGTAGACCGAAGTTTTATATGAAATTATTTGTTTATGTTTTTATCTCTGCACAGGCAGCTGACATATTTAAGTGAAAAAATGTGACCGTACAAAGCTCTTCTGATATTATTCACATTTATTGAGACTTGTTTATTCTGAAATTTGGATATTTTATAAATTCTTCACTTGCATTCCATCAAGTTTATTTAGCATGGGCCAGGGACAACCACAATAACAAAAACAACAATATCGATGGACGTCTGAAGCATCATCATCCCATCACATTCCCAAAAGCATAAGCAAACCGTCTACCCTATTTTTTTCTTTGTGTATCAAACCACGCTCCAGTTTTATCCCCCCATAAGGTGCACCGTCTAGTCTATAATTCAGTCTACGAACAGAGAACACTAGCGAGGTCATCGTGCCTTCATTTCTTATGCATTAAGTTGTGTGTGCCGCCACCAGCCTCTCGTTTATCACATGTCAGGAAGTGGAGCAGTGGCCGCCGTGTTATCGTATTTATCCAGGTCTAACGAGTCAAGTACGGGTGTTTATGTGGAGTGCGTCTGACAGCAGTCCAGGGCTCGTATTCTCGTCGGTTAAGGAAGCTTCCTAACACCTCTTACTAAGTGATTTATTTGACTTATTACACCTTATTGTCCTCTCTTGCGTTATATAAATCCTTGTTAGATCGCCATACTCTACATAAATAACGTACAAAAAGATATTAACCAGCCATATCCAAAAATAAAACGCCAAGGAAGAGGTGTGAAACGGTAGAGGATTTCGAGGCTGAGAGGTAAGCAGGTTTGTCTAAGGCCTTTAGTACGATGACGCCTTTAGAGCTTATTCTTGTTTCATGCCGATGATTTTACTCAGTTTAGGGAAAAATCTCTCGCAAAGAACGAGGTATAGAAAATGTGCCTAGTTATTTAAGCTCGAATATATAAACTCGTCGACATGAATTATAAACGAAAATACGATGCCCGAGACAAGTAATTATGTGGAGTACGATTAATAGCAAAGTTTTTTATGATGTTCATTTCGCGAGTTTGGAAGTCCTGAAACGAAAGAGGGACCCGTAATGTGAGAAGCATTTATAAAAAGATATTATACTCGTTAATTTGATGCTTTTATATTTTGCTTAGTATATCTCTTTTTATTCAACCAGATGAGTCATAGTACTGTACATAGCTGAATTTAATTTACTAGTATCCAAGTAGCTGAATCACGTCACACGCGATTTCCATATTTATAAGCCTGTGTGGCATCAGGTTCCTATGACTCACGTAGCTGAAGAGAATAGAATGGTTTGATGTGAGCTAAAATAAAATACTAAACTTGTTCCCACCATAAGAGGGTTAATGGCCATTGTATTAGCGCTGTTAGGCTCACATGACTCGCTCACATGGTTTTGAGGTAATAGCGCACAAGAGTTGTCCCAACCGTGGGTAAATGACCGCGATATCTGCAGTTGTATTGGAAGAAACACTTTTAGGCGTTAATAATTAGTTTATTTTCACTTCTTTATCTGAGGCCTTAGACTTTTATTTTTTTTTTAAGGGGGAGACAATATATGTGTTCTCCTTAGTAACAGAAGAAGAAACAGTAATTTCGAGATTGTTCACAGAATAGCCTACATCACTAATGCCAAAATTAATAAAAAATAAACTCCTGTATTGAGTTACTGAAGTTTATAAAAAAAATGAATTCATGTGTATGGAAATACTGGAGTATGCAGCAGTTACGTATCGTTTCCATAAACTGATAAGCTATGAAGTTATTCGCTATAACCTTACTAAAAAGAATAAGCCGTTGTTAAAGATTAATATAATATCAGTACTTTTTACTGGATTTAAGTATGTTGGAAAATGCAGTGTATCGTACAGAATATATATCATGCTCACGTATACGGATAACCTTTTATATGTTATTTCCTGACTAAAATCCAGCACTGCCTTTCCTTTTTCATTTTCCTGAACATTAGCCGCTTGAGCCGAACCAGCCTCCAGCGTGCACAAATTGCTCCCCACAGAAAAGCTTGGTCCCTCCAGCCATCGGGAGTTTTAGCGTGTCTGTCGTTCAAGGGGAAAGAGAGAAATCGTATTGAATAGCGTGACGGGCAGGCAAACATGGAGGAGAAAGGTTGTTTGCCTGGGAATTGAGGTCTTTTCTGTCGTGCGTCTTTCATTTCCCATCGAGACTTGTTGCATCCAGAAGCGGCGTCCTCCCGTGGCTGGCTTATTGAAACAGATCGTCAGCCATGTTATGAATACTGATGTCTGGGAAAGATGCTGGGGACACACACACACACACACACACACACACACACACACACACACACACACACACACACACACACACACACACACACACACACACACACACACACACACACACACACACACACACACACACACACACACACACACACACACACACACACCCAACATAATACATGCCCTCGCGAGGGTATATCTATCTATCTGTTTATCAGTCTGTCCATTTATCTATCTGTCTATATTTCTCTCTCTCTCTCTCTCTCTCTCTCTCTCTCTCTCTCTCTCTCTCTCTCTCCCTCGGTTGATTTTTTTTTTTTTTTTTTTTTAATAACAGAACGGAGGAAGGAAAACCAAATGGGGAAAAAAAAAATAATCCATACACCAGATTACTGGTGTCCTGTGTTCATAAAATATCTGTAACAGTTAGACATGAACAGTTGTGGTTGAAATTTTGAGGAAAACAACTCTGGGGAAGCGAGTTCCAGAGAGATGCAGTTCGGGGAATGAAAGAATTCTGATAGGCAGAAGTTCTGCAATATGGTTGAGTGACATTCCAGTCATGAGCGCTACCAGATGCCCGTGTAGCACGAGGGAAGGCATGGAGAGGTGGCACCATGGACGCAACTTCGTCTGAGCATTTGCCAAAAAAAATCTGTAAAATAATGCAAGGGAGGCAACATTCCTTCTTACTTGCAGGGAAGGTAGTTTATATGTAATGGCAGGGTTGTTAATGATTCTAACAGCTTTATTCTGAATTTTGTCTAGTTGTCTTAATGCAACCTCTCCACAACCATTCCACAAGGGTGAGCAATATTCAAACTGAGAGCGCACATGACTCTTATAAATTATAGCTAACTGCTCATCGGCGAAGAAGTTACGGACTCTGTACAATAATCCAAGTTTCTTTGAGGCGGTTTTAGCAAGTGATCTGACATGAGAGGTCCAGCTGAGGGCACTGTTAAGTGAGACACCAAGAATTTCAATACTTTTGGAGATGGGAATATTAGTAGCACTGAAGGTAATGTACGAATCTGGCAATATCTGTCTATTAGTAAACTGTATATATTTAGTTTTACTAGCATAAAAAGAGACAAGGTTGTTTTGTCCCCATTCACTGATTGTAGCTAGATCTTGATTTATGGAGATGGCTGTACTGAGTTGAGAGGTAGAGATATTAGACTTTGTAAATGGATGTTTGAGTGTGAATGAACTATGTAGTGTTGAGTCATCTGCATATGAGTGAACGGGATTGTGAGTGACAGATAAGAGATCATTAATATGAACCAGAAATAGGGTTGGCGCCAGAACTGATCCCTGTGGCACGCCGGCGTTAATTGAGTGGAAATTCGAATATACATCATCTACTTTTACTCTTATTTTCCTGTCACAAAGATAAGAAGAAATCAAAGGAACAAAAGACGTTAGTCCATAGCAAGGGAGTTTGGACAGCAGGGAACGGTGCCATACTCTGTCGAAAGCTATAGAGATATCAAGAGCTACCGCATGAGTTTCTCCAAAAAGATCAATTGATTGATGGATGGTATGAGTTAAGAGATTGAGTATGTCAATGGTGGATCTTTCGTGGCGAAAACCGTATTGTCTATCACTAATTAAGTTGTTGGATTCAAGATGTTTAACAATATGCTTATTAATTAAAGTTTCAAATACCTTACCAAGAGAAGATGTGACAGCTATTGGTCTGTAATTGGAGGGGTCAGACGAACTTTCTTTCTTCGGAACTGGGTGGATATTGGCTTCTTTCCATGAATTTGGGAATAAAGAAGTACGTATGCATAGTCTGAATAATTTGGCTGGGACAGAGGCAAGTTCAGGGGAACACTTTTTCAAAACAATTGGTGAAATTCCATCTGGGCCTGGAGCTTTGTTGGTAGATAAATTGTCTAGGATGGATTTTACGAATCTTGTCTGTATTTTAAGTGGGTCAATTTCGGGAGAATCAAGTTCCAGTACTGAGACATTCTGGCTGGTATCATCTATGGTAGAGTTTCTTGCAAAGGTACTAGCAAAGATATCTGCTTTCCCACGTGGGTCATTTGTAATATTGCCATCTGAAGATGTTAGTGGGGGAATGGAAGATGACTTGTTAAAGTTATTATTGAAAGAATTAAGAGTTGACCAGAATATTCTATTGTCATAAGGGTTGTTAAGTAGTTTTGATGCTTGCTTTTGAAGAAAGTTTGATTTAGATAGATTTAATACAGCTTTTGCATGATTTCTAGCAATTTTAAATTGGGAGAATGATTCAGATGTTTTTTATTTTAAGTAAGAGTTATATGCTAATGACTTTTGGGCTGTTGCTCTGGCACAATTGCCATCAAACCATTTTGGAGAGTTTGTTGACTTGGTATGAATAAATCCATACCAGCTAGTATTAAGTCGCAAATGTGGGACTGGGTAGAATTGGGATCACTAGAGAAGAAAGACTGCCATGGAACATCAGCAAGATAATTTCTAAATCCATCCCAGTCTGCCCTGTCAAAGTGCCATCGGGTCACCCTGACAGGTTCGGAATGGGGAGGTGTAAGAGGGTTAACTAATGAGGCTTTGATGAGATTGTGGTCAGAGGATCCAAGTGGTGACAGTACCTCTATCCTGTATTGATCTGGATTATTTGTCAAGAATAAATCCAAGAGATGGGCATTATGGTCAGGATTATCAGGTATTCTGGTTGGTTGCTTTACCAACTGGGTGAGATTAAACGATTCCGCAAACAGCTCGCATTCTAGACCAGCGTCGTCAGTCCGGGCAGAATGCCCGGAAAGAAATAGAAGATAAACGTCCACAGTTTCAATTGCACATGTTTTATGATAAGACAGCTTGAAATATCATAAGCGATTTTTTTAGATTAAATTTTTACTTGGGTGCATAAAATCCCAGGAGGGGGCGGGCAGCAGCAGTAATATCGCCGAGGCCAGATTCTTACGCTGACTGGGCCTTGGCCAAAGTTTATGGAGTTTTTGGAACGTCACCCTCGGGGGCCATGGCGAGGAAAGTGTGCAGTAACTGTCATCACCGTTGCTGCTGGTAAATGTATGAATTGTGGTTGATGTATATTGTTTTCTTTTTTGCAGGTCAGGTAAGATTATGTTGAGTTGTCAGGCGAAGCTGTTTGCTAGGCTGGCTAGGTTAAGTCAGGATGTTAGTTTAGGTTTAGCCAGGTTAGGTTACGTAAAGAGAGACCAAATTTTATGCAGCTATGTTAGGTAAGTTAGGCTGGGAGGTAAGGGTAGGGTTAAGAAAACTGTGTATTACTTGTCTTCATCGTTCCTGCTAGAAAATGTCCAAATTGTCGTCTAGATGGGCATTTTTACCGTAAGATTATGTTAGGTTGAGTTAGCCTGTTGAGTTTTGCTTCATGCAAAAATAAAGAACCCTAAGCTGCTGGCCAAAATACTTTGCTCCCACCGAAGGCAGTTAAACAGAGAAAGCCAAATTCAACATCCATTCCGTTCAGAATGCTTGGCAAGAACGTCCTAAAGACAGGAGTTAATATGAAGTGGAGATGACACACTCGAGGAAGACAAAATAGGTTGACTGTTGCATTAGAGAGAGGGACAGAAAAGGCTTGAAAGTGTGTAGCTAGGCTGATGTTGCATGCCTACCATAAAATCGAATGAATGGATGGATACAGAGAGTTCAGAGGTGCACATACCTGAATAGGAGAGAGGGAGAGAGAGAATCTTTATAGTGTTCATTTGAATCCTCTTTTTCATTGTAGTAGTACGATATTTACATCCCTAATCCATGCACATTGGTTTTGTTTTTCCCCAGAGGCAGATGTTGGTAAATCCATCACCCATCAATGTTTATTCATATTATTATCGTTCCCCATCACATTTTAATGAGTCCTTCGAATATTACTGTTGCGTTGCCAGGCCCACAATGTGTTTGAGTTTCAGCCGTTCGACGTTATGACTACAGTTCCAATTTTTCCTGTTACACTTTGCACTTTCCATTCCTCCTGTCCCATGAACACTGCGTCATTCACAAGTAGGACTACATTTCTCGCTCACTGCCCTCTTGCTCAGATCCATCCCCCTCCTGATTGTGGAACTGTTTGTACCTGACATATCCGTTCCACGTTTACAATTTCAGTGCAAAATCCTTGTCCCATGAAACTCGACATGCCTCGGTTAGGAAGCAGGAATGGATCATCTTGGCTACGAATTAAATCGACCCTCCAAGCTGATTACACTTGCCCATCGACCGAGCTGAAACAGGTGAGTGATATGGGTAGAAATAATGTACTTGTACCCCTTTCAGTATTCCATCCATATACACTAAACAGCCATGAAGAATGTCTTGGCTTGGCTTCAGTCTTACATTTTAATTAGATATTATTACTTTTTCATCCATGCACGCTTTCGAGAACCTTCAGTAATCTAAATTCTCCTCTGTTTACTGCCAAAACCCTTAATATCGTTTGCCTTTCCACCGTACCATTTACATTGTACAGGTTCTTCCTTTCTGCAGAAGCCTCCGTTCTACTTGATAGTTTTCTTTTTGTCAAGTATTTTTCATTGCATCTGCTTATCTACATTCTTGCTCTCCTTTAAGCTACCATGTTGGTCGTCACACACTAATTCTTCCGTACTTCCCCACCAGCCTAAGTCCATATACTTTTACTATTACAGTCGGCAGGCATAACCCCCGTGATTTTTTTTTTTTTTTTTTTTTTTTTTTTGTCCACTTTCACATTTTCCTTTCTCCAGAGCCACTGATTATAGTTCACAATTCAAAGACACTATTTTGTTCATGATAATCTATAACTTCCAGGTCCAGACACCCCATTTCTTCGAAGCGAATTTTTTTGCGCGACTCACCTGGTCTTGATGCGTTTCTTCTCTTGTTTTGTACTGATTGGCGTATGTTGATTCTTCTGATTGGTGTTCGCAGCCTCATTCAGCACATAAATCCATTCAGCATGATGACATTTTTTATTTGATTCTGCTTCTTTCCCAGATAGATATAAACAACTCAGGGAGAAGAGAGAAACCTGTATTTTACACAGGAAAAATCATATGAGAAATTACCAATATGCCGGGAATCGAACCCGGGGCTCCCAGGTGAGAGCCAGAGAGCATACTACTACACCACGACCAGGTAATAGTTGACTCACGTTGTCACAATCTTGTAACCAACGTCCCTCCGCCTCCACTGTGGCCTGAAGAGGGTGAGTTAACCCCCTGGCACTCGGGCAAGTAGATGTTTTTAAACTATCCCAAGCACTTACGGCAAGTCAGAATGAAGAGAGAAACCTGTATTTTACACAGGAAAAATCATATGAAAAATTACCAATATGCCGAGAATCGAACCCGGGACTCTCAGGTGAGTCCCGGGTTCGATTCCCGGCATTTTGGTAATTTCTCAGAAGAACTCAGAGAGAGAAATCAGGCTGTAGAACTGTTTAGAGAGACTCTTTGTAATCCCGTCACGACGAGCGATTTCTCCAGTGTTAGCAAAATTATCTGGAGGTAATGAGAGCAAGCTACAAAAAATAAATCCCTTATCCGATTCATGGAGATAGGCTGTTGACCGAAATGAAACAACATATCCTTCTCACAACGACTTCTTTTGGTTTCATTAACGCCCCACCATGAGGACGCTTCACCACGCAGTTACGGAACCCACATACCTGTCTTGGGTTCTTCTAATCCCTCTGCACTTATATGTTTATCCTTCCCCCATCCCCCGTTGCCCACTTTATTGTCGCATTCTCATCCACTGAAGAAGCTTTCAGACAATTTTCCTTGGCTATCTGTATCGCGCGGTACTTCTTGCCACTCTTGAATGCTGCTTGTCATTCTAATATCGACATAAATTACATATAAGACATGAAAGAATATAGTAACGTGCAATATATATATATATATATATATATAGATAGATAGATAGATAGATAAACAGATAGGTAGGCAGCCGTGGCTCAGTGGGTTAGAGCGCTCCGCTCTGACCGAAGGGTCGGAGGATCGAATCCACCCAAGGGTCATTGGTAGACATCAGGAAGGGCATCCGGTCATAAAATGCTACACGCTCCAGTCCAAAGTCCTCTACCCAGGGGCAACGCCTTAGCCCTTCGGGGATACCTGGCGTAAAACCAAATTATTATTTATTTTATATATATATATATATATATATATATATATATATATATATATATATATATATATATGCAAAATAGTAAGAGAGAGAATCTAGAAAGTTTACTAAGCTGGCAGGAAAACGATCTTCAGAACGCACAGACAGCGTATATTTGTTTCGGTACAGTTAGCTGGGTCCGAGGCATCATCTCTACGTGATGCGAAAAAAATATTCACGACAACGTTTTCTCAGCTCAGAGTACACCGTCTAGGCTTTCTGTGTAATATCACAGCTCACTTTAGAGTGGTAATTATTATCACATGTTTTGTTTTGGTTACAGTATGCATAATTGAATTTTTGCCTTATCCTGACAAGTTAAAAGATATTGCCACGATAAGAAAATGAATCTGATGTTCGCTAAGAGTAAGCTGAAGTTTCTTTTAGGACTAGTAAAAAGGAGGGCTGCGCGGATGTTAATGACATTGTATTTTGTAATATGGTTCCATTATTATTAACAGTAGTAGTAGTAGTGTATTTTTGCCGGCGTTGGTTTGTTTGTTTGTGTCTTTTTTCTTTTTTTCTTTTTCTGTTAACAGGGTTACTCAAAAGTTATGAACGAATTTTGATGAAATTTTGTAGGATGGTGGACCATGAGGACAGGAAGAAATTAAATAATTTGGGGGCGGATACGGATCCGAATCCGGAGTATCCTGCACAGTGTCTCTGAAAGTTCTCAGTGAATTTCAATGAAATTTTTTAGAAAGATGGGCCAATGAACCAAGAAAAAATTGATTAAATTTTAGAGCGGATCGGGATCCGGATCCGGATCTTCTTTAATGGCAGTGGCATTAGCGGAGGTATGCGCTATTTGAGTGCTTTTTAAATTATTATTATTATTATTATTATTTCTTCCTTTTCTTCGTCTTCTTCTTCTTCTACTTATTATTATTATTAATATTATTACTATATTATTGTTGTTATTAGTATTATCATTATCATTAGTATTAGTAGTATTGTCATTTTCATTATTATTGTTATTATTATTATTATTATTATTATTATTATTATTATTGGTAGTAGCAGCAGTAAGAGCATTTTATTTTTCCGAGTCTGGGCATAGAATAGCCTGTCCGTGCCCTGTGGTGTGACAGTCCACCTACTTGTCCCACTTCCTCATATATCCTTTCAAGTATTAATCACCTTCAGTATATTTCCACCAGGCTTGTCACTTGTTTATGCTTATAATAATTATTACTTTCGAAATATGTCCCTCAAACTACAAGTCATTATCATTCTGTGGGTACATAACCAGCCACCCGACCCCAACATTTGCTCTTACATAACAGCGATTGACAGACTTATTCACTTCGTCCACGCCGAGTCACTTCTGTGAGTAGCTCCTCCCATACTACAGAAGCCCCGTTTGCTTCATTACACTGATCAGATTAAACTCATATATATTCTCTGTTAAGGTGAGCGTATCAATATCTCTCCGCCAAATTTCCTCTCGTAATTGGAAAACTGCTCCCTAAAAAAGAGCTCAGATGGAATGCCTGGAACTATTATTTGAAAAGTTTAATTGTTACGTCCGTGAAGTATCTCAGGAGGAAGTGTGCCTTACAGAGGAGTCAGGCAGGAGTTCCGCAGAAGCCAGCATTTTTTTATTTATTTATTTATTTTTTTATTACCTTTGCTCTATAATGGAAGAACTTTACCCATGGAAAGCCTAGAAATGTTGTTCACTGGGAGGAATAACAGTTACGGCCCTACTTTGACCCACTTCAGTTATGAACGGAGATAAAACATAAGCAGTCGTTAATAGCGAGGCAGAGAAGAGATGAAAAATAAGAAGGGAGAGAGGGAAGCAGCGGAACTGAGAGAGAGAGAGAGAGAGAGGGAGAGACTAAATGTAAGAGGGTGGTGTAAGAGGTCTAATAGTGGCGGAATGAAAGATGGGAGTAGGAACACGCTAATAAATCACAAATAACGAGAGAGAGAGAGAGAGAGAGAGAGCAGAGGCGCGAACAGCTGTAGTTATGACTGATGTTGTATCTCTGTTTACTCCTCCAAATGGTGCTGGAGGTAGTAATAAATTGTGGTAGGGATGATGGTGGTAATAGTGGTAATGGTGGTGGTAGTGACGTAATCCTGGTGGTACGATATTGTGGTAATGGTGATATGATCATGGTAGGGTATTGCGGTAATGGTGGTGGAACGAGATTGTGGTAAAGGTGATGGTCGTAAAAGGTAATGGTAGTAATGGTGGGGTAAGGGATAGTGCTGATGGTAGTGGAATCAGTGCTACAGTGTGGTAAAGGTAATGACGGGAAAAGATAGTGATGATGGTGGTGGCAGCGTAAGAGATTGTGGTAACGGTGCAAATGATGGTGGTGGTGCGATATTGCAGTGGTAACAGGGAGTTGTGGTTGTGGTGTTTGTTAGTGGTAATGGTGGTGGTAATGCTTTTGGATTCATGGTGCTGATAGTAGGATATTGTTGGTGGTGGTGGTACGGATTGTGGTTCATGTGGTGGTTGTGATAATAGGTAGTGGCAGTGGTGGTGATAGTGGTGGTACTGATGTCTTGATATTGTCGTAGTAGTTGTGATGATGGTAGTTCATAGTAACGACAGTGGTTATAGGAGATTATGGTGATGGTAGAGATGATGGGATTTCTTTAAGTAATGGTTACTGTGAGGTGGAGATAGTAATAGAGGTGGTAGTGGTGGTGGTGGTGGTGGTGGTGAAAGGAGACACGGGTAATATGGTGGTTTAGAAATGTTGACAATGGAAGTGATGTTAAAAGTTAGTGATAATGATTGTAATGGTGGGAGGTAGTGATAATGATTGTAGTGGTAGGAGATATTGGTAATGGTGGTGGTGGTGAGAGATAGCGGTAATGGTGGTGGTGAGAGGCTGTGGTAGTGTTGGTGGTAGTAGAAGATAGTGGTAAGTGGTGGTGGTAGGAAATAGTGGCAGTGGTGGTGGTGGTGGTGATAGTGGTAGTGTTGCTAGTAGTCGGAGATAGTGGTAATGGTGGTGATGTTGGGAGGAGATAGTGGTAATGGTGGTGGTGGTAGGAAATAGTGGTAAAAGCGGTGATGGTTGGAGAGTGGTGATAGTGGTGATGGGAGATAATGGTAATAATTTTAGTGGTAGGAGATAGTCGTAATGATGGCTATTGTAGGGGAATGTGTTAATGATTGTGGTGGTGGGAGATAGTGGTAATGGTAGTATTGGTGGGAGACTGGTAATGTTGATGGTGGTAGTAGTAGTAGTCGTTGTTTCTTAGGCAGTCTGGCCGGACAGCCCCGAGTCCCTAAGGAAGGCCACGGCCGAGACCGGGCTTTCCCACAGAGCTCTCAAGAAGTGTATGTTGTGTTTGGCACAGGTGATTGTGTGCAATGCAGTCTTCCAAAATGTGCTTAATAGTATGGGGTGCTGTGTTACATCCTGGACAGGCATCAGCGACGGAGTCTTCCAGCCTTTTCTGATAACTTAAGAGGGCTGGATGATGCCCACATCTCAGCCTCGCCAGGTGGACCCTGTCCTCATGAGGGAGGTAGGATTCAGAAGGGTGGATATCGGGAGGCCGTGCATGCAGCTGTGTGTTGTCTTTAAGTTACTAAATGGAGCGGCGAATGATTTGAGTATGGATATGTTTCTTGAAGCTGGTCTGAGGCGGGTGAGGGGGGAGAGATGACAGTATTCGTGTGCTGGGTGTTGTTTTGATGTTCCTTGGTGTATATGGATGTGCTGCCATGTAGTATAGTGGATGTTGTGGGTTTGTGGAGGCTGCGTCGAGAATTTAGGTGCTTCTCATGTCTTGATGATCCTTGACTTTGAGGACTTTGTTTTCTTGGTAGAGGTGGTTTGTGGGTGTAGTAGGTGTAGTAGGAGGTCTGTGGGTTTAGTAGCTGTGCAGCCTGTGATTATGTGTTGGTGGTGGTAGTAGATAGTGGTGATGATGTTGGTAAGAGACTGTAACTGTGCTGGTGGTGATGATAGGAAATTGTGGTCATCTGTGTGACTGGAGGCTGGCGATAGAGCACGTGGTAGTGTTGATGGTGGGTAACATTTTGCCGACGGGAAACCTCTTGTAAACTGGATAAAATCGTTTGGCTTGAGCAGGAATAAATTGGTTCATAATCGTGTCCTAGTTAGTGAATTACCGAAGACATTTGTATGACTCCTAGATGACAAGAGGCCAATCCAAATCTGAGGGATATCGTCTGACTGTGGCTTGACAAAAAGGATTTCAGTTGTCGTTTGAAAGTAGCAGTACTCCAATGCGACGGAAGATCACTCATTAGTAAGATGTCTTGCATATATATTGGAGTTCAGTCTTACTTAGTGAGGTGCTGGAGTTTTTTATTACACAACGCAAGGCTTAATGCGAAATATATTGCCTGGTGACACTGGGAGTAAGATAATTAAGATTTATATCGTCGTTAGAAGTTTAAAGAATGCGTTAGTGCTGCTGTAGGTCATTCACGTAAACTTGACCAAGATTTTCGTCCTTTTGCAGCTTCTTTCCCGTAGCCCAGTGCCGGAATAAAACAATACTACGGCTCTGCACCCTTTCCATTAAACCTGTTCGTGACTAGCGTCATTTTCTAGTGTTATTCTGTTGCTACAGCTCAGCAGTCAGGATGGAGAGATGGCGATTTTAGACCTGGATAAAGTGAACCGAGTATAGCTGTGGTGAGTGGATGGTTAGGATGAAGTAAAGGATATATAATTGGTGACGTCTGGGGTAAGTGTTTATATGTCTTACTATAAAGTTGTTTTGAAGGTACTGTTAATAGGAGCTGCTACTGAACTTATGTCGCTGTCGCTGGTAACGAAGCAACAGTACTGATGATTAGGTATGCTACTGTCTGTTTAGGATTTTTGGTCAAACTGTTCTAACTCATGGGATCTAATGTATCTCGTTCACCTGAATAAAATCGCCTAAAGTTAGTTGGAATGCAATACTACTCTTGCACCGACTATGAGAGGACTAATTGTACGGGTATTAATGCTTTCAAGCTCCTATGACTTTCTCTAAGCTGAATAAAATCGTCTGGTGGTAGCTTCCTTAGAATACCAGATACGTACTTGCTATGAAAGAGTTAACATGAGGTAAAAAAGGTGGTGGATGGCTGATTCGCCTCTTTGACTCAGAGATCCTCGTATTATGGTGAAGATGCATGAGAGAGGGAATAGTGGTATAATCCTTCATATGGTGATGGTGATGATGAAAGTGGTAGGCAGATGATTATTCACGGGTGTAGTAACAGGACAGTATTGTTAGTTGTTATGTGGGAAGGGAATACTTTATTGCGTAGTATATTTTATCGAAGATGATAAAAAATTGCTGTATAAACCTCCACACGGTGATGGCCATAATGACTGCCACTGCTACGTATATTACTGATGATAAACATTATAATACATGTGACTGTAATAATGAGAGCTATGTAGGCTGAGTGCGGCGTGCTTTATTTTGATGTGTATAATTTTCACATGTTGGTGGCGACAATGAAAGCAATAGTTTGGTGCATTAATGATGAATATATTAATGGTTGCGACAGGAATGATGATGGTTGTTTAGGCACGGAATGCTGCATGGGATGATAATGTCCTTTGTTGCGAAACGTATGATAATAGACACTGGGAGTGTGTGTTATATGGGAACAGATATGGATGTCTGCCTCGTCCGCTGGGAACCGAGTATATTATAATTTGCAAAGCGAACTGACAATGCAATTCAAGATAGTGGACCAGATATGCTAAGTAGACAGAAGACGTAAGTCTCTCTGTCTCTCGTTCTCTCTCTCTCGGTTATGTATGAGGCAGTTGCGGCAGTAGCAGTGAGAGCCCGATCCCGTTTTCTGTTATCTGCTTCGGGGGTTCGTCGGGCAAAACATGGGGGCGTTTGCCTTGATCATATTTCGAGGCGTGAGGCAGTGAGGGGAAATTATTGCGTCGGGAGGGTGATGAGGGAGAGAGAGCATGGAGGGTGAGGGATGTAGAGGACAAGAAATGGGGAGAGGGAGGAAGAAATTGTCAGAGGGAAGCTTGATGGAGACGGTGTTGTGGGAGATAGCTGGGGTTGTGGAAATTATTACACTGGAAAGAAGAGGAAGGAAGAGTAAATAAAGATTGGAGTGGAGGTATTGGAGAAAGAGGGATTGTGAGAGGAAAGACTGGTGGAGATAACGGGGAGGAATAGGGGTATGTAGGGGAGAGCTGGTGCAAGAGACAAAGGGAGAGACTGCGAGTAATTGTGTAAGGAAAAACTGATGGAGAGAGATGAGTGGAAGAGCCATCAGGAAAGGGAGATATGAGGGATAGTAGATGGGGAGGGAGAGAAAAGAAGGAGTGAGAAGCAGAGATATGAGAGCAGAGGAAGAGAGATTGGAGGAGAGGATAATTATAGAAGCAGTGGGGAGAAAGAGGAGTATCGGGGAAAGAGAAGAGGTGGGGGAGGTTGAGGTGTGGGAGGTGGGTAAGGAAGATTGAGGAAGGAAAGACTGATGGAAAAGGAAGAGTGGGAGATTGAATTCGGGTGGGAAAAGTGGATGGGGAGAAAGAGAGAAGGGAGATAAAGCAGGAAGAGAGATTGTGAGATGGGAGACTGACGTAGAATGAGCGTTCGAGGGGCATGAAGATGCATAGAGGTAATGGAAGAGAAAGGCTAGGAGAGAGAGAGAGAGAGAAGGGGGGAGGGAAGATATGGTAGGGAAAATGACTGTAGGAGAGGAGACTGATGAAGAGGGAGGGGTGACAGAGGCATGAGGATGAGGGAGAGTTGGTGAGGAAAGGAGATGAAAGGAGAGGGAGAGGCGGAGGAATGGGAGATCAGGAAGAGAAATTGTGGAAGGAAAATTGATGGAGAGGGAAGTATGGAACCTGGGTATGGGGGAGAGAGTGGGGTGGGGGGAGAGAATGTAGGAGTAGAGAATGATGGAGAGGAAAGAGTGAGACAGGATGGTGAGAGATAGAGTGAGAGGATGATATGGGAGGCAGATATATACGAGTGTGAGAGGAAGTTAACGGAGAAGGAGGTGTGGGTGAAATATGGAAAACCGAGACAGTAGCTACAGTATATGGAAAAAATAAGGGAAAGAAGGGAGGACAGAAAATGAAGGAGAAAGAATGATGGAAGGGCGGAGAATGTGGGGAGACAGACGTGGAAGAGAGACGGGAGAGACAGGAGAAGAGGGACAAATGGATAGTGGAGGGGTGAATGAAGGAGAGGCAGGGACGAGAGGAAAATGGAGAGAAATGGGAGATATATGAATAAAGGAAATGAGGAGGAGAGGGTGAATAGGAGGAGGAGATGAGAAATTGAGGAAGTTAGAGAGTAGGGAAGAATGAAAGGAGAGAGGGGGAGGGGACTGAGGGAGACAATTTGGGAGGAAGAGAAGGAATAGAGGGGAAGTACGAGTATGTGAATGGTAAGGATTTGAAGGGAAGGGAATTTTAGGAGGAGTGGAGGAGAACGAGGAGGGGGGGGGGGCATTAGGAAAGCCATCAAATAGATCAATACCGAGACTAGCAAGCAGACAGGCAACCAGACATGCATATAATAGACACACACACATACAGACAGGCAGTCAGACACACAGGCAAACAGACACCCAGAATGAATTAATAAACAAACGCAGGCGCCAGATAAAGCGGAGTCTTAGATAAGTAAGCGAAGATGAAAACGTAGAGAAGCAGGAGGGGATTACAAATAAAAAGGGAAATGAAATGCACTGACAGGGAAATATATCACATACCCAGACGGACATTGACTTAAAATGACACAGGCACGGACAAAGAGAATGAATGAATATATAAGCTCAGCATGAATTTGGCAGAGCAGATTCCCTAAGATATAAAGGAAGAAATTATAGCATAGACAACTGGAAGAAGAATCAAATAATGGAGCAATAAGACACACAGACACAGACCAACACAAACGCGGACACAAACCCAAACAGAGACAGTTATAACATAGGCATCCGACACAGAAACAGAAGGTGAATAAGTGCACAAGCCTGATAAAGCAGATTGCCCTGGTGAAACATAGACGAACAGAGGAAGAATTAAAAAAAAGAAGAAAAAAAAAAGAGGGTGGGGGCGGAGGAATGAGACATTTGAGGACAAGTCAGAACCGGCCTGGAAATGTGGGGTTGGTGGGGCTGGCGAGAGGGGAAATGGCCAGAGTCATTACCAGAGGGGAAGGGGGAAAAGGGCAGTGAGGTCTGGGAGAGGGGAAGAGTTTTTTTTTTTTTTTTTATGTACGGGTGTGTGAGGATGAGGGGAGTAGAAGGAAAAGAGGATGAAGTCCGAGGGAGGGGAAGAGAATGAGGGCTGGAGGAAGGGATGTTATATAAATATATATATATATATATATATATATATATATATATATATATATATATATATATATATATATATATAGTATATATATATATATATATATATATATATATATATATATATATATATATATAGTATATATATATATATATATATATATATATATATATATATATATATTTTTTTTTTTTTTTTTTGAGGGGGGGGGGGGAAGGGTTTGTGGCAGGGGTGTAGGGACATGAGAGACATGAGAGAGCGTTAATATTTCAGTGACTGGTAATAGGTACTGAAAAGGGGGAGGAATTATTTTGTTATAGGACACAGTACGAGTATGTGGGGATGAGAAGCGAGGAGAGGTTCAAGTGGCAGAACAGCTGGTGATCCGGAGCATAAGAAGTGATGGTGACGTGAGGAGAGGGAAGAAAGTGACGTCGGGAACTCTTTGTGTGGAATGTGGGGAGTAGGGAGCGTCGTGGTAGGCGAGTCTGGGAATGGGGGAAAACGAGAGGTGTGAGGGTATTAACGGCTAATGATTAGGAGTAGAGGGGGAGGAGGGTAAGAAGAGGAGAAGGGAGAATTACAAAACCTATGAGTTATTTATTTATTTATTTTCATGGTTCATGACAGGGAAATGAGGAGATGGTTTGAGAGAAATAACAGTTGATGACTGGGAGTAGAGGAAGAGGTCTGGTTCATTTTTTTTTTTTCCCCTACGAGTGATGGAGTGTGGAGACGAACGAAAGGGAAGAGGATTGGTGGGAATAAGTTTTACAGTTGTTTCGTGTCATTTCGTAACGATGCCAATTCGTACCACTGTCATTTCGTACCGTCACATAATGAACATTCGATTGTTGTTGCAGGAAGTACTGTATATTATGATCACAGACATCAGAAGTTATTTTATAATTATGTAATCTCGAACAATATTCCAACGTTAACAGTTTGATTTAATTTTAACTGTGAATATAAAAATAATCGTAACATTAGTCTTGTTTAAGAATTTATCACAGTTCACAGACTAGTATTAAAAAAAAAATACGTATCAGTTTGGCATCGTCTATGGTAGTCTTACTGGTCGTTTCATAACTCCCACATGCTGAAGATCTGCCCTACTTTGCTTGGTAGCTTTTTCTCTAAACTCTGCGAATCTTCTCCTCAGTGAGTATATCCCATTCACTTAAAGCCAGTCAAGAGGAGCCCAGAAACAGATGGGCGTCCATTCATTCGTCCCAGATGACTGAGTTAAGTAAATACACTTTAGGCAAAAGTAGATATCCAGCAGAAGGGATTCGTCGTTACAGCAAGCTGATAAAGGTGCAAAATGGGAGTTTGGCTTTTCCTGCTGGAGCAACAGTGTTAAGATTTTCCATCAAAGTAGTCCTAGTCTTTCCTAATTCTGAGTTTGGTATAAAACGTCCTAGTTGTGAAATGACGCGGTTTACGAAACGGCTTGTTACAAAGTAACGTGGATACGAAACGACTCGATACCGAATAAGAAATTTAATTACTGTAGGGGTATAATGAAACGTCAATAAGGTTTGAGAGTGGAAATATTTCTATCTATATGTCCATCTACCTACCTACCTACCTACCTATCAATCTATTTTATGGATTCGGTATAGCACTTAGATGCGAGAGTACGGGAGTGAGAGGTTGATGGCAAGGGATACAAGTTGGAGGAGAGGAAGGTCATGTCTGTAAGAATGGTATATTGGGAGGGAGGGATTCTTGTGAATTCCAGCGGATGTTTGACAATGAGAAGGGTTAGATGAGGTGTTGCTGGGGGGGGGGGGAGGTGTCAGAGTGTTGATTAGGAGACAAACGAAACAATAGAGGAGGACTAGATTTGAGAGAGGGATATGTTTATTGCTTCCTTCTATTTGATATAGGTGTTGGAAGGAGGCTGATGATGTAAGATGCAGGGAAAGAACAGGCGATGATTAGCAAGAAAAGGAAATAGAAAAAGACGAGATCGTGGACATAAGGAGGTTTATTCTCCTTTATTTGATGCATGAACGGGTCAGAGAAGGGACGTCGGGATGAGAGAAAAAGAAGAGAGTTTGAAGGGAGTAAGAGTGCTGATAATGAAAAGGGGAGAGTACAAAGGAAGAGTGCGTGATCTGCTCGAGGAAGCGGTTTGTTATCTTCATTTACCTGATATAGAGTAGGAACGTGAGGAGCAGACCAGAGTAAGAAGAGGCTGGAGAGGAGTAAGGGAGTTCAGTAGTAAGATAAGGGAACAGAGAAAGCTGTTTAGAGCTAGGAGAGGGATAGGTTTTACTATTTCCACCTATTCAGTGTAGGAATTGCCATCAAAACTGAGATGTGAGAATTTATAAAAAACAAATTCTGAAGGGATTAAGAGGGATGAATATTAAAGGAAGAGAGAAGAAAAAGGGGTGAGTATAGGCTGAACGCCATGGATTTTATTTTCCCTTACCCTCATGCTTTCTGTAGAAGTTTGGGGCCAAAATATGGTAGAGACGTATGAACGACGAGGAGGAGGGGTCCTGACAGTGGTGGTGGTGGTGGTCCCTGGAGAGAAGAAAATCTGATGATTTTAAAGGGAAGGTAAAGAAAAGGAGGCTGAGGTGTGTGTGAGAGAATGTTTTACTTTTTGAGCTGAAATTAAGATTAGGAATACCGGGATTTGAAGGAAAAAGGAATATAGAAACAGTTACGGTACAAGAGCATGGAAGAAATATGCAAAGAAAGGGGAAAGGGGAACGAAGGAAAAAAGGGGTAAGAGGAGGAAGAAAAGGGAAAGAGAAGGAAGATGAAATGAGAATTTGAAGGACCTGGAAAAGGGAACGAGGAGAAAGAGGAAAGAGGGAGAGAGGAAAGAAGGAGAAGGGACTTAAGTAAAGGGAAAGAAACAAAAAGAAAGGGGGAGAAGAAGAAAGAGGAAAAGAGAAAGAGTTTGTAGAATCAAAGCAAAAGAGAAGTAAGAAGAAAAAGGAAAGAGGACAAGAACAATAGGAAGGACGAGGATGAAACAGGAAAGAGGAGGAAGAAAAAACAACAGGAAGTGGAAAGGAGAAAGAGGTGGAAGAAGAAATAAAAATATGAGAAAGGGGAAAGAGAAACAAGAGTGGTGAAATGGGATGAGGATAAATCAAATGTCAGGAAATGAGGTGTCAGAAGGTCACAAGGACAGACCGATGCCTTAGGGCGTGGCGGGGGATGGCGTGAAAGGCGAGGGAATAGAAACAGCTTGTGTCCAGGTCCGGCAGGAGTTGATGGATTATAAGGAGAGGGAAGGGTTGATTATGGATGACTGTTCGGAATGAGGACAGGTTGATAAAAGATGTCGAGGACAATAATTGGGTGACAAGTAAAATTAATACATAGCCATATACTCGTATCTATGGTATCTGTCTGTCTGTCTATCTGTCAATCTGTATCTATTTATCTATCTATATATCTGTCTACCAGTAAAGTGCGCTTTGTGAACACGTGACGAACAAGCGAGCGTTTGTACGTACACCTATCGTCATAATTTCATCTTAGTGTAAACTTTTAACATTTTTAGTGAGGTAGTTGAACAATAACAGAAGAACAATTGATCTGAAATATTTATTTCCTCACGTTTTCTCTCTGGATGTGCATAATGATCGAATGATAAAACCCACAAATGGGGCGATTACCCTTGTTGATCTCACCTCTTAAACATAGAAAAAATGTTCATACAAAATTATGAACGTAATATCCGATATTTAATTGTTAGAATCCATGTAAGAAAACAGTGTTATAGCAGGAAATCTTTTTAAATTCGATTTCATAGTGGAGCATGTCAGTTGAAAACCTCGGTACAAGCCCTTGGAAAACTGGGATTCCAAGGGGTTTCTTTGGTCTCATGAGAAAATATATGGCTAAAAACAAAGTTTATTGAATGTATCTACAACCTGCTGAAAGAATCTCTTCCCTATCTCACATAGAAAAGTTATTGGCCTCTGAAAACCATCGCGGCCGGGCCGTGTCGTGTCGGGCCGCTCATTTCTCAGTTGAACAAAAACAATCTCGCTCGTAGTAAATATAAGTATGTATGTTTATGTATGTATTCATAGTTGTCCAGTACATATTCTTTTCTAATACTTTAGTTCTATGGATGCAATTTTAGTACAAATACACACACTCAAAAAAGTACCGTTACAGGGAGGTCCGATGAGTTTTGTACTGAACAATCCAGCTGTCTCGGTAGGTCTGGAGGAAGGCAGTTATCAAACGTTTCATTCGTGGTGTCAGTTTGTATCGTGCAGTAGGTGTAACGATACGTTTTTGAGTGTGTGTACATAAGTGAGACTACTTAGTTAGATTTGCACTCCATTGTGCTGGCCGTTGCTGGTCGCGGAGGAAGCGCTCATTACTTCTTCCCCCCCACTTTTTTTTTTTTTTTAATTCCCTCTTCCCAATGTCCATATCTCCTTAATCGTCACGCCAGATCCCTCCATTTTCGCAGCTGTACTCGGGTACTGACCTTACGATTGTCATGTCTTCTCTATCATTTTCTTGCTGCTGCGCCAGACAGTTTTGTTGTCCTACCATCAGACGATTGTTCCAGCTGTCACCAGACGATTTTGTTCAGTCATAGGAGCCTCCGATCGTTAACTCTGTCACTTTTATCCCCCTTATAGTTGAAGCAAGTTTAACAATGTAATCTAGTTAGCGCCAGACAATTTTCTTCAGTTTAGACCAAGTAGTTGCAAGCCTGAGATTTATTTTTTCGATTTTCGTATTTTGCGTAACTTTTTTGTCATGAAATGTTACTGCGTGAAAAACCTGTTCCCATTTATACAGTATTCATCACGTTTTACCAGGATATAATTTTACTGAAGGACTGATTATATCTTAACCCTTATAGGTCTTTCCTGATCTGTTAAGAATTGTTTGGTTTTAAGAAGAATATAGTTTAAAAATAGTGATCGTGTTCAAAGGTTTTATGGACACTTTCAGACAACGAGGTCTTTCTTCGACGGATTTAAATCTTTGGCAGATAGGCAGGACAAAACAAAATAGTGCAATCCATTCACTCTACCCGTTCGTCTGTTATGTTCTTCTTTCATCCATCAGGCATAAGTGTTTCCGTCACGTTGTGCTTTACGTCTGATTATTCTGTCCGATTCTCGTGCATCCCCCGTCCTTGCATCCCTCTCTGACCTTCATCCACTTTTCCCGTCCTTCAAGCATTTCCTGTACGTCTGCAAGGGATGCCATCTTCCAAATCACCGCATTGTCCATTACTGCATCGCCCTGTCCATCAAGTAATCTGATTTTTCGTTCGTCTTCCCTGTCCATTCGCCTCGCCTCCCCTCGGTGGACCCGTCATCTCTTCTCGTCCAACAAGAATCTCATGTCCGTCTACTGTGAACGTCCACACTAACACACTCCTGCACTAGCCTATCTCTTCCACTGCATCCACACCTCTTACCCACCCTAGGTCTTCTCCAAGCGCCCATCCTTACATCATAATCGTTAGTCACGCTAACACCCCTCGTTTCTTTGTCTAATTTTCAGCCTTAGTTCATCATCCATTGCTTCATTCACTTCACATACTGTAATTTTTATCCTCATCATACAACTCACATAATGCCACATCTGTACATTCCTCAACACCCATACAGTACATTTCACCATTGCCCATACACTCTTCCAACACCGAAACATTCTCACAACACCCTTACATCGCCCACATTCTTCCATCACCCATACATTCTCCCAACATCCATACTCTGACAATACTTATATGCCTCATACCCTTTTCCAACACTAATACATTCTTCTAACACCCATACATTCTACAAACACCCATATGTTTTTCCCACACCCAAACATTTTCCTAACACCCATGCGCTCATCCAACACCATACATTCTCCCCCACATCCTTCCATAGAAACCATCAACTTTCCATAGCCCTATAATGCTATAAGGGTGTCGCCCACTCGATCATCGAGCTCGTGACTCCATTACTTTGCCTCCCCTCGCTGTGTTTACCTAATGGCTTTTGTAAGAGGATGAAGACAGGGGCGCGCGCGCGCACACACACACACACACACACACACACACACACACACACACACACACACACACACACACACACACACACACACACACACACACACACACACACACATACTTATCATCTGCTCAAGTACTTTATGGTAATTCGCATAAAGGCCGACTTCGGCGGCTTCTCTGCTCAGTGTCTAAAAGGCTGCTACGGTAACATCATTGCCCACAAAGAAAGTGATCCGCCTAAAGGTCGCCGTAATCACTTCGCTCGATGTCAAATGGTCAGAAATGAGTCATAACTCGGGAACCGGTGGCCTGATTGGACTGGAAATTGTTTTATTCTTCAAGTTAGAGCCTTTTAGTGGTACCTTGCTCTAACAAAAGTTGTGCTGCAATGTGCTGGTTTTGCTGTGTTACCGTAACAAACGGACAAACCAACAGACATAAGGAATCGGATCATTAAAATATATAGAGATTGATAGATAGATAGAAAGATAGATAGATAGAAGATTTGACGGGTTGGTGTATTGGAAAGGTCATCATCAGGCGGCAGTGCACTTGCCTCTCGCATAAAATTTGCCGTTTTTCTGATATACCTGCAGTATATTTTTCTGTCAGTCTCCCATTTTTAGTCTGGCCTTTTTTTTTTTTTCTTTTTTTTTTCTCCGGTGTGATGGACTTCGTTCCTTTTTTTTTCTTTTTTTTTTTTTTTCTATCGTGTGATTAGGCTTTGATGTTGCGCTGACGTTTTATTTTTCTCAAAGTTTTTGTTTCTGCGGTTGATTTTTTATATGTTAGGTCGTCGGATTTCTTGTTTTATGTTTTAGTTTGTTTTCTGTTTGTTCGTATGGTGCTTTTCATGTTGCTTATTTTGTTGCTGTGTTGTTTGCTATCAATGTTGCTCAGTTATTTTTATGTTGCTGTGTGCATGTGTTTGGTGACTAATTTCTGTTGCTTTCTTTTGGAATGTGGTTCTGATACTGCCCTGTGATAGGCCTTTATGTTTCTCTGTTGATTTTATGTTGCTTTCTGTGGTTGGTTTTGCTTTGGTCTATCTATCTATATACCTAGGCTGCTTCCCCCAAGGAAAGGGAGGTAGCCGAGACAGGACGACACACTCTCCATTTACTCATCCATTTAAACACATTCATTCACATCTTAGCCCCAAAGGGGAGAACGGACAGATCCTCACCGCACCACACCGCACAAGGGTCAACTGCGCAATGCAATCAGTGACATCCGCAGCAGGGCCCGACAGCAGAACTGGTTTACCCCTGCCACATCATAACATACCCATCCCCTTACCCGCACCTGACCTGACTAGCTGATCAGACCAAATGCGGGAGAATATCCCCTCAGGGCTGCGTCATCACTTATTTATTCACAATTTCTCTCCATTTATTTCTGTCACGCACAGCCACTCTTCCTTGCTCAACAGACATCCCTCTCGCATCCAGCGCTCTCTTCACACTATCCATCCATCCTATTCGTGGTCTTCCTCTCAGCCTTACACCTCTCACATCAGATCTAGTTATCTTTTTCACCAATCGCTCATTATCCATTCTCTCCATATGCCCAAACCATCGCAACACCCTCTGCTCAACTCTACCAGCCATCTCCTGAACAACTCCAGTTCTCCTTCGCACTTCATCATTTCTCACCCGATCCATACGCGTCACTCCACACATACTCCTCAGACACCTCATCTCCATTACATTCAAACTTTTCCTCTCTGCTACACCCATATTCCATGTTTCAGCCCCATATAATGCAGTCAGTACCACAACACCCTCATACAGCCTTCTCTTTACATCCATTCTAAGCGAACGACATTTAAACACTTTTTTCATTCCTCCCAGCACCTTTCCTACTTCATTTATTCTAAACTTCACTTCTGCATCTATTCTTCCATCCACAGCAACATGTGACCCTAGATATTTAAAACAATCTACCTCCTCAAGCAACTCACCATTCAAAACTATATTCATCCCCCTACCATCTATCAACCTCGTACACTTCATCACTTTACTCTTATTCTCATTTACTTTCAAATTCCTCCTTTCACACACCCTTCCAAACTCCTCTACCAACTGTCTCAATCTCTCCTCTGAATCGGTCACCAGTGCAGTATCATCTGCAAACAGCAGCTGCTTCAGATTCCAATCTCCACCATCAACATTTACCAGACTCAGACCACCTAAAACTCTTGCATTCACCTCCCTTACAACACCATCCATGTAAATATTAAACAACCAAGGTGACATCACACATCCCTGTCGCAGCCCCACTCTCACGGGAAACCAATCACTCACAGCATTTCCCACTCTTACACATGCTCTACTATTTACATAAAAACTTTTCACCCCTTTTAGTAACCTACCATCAAGTCCATACAATCTTAAAACAGTCCACAAAGCCTCCCTATCAGTTCTATCATACGCTTTCTCTAAATCCATAAATGCCCAAAACACATCCTTTTCTTTCGCTAAATACTTTTCACACGCTTGTCTCACAGCAAACACCTGATCAACGCATCCCCTCCCTCTCCTAAAGCCACACTGCTCATCACTAATCACTCCCTCTGTACCCTCTCTAACTCTCATAATTAACACTCTACCATACACCTTACCTACAACACTCAACAGACTTATGCCCCTAAAGCTAGTACATTCATACTTATCACCCTTGCCTTTATACAACGGGACCACGCAATCACTTGCCCAGTCAATTGGCACCATACCTTTCTCAAAGCACACATTCAACAATCTTACTAACCAGTCAACAATAGTCACTCCACCACCCTTCAGACATTCCACAGCACACCCATCCATACCTGCAGCTTTCCCTGTTTTCATCTCCTTTACTGCCTTCTCCACTTCCTCCTTCGTGATCAAAGAATCATTCAACTCTCCCAACACATTTATTCCTTGCACCCTTCCATCCGCCACAATCTCAGCCACCCTTTCCTCCTCTACATTTAATAATCTTTCAAAATACTCTGCCCATCTCTTCCTTACTGCATCCATCTCAATTAACATCCCTCCATCCTCTGCTTTTACTCGTTCTTCCTTCCCAGACTCTCCCTTTCGCACCCTTTTCACCTCCTTCCAAAACATTTTCTTATTCTGTTGAAAATTCTCTGTCAGCCGCCTACCCCACCTCTCATCTGCTGCCACTTTAGCATCACGCACAGCCCTTCTCGCTCTATTCCTCTTTTCCTTATACCTTTCATATGACATCTCATCCTTCCTCTGCAGCCACACTTCATATGCACGTCTCTTCTCGGCCACAGCCATACTTACTTCCTCGCACCACCATTCACTTCCTTTTCTTACACCACCACCCACACGTCTCACACCACACACCTCTTCTGCATGCCCCACCACAGCACTCTTAAACAACTGCCATTCCTCCTCCACGCTGCCATTTTCCCGATCTTTCACTGCGTTCCACTCATCTTTCAATTTCTCCTGATACTCTATCTTTTTCTCTCTTTTATCCAACTCACTCACTTTCAAAACCTCCCTGCCACCTAACCCTCCTAGCTCTCACCCATCTCTTACCTACTCTTAACTTTCCCTCCACCAGGTAGTGGTCAGACATACCTCCACCCTCCCCTCTTAGAACTCTCACATCCAACAATCATCCTATTACATTCCTAGACACAACCACATAGTCCATCAAAGCTCTATCAACAACCCTTCCACCCTCCTGTCTCACCCATGTATACTTATAAATATCTTTCTTCTCAAACAGCGTATTCCCAATCACCATCTCTCGCTCAACACACATCGCTATCATTCGTTCCCCATTTTCATTTCTTCCAGGCACACCATGCATACCAACTACGCCTTCAACTGCTACATTTCCCACTCTAGCATTCAGATCTCCCATCATTACCACATTCACATTCGCACCAAAACTCTGCAGACACTCATCAACATCATTCCAGAAAGGCTCCCTCTCTTGTTCATCCCTTTCACTACCAGGCCCATATGCACTCACAAACACCCACAACTCACGTTCAAATTTCGCTTTCACCCACATCAGTCTCGATGACACCTCCTTCCATTCAATCACACACTGCTGTACTTCCGGACTCACTAACACGGCCACACCTTCTCTTGCCCTTCCTCTATCAACACCTGACAATCTTCCATTCACACTTCCAAACATAGATTCCCCCTTCCCTTTCATCTTCGTTTCACTCAAAGCTAACACATCCAACTTTCTTCTCACAAACATTCTCCCAATCTCCTCCCTTTTAGCCTCAATCGTACTACATCCACGCACATTCATAGACCCAATCTTCAGGGTACGGGGATAACTCCATCCCCCATCACTTTCTCTGGCCTGTCTCTTTTTAGGAACTAAAAAACAGAGGAGGGGGTCCCTAGTCCCCTCACCCCGCCCCTTTTAGTCGCCTTTTACGACACGCAGGGAATACGGTGGCAGTATTCTTCCTAACACAACCTGGCCGCAGAGTAGTAGTACCACCCCATAATGCGGCCAGGTTGTGTTCCCCCCGCCACAGGGGGGTGCGTGGATGTTTTTCATTGTTCTTACTATTTTAATGCCCCAGTGTATTTATGCTTCCGTATGGTCAGTATTAATGTTACCCACTGCTTGGCTTTTACGTTACTCTGAAGAAGGTTTTCATGCTGTCCCTCCATTGTATTATTCCTTGTTGCTGTGTGGTTATATTTTTTATTCGGTTGGCTTTTATGGTGCTAGATTTTTATGTTGTGCTATTTTTACGCTGCTTTGTGGCTGATGAGACCTTCATTCTGAGGACGTCTTGTCGGTTTAATCTTGTTACCTCTAGCCAGCTCAGGAGGGACTGTATGAATTGATGGGATTATGTGTAGCATAATTTAACTTTAGTATCAAGATGCTCCCCTAAGATGAATAATGCCGTCTGGTAGCAGGAAGAGTGACATACCTTCCTTGGGGGTGAAGGGGCTAATGTTGTTCTGTTGCTCACTCTCTGTTCACTTTATTTCCTCACCCCAGTGACATATTATTGTCTTATCTTTTCTCTGTTCTTCAGACGTTTATTTACCTTAGGAAATATTACTCCCACTAACGAGTTTGTGAAGTCTGTAACTACCTAACTTCTTAAGCTCGAAGATAATCTTCCCATGCTCAAAAAAATCTTCCGATGGTAGCAAGGATGAACGAGAAGCACGTCATCTGATTGTAGTGGTTAACCATCAGCCTCAATGCCATCGTTCATTTATCATTGTTTTCCTGTACTTCTCGCTCCCTTATTACTTTTACCCTTCCATTGCACCAGAGCAAGGGCCAGAAACAGGATACAGCCGATGACATGGGTATAACCATTAAAAAAAGTCTAGCGTCATGAATATCACCGATAAAAGCGAGACAAAAAATCACCAAGAAAGTTTATTTTTATAGGAAAGTTATACGTCGCTAACAAAGCCATATCTCTGAATTTTAGTGTGTGTGTGTGTGTGTGTGTGTGTGTGTGTGTGTGTTTGAGAGAGAGAGAGAGAGAGAGAGAGGAAGATCTTACGCCCACGCAATTAAGACTTTGGCAGCAAATGCGAGAAGAAATTTTTATACATCAGTGGGTGCGAGAATTAAAAAAGACGAAGAACTACACAAAGATGAATACAGTCATCAGGCGTTAGCTGGAACAAATTAACGGAGATGTCACGATGATGAGAGAGTTAATATTGACAGAAAAACTCAGGCTTCCATAGCAGGTGTTCTCGTCGGTTATGGAAGATCCCTAACGCCTCCTCCTAAGCAATTTATTTGGGTATTGCACCATGCCGTCCCCTTCTGCGTTACTTAGGTCATTCTAATATAGCCATACTCTTCATAAAAACTTGCAAAAGGATAGTAACCAGCCATGTCCAAAAATAAATCGCTAAGGAACAGGTGATAGGGCGCAAACAAAGATTCTGACCCATGATTCACTCTCAGGTGAAGAAAATCGTCTGGTGTTAGCTGGAGCAGGAAAAAAGAATAATCCAGGCCATGAGCTAACAGAGAAATACTGCCATAAGAGCTTCACCGACAGCCCCAAGGATGTAAATATCATGTGTGTCTAGAATAATGTACAGATAATTGACATGAAGAATACTGGGACAAAAGATAGAGCAAGGGGAAGAGGCAGACGACAAGAATGAGGCGAATGAGGTAAGGTTATTGGTGGAGGGAGATGCATCGGAAAGAGATCAAAGGAATCGATGATGAAGCTTGTGATGAGGTTCAAATGGAGGATGATAGTAAAGGAGGGGAGGAGGAGGACAAAAATGATGATGATGATGATGATGATGATGATGATAACAACAGCAGTAATAATAATAATAATAATAAGTAGAAGAAGAGGAATACAAACAACAATAATAAAAATAATAATAATGATGATTATAACATTAATAATAAAGATAATGAATAATATAATTGTGATGACGACAATAATGATGATCCTTACCCTAAAAAATGAGACCTAATGAAAATACGTTACCTGGAAAGCTGACAAAAGAAAAACGCAGTCTGGAGTTAAATAGAAAGAAAAAAAGGCGGCAAAACAGTAAAGGTCATGTAAGTAAGCGAGATTCCACTTTGACAGCGACACCAAAAGTCACTTATAAGAGAGAGAGAGAGAGAGAGAGAGATTAATGATAGCTAAAAATAAATCGAGACTGAATAGGAAGCTTCAGTGAGCGAGCGACAAGAAGAATCATGTTAATTAGGGAAAACTCACAGAACAAAAACAGGTAATAATGCTCATCCCTGGCGAAATTCAGGTGAAACAATGAAGGTAAGAAAGAAGACAGAGAAGTTGAGCAAAATTGTGAGCTAACTTTTGGAGGGCTTGTTTGTGAGGAAGAAAAACGTTAAATACAGAAAATGAAGAGGTAAAGAAATGTAGAGGTCAGCGACAGAGAACAAGAAAGAGAAGGAAGTCAACCCATCTGTTTTATTTAATCTACCGCTACAAGATTCAGTTCAGTAGAAGAAGGTTTAGTTTCGGGCCCTGTTCTGTTCTTTACTTATACTGACGATAGTGATGAAGGTTTGTGCTGCAAAATCTCCAACTTTGCTGATTATACCAAAACTAGTAATGGAGGGGATACACCCAACCATAGGCTGATGATTCAAAGAGATCTTCATGAATTAACGTATTATGGATTTCAGTGTTGACAGATGCACAATTTTAAATGCTGGGAGTAAAAATGACAAATTAAAGTACTCCGTGGATAATACCCAACACGAGAGAGTGAACCAAAGAAAAGATTTAGAAATACTAAAAACTGTTTGCAACCAAGTCGACAACGCACAGGAGCAATAAATAAAAGATAATAATCTTGTCGAATTTATAGGCAGAGCACTTGAATTCAGATCAGAGAACGTCATTCTGCCTCTGAGGTGTACTGTGTGGTGTGATGGATGGATGACCGAATACCCATTGCGTGCAGCAGGAGTGAACCGATATTGTGTGGCCACGTGAGTGGCCAGCTGGTAAAGGAATGTGTTATGTGAGGTAAACTGGTATAGTGTCGTCAGATAAAGAGAGGACTGATGTATTTTTACAATGTAATCACTCTCATTGTTGGGAGAACCCTTGTAATCATTCCCAGGTAACATCGATGATTTTAAGCTGAGAATGAGTCGTAGGGAAAGAATTCATACTGGTACAATTAACCCTTTCATGAATGGAATAACTTTACTGTTCTTTTTCATCTAACACCAGATTATCTTATTCAGTCAGAAGTCAGTCATAGAAGCCAAAGAGTTTAACTGGAGTAGTGTACTATATTCGAGTAAAGGAAAGAATAATTTTTGCAATGGAGAGATTGACAGACGAAGTTCAGTGGGGTGAAGAGGACTGACGTAGCTTGATGAAGTGGAAATGAAGCTAAACATTGTGCTGGAATGAGGACGAATTTGGTTGTCACGGTAACTGATACTTGTGGACGACAAATGAGTCACTCCAGGAGCCAAAAATAGTGCTGCATCAAAGGGGCTCATTTGCTTTTATGGATCCAGATTGAACAGGAGCTAATTTGTCTTGCCAGGAACAGAGAAATACCCCTCATGCCTTCTCTCACCTTCACTTTGCTCCCACTATCACCTTCAGTCCATCCTTCTCTACAGCCACTTCATTCATCCTCGCTTTCCTTCCTCTGTTATCAACATTCTAACCTTCATCTAAATTCCAGCCTTTCTGAAGATTGACAGCAAAACATTTCCTTCTGTTTAGCTGGATCATTTGCTAAATTTGGTTCAGCTCGTTCCTGCCTCGTGGGAATGGTTCACTGGAATCCAGGGAAGTAAGTTATTGTACTAAAAATATAATGATGCTCTGTAAATTCCTTAACACCCAGGCAGCCACAGTAAATTGTAGAGTCAAACTTGAGAGCATTCTTGTAGGTACTGTCAACTCGTGCTGGTTCCAGAGGCTCGCTTTTAGGTGTATATAATCACCTAGCGTTAACCGGAGTGAAATACTGGAGAAGATGCGACCATGACAATGTAAAATAGTTACCGTAAGAGAAATAACTTTGGTACTCACTCATTATTAAACCTTTTTTTTTTTTTTTTTCTCGAGTGCGCGTAGCTAGTGATAACGATATACTTCAGCTGAAATATGATGTGTAAATTCTTTGCTTCAAATGGCTTGTAAAGTGTTCCTGCTTGAGATACCTCAAAGCTTTATTTTCTCCTCACCAATTGAACCACTTGTGGCATGTCATGCCATTTTAAAATTATTAAGAAAATTTCCCTCCAGTGGTACCATACTTTTCCAATAATGAATTAGTAATAACCAAACAGCTAGAAAAGCATTCCCACAGAGCAAGAAAGAACACCACAACTCATTTCCCCTCGGCTACTAAACCAGTCCTGGCATGTTGTATCCTTATGAAACTGTCATGAAAACTGTCCTCCGGTGGTGCCAGTCATTTTCGAAAAAGAGTCAAATGTAGCCGAAAAAGGCCAGAAGTACAACCTTGCTCACTCGGACACGTTCCACACCTGCGGTTTTAATGCCCTTGTCTTGTCTGAGAGATTTCTCGAAGTACAGGGGTTAGATAGTGTAAATAACCTCTTTCCATACTAGAGCTGAATAAAGCCGTTTAATTTAATCGTTTGAAGGTGCCAAGAATTATATGTAAAACCCAAGTGAATTACAGTGGTTACCAAATCAATTCAAGGAGGTGCACAGAAGAGCTTTGGAGCTGTCACCACGCAGAGGAAGTAATAACGATGACTCAAGCTACCTCTGCCTGCTTCAGTTTGTCTCTTGTGAAGATAAGAATTAAAAAAAAAAAAAATGTCTCTCCACTGCCCACCTTCATCTCTCTTACACGCAGGAAGGATATTAATGGGACACCACCTGACTTTCCTCTCGCTGAAAAAATATAGAAAATCATGACCCTTCAGTGTTACCGGCAGAAAGTTTAACTTATTGAATGGAAAATATAGTTAGGATATAATAGGGAATTTACCTGACCTTTGCAGAAATGACAGAATATTGTATCGTCTCAATGTTACCCCCTGAGAGGTGAAGTTACTAAATGAAATTAATATACGTCTGGTGGTCTAGCGCTTAGAGTGCTCTAGTTATAGTGACGGGCGCAATAGGTTTACTTCCCCATAGGGGACTGATGGTTTTTCACTTATGTAATGGCATCAAGGAAGGTAGGCTGGCGAGATACTGTTCGATGTACTAAATTTAGTCACCTTAGTCTAGGATTTGTACATCTCCAAAGGGAGGAAATGGGACTGGCTCTTACCACTGCAAGATATCATTAGGACATTGCCTGATTTATACGCTTACGGAATATGGAAAAACCGTGTCGCCTGTATGAAGTTCTCTGAAAGACGACGAAGATAACGAGCGAAATACATGCAGGTAGTTTATCACCAGGCTACTCTGTTGCTTTAATAAATTGGCCTTATCCGGAAACTGATATACGTCGATACTGTATACATATCATTTAGACGGAAAATCCCGCTCATATATGGAAATGTTCACTGGAAAGATACAACAGTTATGGCTCTGCTTGGACGCTCCTTAAGTACACATCAATTATAATTTTGTATTTGTAAATGCCTAGGTGACGGTATTGAACGTGTAAAAAAGAAAAAATGATTAAAACATCCCTTTGGATACAGTGCCTTATTTTATCGATTTAATTTTGCGACTTCCACTAGACCTGGTTAAACGTAGAATTAATATCTGAAGGGGTTAATGAAGGATACATCGAACTTCTAATTCGAAACAGGTCTGTGCTGTGTACTGTAAATACGCAAGGTTCACAAAAAATACACCAACAATATGTCACCGGATTGGAAATGTTCCAAGGCTGAGTAAATATTTTGAAGGTGACCAGAAGGAAAAAAAAAAAGAGAAAATGTCACTAGAATCGAGATGTCTATCTTCAACTGAGCTCGGCAGGTGGCACAAATTACGTCACAGGATTCCAGGGATTAAATCTGAATGAAGTCCAGCAGAAGACATGGATGTTGGAAGAAATGAAAAAGTTGAATCGCAAGAAGTTTATCCCCCCGGCAAGAGATCGCAGGGTAGGTACAGTGAGTGACAAATCTTCCGTTGCGCCGCGTCAACTACACACACGTTGGTCACGTCGATACCTTATCCCGTGACCTAGAAAAGTTTGCTGATAGTTCCACAGAGTTTTCTGACAGGTCCAGAGAGTTTGGTGACAGTTTCACAGAGTTTGCTGAGTCCCATAGAGTTTGCTGACAGCTCCACAGAGTTTGCTGACAGTTCCATAGCGTTTGCTTCACACTTCGGACATACGGACATATTCGTCACTTCTGTCCCTAACACATTACATCAAAAACCAGTATTGATGGCCGGAGAAACACACCAACGCTCTCCATCTTTAGGAATATTAGAGAGAGAGAGAGAGAGAGAGAGAGAGCAGTATCAAGTCGTGGTGGCATTTAAGGTACATGAAGACGACATAATGTTTATGTGCTGCGGGTAAATAATACAATAACAGTGCAATATCAGTAATGAAAATGGTGTGAGTACATTAACAATAACACAAGCACTTTGCTGAAGTCTTAGCATTTGGTTCTTACTCTGTTCAATCAATCTTTATCTATTTACCTTTCCATTTATCTACCTATCTATCGGTCTCTATCTGTGCGTTAGATACAATCTCCATTAAACGATAGTGTGATTGTTTTTTACTCTTGGTGCCCGAAGACTATGTATACTAGTTTTAATCTGTACTACTCTTAATCTAACCTGGCCTAAAACAGCCATCTCTTCATCTTCAATGTTCAGTTGTATTACCAGAGTAACAGTAGACTAAGGTGCTAGTCAGGAAGAAGTGCAATGGATAGTATGTAGAGCCAAAATACTGTATTGTTCTGCTATTGATCTACATTAAATAAGCTTCCAAAGGACGCAAATCAAGGACAAGTTGCGGCAAAATAGCTTCAGTGATAGTACTCTGTATATTTTTTATGGAAATAGCCTGTTTATTGTTTTCGGCTGCTGTGGTGTACCTAACTGCTGTCAATATGTGTGTACATTTTAGAAGATAGTTAGGGTAGATGGGAGGATATGAGGAAGAAAGGCAAAGTTGATGACACCGTCGATAGTGAGAGAACTAATGGACTTAACCTCACAGCAATTGTAATCTCACTTTTTTTCTCTTTTAACGTTGAAGAATGCAGCCAAAACTTACGTACTTTTCAGTGGGCAGTAGGTTGACTGTAGAGTAAAAAGGAAGACATCATTTATACACCATGTTAAAATTATGAAACTGATGACATAATTTAACTAATAACCCTTGGAAAGATTTAAAGTTAAGAGCGAGTCCATTACCATCGTCAGCCATTGGACATAATTCTCATAAAATTCATCGGGACCTCTGATGATTCTGATTAGCTAAGGAGAGACTTTTCAAAATGGAAGAGTTGGATATAACTTTTTTATGACCCGTTCACTGTTACAGGTTTATCTTGTTCTGACTACATAATAATAAGGGCAGCGACAATACGAAATAAAGATGCCTAGACAGAGTGGTCAGGTCATCAAATCCCTTTACGTCCAATAGCTGCGTCTAAGCTTGTGGTATCAAAATTAAGGTAAAAAGTCTTCACTGGATGGAAAGAATTAATGTTGACAGAGCTGATACGCTTTTTTGTGTGTGATGGCAGATGCATTACTGTATAACCAAATTTTGGCGCCTGGTTGTTTAGTAGGTAATTATTGCGCTCCAGGTTGTGTCCCCCCCTGTGGCGGGGGGGACACAACCTGGCCGCACTATGGGGTGGTGCTACTACTCTGCGGCCGGGTTGTGTTAGGAAGAATACTGCCACCGTATTCCCTGCGTGTCGTAAAAGGCGACTAAAAGGGGCGGGGTGAGGGGACTAGGGACCCCCTCCTCTGTTTTTTAGTTCCTAAAGAGACAGGCCAGAGAAAGGGACGGGGGATGGAGTTATCCCCGTACCCTGAAGATTGGGTCTATGAATGTGCGTGGATGTAGTACAATTGAGGCTAAAAGGGAGGAGATTGGGAGAATGTTTGTGAGAAGAAAGTTGGATGTGTTAGCTTTGAGTGAAACGAAGATGAAAGGGAAGGGGGAATATATGTTTGGAAGTGTGAATGGAAGATTGTCAGGTGTTGATAGAGGAAGGGCAAGAGAAGGTGTGGCCTTGTTAGTGAGTCCGGAAGTGCAGCAGTGTGTGATTGAATGGAAGGAGGTGTCATCGAGACTGATGTGGGTGAAAGCGAAATTTGAACGTGAGTTGTGGGTGTTTGTGAGTGCATATGGGCCTGGTAGTGAAAGGGATGAACAAGAGAGGGAGTCTTTCTGGAATGATGTTGATGAGTGTCTGCAGAGTTTTGGAGCGAATGTGAATGTGGTAATGATGGGAGATCTGAATGCTAGAGTGGGAAATGTAGCAGTTGAAGGCGTAGTTGGTATGCATGGTGTGCCTGGAAGAAATGAAAATGGGGAACGAATGATAGCGATGTGTGTTGAGCGAGAGATGGTGATTGGGAATACGCTGTTTGAGAAGAAAGATATTTATAAGTATACATGTGTGAGACAGGAGGGTGGAAGGGTTGTTGATAGAGCCTTGATGGACTATGTGGTTGTGTCTAGGAATGTAATAGGAAGATTGCTGGATGTGAGAGTTCTGAGAGGGGAGGGTGGAGGTATGTCTGACCACTACCTGGTGGAGGGAAAGTTAAGAGTAGGTAAGAGATGGGTGAGAGCTAGGAGGGTTAGGTGTGGCAGGGAGGTTTTGAAAGTGAGTGAGTTGGATAAAAGAGAGAAAAAGATAGAGTATCAGGAGAAATTGAAAGATGAGTGGAACGCAGTGAAAGATCGGGAAAATGGCAGCGTGGAGGAGGAATGGCAGTTGTTTAAGAGTGCTGTGGTGGAGCATGCAGAAGAGGTGTGTGGTGTGAGACGTGTGGGTGGTGGTGTAAGAAAAGGAAGTGAATGGTGGTGCGAGGAAGTAAGTATGGCTGTGGCTGAGAAGAGACGTGCATATGAAGTGTGGCTGCAGAGGAAGGATGAGATGTCATATGAAAGGTATAAGGAAAAAGAGGAATAGAGCGAGAAGGGCTGTGCGTGATGCTAAAGTGGCAGCAGATGAGAGGTGGGGTAGGCGGCTGACAGAGAATTTTCAACAGAACAAGAAAATGTTTTGGAAGGAGGTGAAAAGGGTGCGAAAGGGAGAGTCTGGGAAGGAAGAACGAGTAAAAGCAGAGGATGGAAGGATGTTAATTGAGATGGATGCAGTAAGGAAGAGATGGGCAGAGTATTTTGAAAGATTGTTAAATGTAGAGGAGGAAAACGTGGCTGAGATTGTGGCAGATAGAAGGGTGCAAGGAATAAATGTGTTGGGAGAGTTGAATGATTCTTTGATCACGAAGGAGGAAGTGGAGAAGGCAGTAAAGGAGATGAAAACAGGGGGAAAGCTGCAGGTATGGATGGGTGTGCTGTGGAATGCCTGAAGGGTGGTGGAGTGACTATTGTTGACTGGTTAGTAAGATTATTGAATGTGTGCTTTGAGAAAGGTATGGTGCCAATTGACTGGGCAAGTGCTTGTGTGGTCCCGTTGTATAAAGGCAAGGGTGATAAGTATGAATGTACTAGCTTTAGGGGTATAAGTCTGTTGAGTGTTGTAGGTAAAATGTATGGTAGAGTGTTAATTATGAGAGTTAGAGAGGGTACAGAGGGAGTGATTAGTGATGAGCAGTGTGGCTTTAGGAGAGGGAGGATGCGTTGATCAGGTGTTTGCTGTGAGACAAGTGTGTGAAAAGTATTTAGCGAAAGGCAAGGATGTGTTTTGGGCATTATGGATTTAGAGAAAGCGTATGATAGAATTGATAGGGAGGCTTTGTGGACTGTTTTAAGATTGTATGGACTTGATGGTAGGTTACTAAAAGGGGTGAAAAGTTTTTATGTAAATAGTAGAGCGTGTGTAAGAGTGGGAAATGCTGTGAGTGATTGGTTTCCCGTGAGAGTGGGGCTGCGACAGGGATGTGTGATGTCGCCTTGGTTGTTTAATATTTACATGGATGGTGTTGTAAGGGAGGTGAATGCAAGAGTTTTAGGTGGTCTGAGTCTGGTAAATGTTGATGGAGGAGAGTGGAATCTGAAGCAACTGCTGTTTGCAGATGATACTGCATTGGTGACCGATTCAGAGGAGAAATTGAGACAGTTGGTAGAGGAGTTTGGAAGGGTGTGTGAAAGGAGGAAATTGAAAGTAAATGAGAATAAGAGTAAAGTGATGAAGTGTACGAGGTTGATAGATGGTAGGGGGATGAATATAGTTTTGAATGGTGAGTTGCTTGAGGAGGTAGATTGTTTTAAATATCTAGGGTCACATGTTGCTGTGGATGGAAGAATAGATGCAGAAGTGAAGTTTAGAATTAATGAAGTAGGAAAGGTGCTGGGAGGAATGAAAAAAGTGTTTAAATGTCGTTCGCTTAGAATGGATGTAAAGAGAAGGCTGTATGAGGGTGTTGTGGTACCGACTGCGTTATATGGGGCTGAAACATGGAATATGGGTGTAGCAGAGAGGAAAAGTTTGAATGTAATGGAGATGAGATGTCTGAGGAGTATGTGTGGAGTAGCGACGTATGGATCGGAGTGCGAAATGATGAAGTGCGAAGGAGAACTGGAGTTGTTCGGGAGATGGCTGGTAGAGTTGAGCAGAGGGTGTTGCAATGGTTTGGGCATATGGAGAGAATGGATAATGAGCGATTGGTGAAAAAGATAACTAGATCTGATGTGAGAGGTGTAAGACTGAGAGGAAGACCACGAATAGGATGGATGGACAGTGTGAAGAGCGCTGGATGCGAGAGGGATGTCTGTTGAGCAAGGAAGAGTGGCTGTGCGTGACAGAAATAAATGGAGAGAAATTGTGAATGAATAAGTGATGACGCAGCCCTGAGGGGATATTCTCCCGCATTTGGTCTGATCAGCTAGTCAGGTCAGGTGCGGGTGAGGGGATGGGTATGTTATGATGTGGCAGGGGTAAACCAGTTCTGCTGTCGGGCCCTGCTGTGGATGTCACTGCTTGCATTGCGCAGTTGACCCTTGTGCGGTGTGATGCGGTGAGGATCTGTCCGTTCTCCCCTTTGGGGCTAAGATGCGAATGAATGTGTTTGAATGGATGAGTAAATGGAGAGTGAGTCGTCCTGTCTCGGCTACCTCCCTTTCCTTGGGGGAAGCAGCCTAGGTATATAGATAGATAGATAGAATCGGATTGAGCCGGTGAAGGTTTATATCCAAGGGATGGTTGGGGTTGATTGCTCATGTAATGCCACTCAGGGATGAGTGAGGCTGGTCACTTTCATCTTAAATGTCGGGACCAACTTCCTAGCCCATGGTCCTACGCTCCTCATGGAGCATTGTAGGATTGGATGATGAATGAATGAATGAATTTTGCTCAGTAAGTAATATCGCCGAGAAATGTAGATGATATATATCAACTGTTTCTTTTCCTTTCTCTTTTCAGGTTGGCTGGAGAGTGAAAAGTAAGGTAAGTCGAGTTAAAGGCTGTTTTTTATAATGACCTTAGTGATGGAGTGATTAAAATAGCAGTTTTTATTTTTCGACGGTTTTTATTATACTGTATACTGTAGAAGAATGACGATGTGATAGAAAGCGTTAGGAGAAATATATTGAGGTGGTTGGCCATGTGGAGAGGATGGAGAGCGAGAGACTAACGAGGAGAGTGTATGTGAGTGAGGTGGAGGTGGGGACTGGGAATGGGAGTCCGAGGATGAAATGGAGGGATGGAGTGGAGAGGTATATGAGAGAGGGGTGTGTGAACTGGGAGCAGGTCAGTGAAATGGTGGGGGACAGGGCGACGTGGAGGCGATTTGTTTGTGGCCACCCCATACTGGATTAAGGCTTCTGGCAGTAGGTAGATAGAAGAAGGCAGTAAATATATATCAAGGTATTTTAGAAGGTGCGACCAAGCTATGGTAAAAATGAAATTGAAACAGGATTTTTTTTTTTTTTTTAATAATAATTAACTGCTCTGATAGATTTTTTTTCATAGCACAGATTGGCGATTATCATTTGTGACCCTGTCCTTGCTTGACCTAGAGTGAAGAGACATATAACCCCTTCTGCCAGTGGGGAGAGAGAGAGAGAGAGGAAATCATTAGAGATTTGATAAGTAAGAGGGTGAGCGCATGAGGGTGCATTAACAAATTGCAATATTATGAATGAGGGAGAAGAGAAGTATATTCAGCGGTTACCCCCTTGGTTATATAAAGTCTTTCGCAACCACTTCAGTCCGATGGCGTATTTTGGCGCTATTTTTTTCTGCCTCTATTCTGGTTTATTCAACTCAGGATAGACGTCTGGAAGTGATGGGGCTAATGAACGCTCCCTAGCACCTCTTCCTTAACGATTTATTTTCCAAAGTACCCATTTGGTATCCCCTTTTTTGCGTCATGTATCCTTTTGATACAGGTATCGATTGCACGAATAACACACAAGAACACAGCAGCGGAGCAGAATCAGAAATAAACGGTAAGGAAGAGGTGTTGGTAAGCCTCTTAACCGCACCAGGCTACCGCGCTTAATCTTGCCTTGCGAAACCACTTCAGACGTGCATAAAGTTGTCTAATGGTGACAAAAATATGACACAAACACGTCACTCATTTTCATCTGGTTGCTGCGACTGTTAGGCGGCTATACCCCATTTAAGAAGGAATCTTGGATGTGGGGCTTTTAAGTACAACACTCATTAATCCCAACACTACCCTGGGATTCCTCTATTCTAAATAAACTCATCTGATGGTAACAAGAAAGCGAAAATTATATCACTAATTCTACACTACAAGAAAATTCTGCAGCTGATAACTATATTCTACTGATTTTAGCAATAATTAAAGTCAAATGGCGATATCGTCCTGAAGAGGCCGATTGTGTTATGTCCATTGCCAATTTATTCTCAGCTAGGCACAATTGTATGGTGTTGAGAAAATTTAAATACCCTACAAAGACATATTCGTACTGCAGACGTTAACGCATTAGGAGGTATTAGAATTTTCTGTTTAAGTGTTACCTTCTGTCAAAATCCAGGTTGTTGTTGCACAAAAGATGCACCAGGGTAAAGAACGACCTGACACTTCAGGCACGAGAAAATAGTAGACAGGAATATGCCAGTATTTCAGTATCACAGAAATCTCTATGAGTGGGAAACACTAGACACATTTTAGGTTTTGAACCTATTGGAATATCGCAGAAATACACACACACACGGAATGAAGTAGAAAAACACCCCCTGGAAAAAGACAGCCAGGAAAATGAAATTGTTTGCACTGGAAAATGATACACGAATAAGGCCAAATAACACAACAGAAACACATTTATTGGTAGCGTCAGCCGTATGGATGGAGAAATAATCAGAATAAAAATACTGTTTTTGTTTGTGACTACAGAGTAGATACAATTTTTTTTTTTTTTTTTTTTTTTTTTTTTTTATGCAGGCATAATCTTAGCAGATACAGAATTACTGAATAAATGAAAGTAATGCTTTTCCCGCAGCCACAGGGGCGATCAAATCCAGTGTGTCCCTGCCTGTGTCAATCACTGGGTCACTGTTCCTTTTGTTGGATGGAATCTGGCTAGTCTCAACTGTAGATTTCGTGAGCGTCACACACGTTGCCGCACTCATAAGGTTCGGGCCCTATGGGGGGGGGGGAGGATTCAGGGGAAAATATCGGTGGTGTTTGGTGTACATTTGGGGCGTGTCAGGAGTGTATTAAAGGTGCGTTTGGTGTGCATCTGGAGTGTGTTTTGAATGATGTTTCCTGAGACAAAGGACACTTTTCGGATGTGTTGCAGTGGTGGATACGGTTGGGGTAGGTGTGGCTATCCCAGGTGCTCATTGTTTATATATAAAAGTAAACAACGAAAACAGAATTATGGCAGCAGCATCAGTGTATATGCAGAAATACTATATGATCCTAAACAATATCATATATCGACATGTTCACTGAGGGGGAACACTTGTGTTAGACAGTTTTTAAAAATTATCTTTAGGGAAAATCAGTGAGTGCAAAAGCTCTGCATTGTTCTATTCAAAGACAGTCTTTTCTATGGGAAAATAAGAACAAGTTGATTATATTAGAAATATTAACACTGGAAAGGGACAACGATAAGCCTCTCCAGTGCTTAACCTCTGTAGACATGCTGAACAGATATGAGCGTGTCCACGTGGCACGATAGCCATCCCATGTTGAAGTCGATAAAGTAAGTATCACGTTTGCTGCTCGACCGCCTGGTGGTGACATTTATGTGCTAGTGAGGAGTGTTGTGGCTCCTGAGTAGTTTCAGCCTGGTCAACTTGAACTGGTAGAGAGTCCACTTCATCACTGGCGTCATCCTTCGCACTAAATGCCATATAATGTCCAGTGTTGCGCTGGGTTGCATTAAGGAACCGAGCGGCGATGTGTGTCTTGAAGTCAAGGCGATGATAACACAGATATACGGTGAGTTATGAGATCTCCAAATAACAATACCTCTCTGCAGGTACGGGAGTTCTTAGGCAGTCTCTCGTAATGAGGTGTTGCAAATTATTCTAACGACCCAAGTGCTCGGATGTGATACCCGTACATCAACACGTCGTCTGAGTGAATCATGAATAATTTCCACACCAGTATAATTATATCCCCATAGAAGAAAGAACCAAAGGTTAGAGGGTTGTCTGTTTGACTTCCAAAGAAAATTTAGCTAAATTAATCGAAAATAAAGATAATTTCACCTCCAGATATTTTGACATACTGCTTTAACCCATTTAGTCCGGTGACGTTTATATCAATATAACCAAGCAGTGAAACAGATAAAGATGGCTATATCGAACCCATCCATTTGGAGAAGTCCTACCTAACTTAATATAAATTGTTTGAAAGTACAGTACCAAGAAAGAAATACAAATGAATCAAGGGATTAAAGATGCCGAAGTAAAGAGAAAATGTCATAGGCAAAATCAAAACAGAGGAAGATATGTTCATAATTAACTAGCTGAGTCCAAATTGGATTGAAAATGCGGGTTACTCGTGCGTCAGAAATATTATCCTGAATATGATACTGCGTCCAAGGCAACGAAAGCAATGAGTATATCATAATTATAGCAGCAGCAGCTAACATGACCGCTCACTGAGCAACCATTAAGCTGAATCATTTTTAGAGGGACGAAATATGTACGGCATCATATAAACTGAATTACTGATATAACATTCTCTAAGCTACACAGCGAGCCAAGAGATTACCAAATATCTATATGGAGCCCAAAATGCAGTAGTGCGCTATTTAAATTCGAAAATCTTACGCCTGAACTATTTTATCGTCGGTCTAAGGTAAATACTGTATAACACTTGTTTCTAGTGTTGATATAATGGGATTTCTATGGTCAAAGGTCAAGATGCGGTTGCGTCAGGGCTGTGTTATGTCACCAGGACGAGTCATATATTCTGGACGAGTTGGTGAAGTAGATACAGCCTTAGTGTACTGGCAAAGGGTGCAGCTTTAAAGGGTATTGGCAAAGGGAGGAACTGGAAAGCAAATCAGTCTCAGTTTGTGGATGCTGCTACATTCGTCGCACATTCAGCTGGTAAATATCAACACGTGGGATCTGAATTTGAATAGCTTGTGAGGAGAAAACTCAGATAGAACGTGATTAAAAACAATATGGTGAGTTGTTTGAAAGAGACAGCACAACGATATTAGAGTAAATTTGAACGGGAAGATCTGCAGGAAATTAATTTTTTTGTCATTTCAGGATGAACATAGCAAATATATGCCCTTTTATGTGCATGCTTATATTCATACCCAGTCGGTTCTTCTGATGACTAAAATACACTCTGTTTACACAGAACCATAGCCAATAGCTAATACAACACATTAGTTTTTATTTATACACACTTTCCCAGTTCATTTTTGGTCACCGACGTTAGCGTTATATCTGGCGATCGCGTTCAGATGAGTCTGGGACTGCGGCAACAGCATCATCAATAATCCCTTTGAAGAGCAGGTCTGATCCTACGGTGAACTTGATACGTACTAAATTAGTTAAAGGTGCAGATAACAACATATGGGGCTTAAGACCTTGAAGTAAACTACATGACAGGAGACGAGGCAAAATTATTAAGGGCGTGAGAAGTGCGTGGAAAGAAAGATCGGCGACTGATCAGGCGATGATTAATAAATGTGAAGGCATATAGTAATATTACCCACTCAGCTGCACTTTTATGTCAGGCGTGGGTCCGGAATGGAAGGAGCTGGAAAAGAGTGGAAAGGTTGGGATAAAGTGCAATACAGACATCAAACAGTAAATATCTCCCCGACGCTGAGATGATTACAATGAGTCCTGTGACCAAAGGGGATTATTTTCAGTAGCGCCAATTGACCTATGTATGGATGAACCATTTTCCTGAATGCAAGAATAAAGACAACGAAATTAGGAAATGCCTGATATAATATTTTACTTAATCTGAGCAGAACCAAAATCAGGCACAGCAGCCGTTTCACCCAGTCATATCTAAGCAAACCTAAGCGAATCTAATCTAACTTCAGCGGCCCTGCTTCAGCTAGATGGCCGGCAGTAAACTTCTGGACGACAGTACGTTGATTACAGTGAAGCATGATGTGCTGAAGCCCCACAGAGGTGCCATTACTTGTGACAGTCATGGTGATGGCGTGCGTGGTAAAATTGCCTGTTTAACGGGGGTAAGGGAAGGAAAATTGTCACTGTGTGTGTGTGTGTGTGTGTGTGTGTGTGTGTGTGTGTGTGTGTGTGTGTGTGACGGACAGACAGACAGAGCGAGAGACGAAAGTCCCTGAGAACAAAAAACTATCTGAAGCGAACAAAGGAATCATTATTAAACATAGAAGGTGGTGCTGTCTGGGTAGAGGTGAATGAGAGATCAAAATGTGAGAAAATATTTGATAGTTAATATGAAAGACAAGGATGAAAAATACGAGGAAATGTCTCGGGAATCATTTAATGGGCCTGATTATAAAACTAAGAGATGAGGAAATATCAGACGGATCAGTGAAACGAAAAAGATGAGAAAGGAAAAAAGACGAATGGAGGAATTACAGAGAAAGAAATTAAAGTTATTAGAGCCGTTAAAAGACCTAAATGGAAGAGAATTAGAGGTACGGGTCTGGAATGGGTAATGGTTAAATCAGCTATACGAGGAGTAGGAGGAGGAAGAGGCGGTAAAGTGGAAGGAAGAACGGAGAAGCGAGTATCCCAGTTGCATTTGGGAATCGGTCCGCAAGAATTAGCCCACTCACAATGTTGACAGGGTATTTACTTTGTTCTTCTATTTACAGACTATATTATTTATGCATGGGCATAACTGCAGGGGTTAGATACAGCCTTAATCAACCTCCTCATTACTAGAGGTCCTTCCCTAACTGAGTAAATATCGTCTAGCAATAGGGATAATAAACAGGAACTACGTCATGGGCTTAAAAGGGACAAAATCGATGTCAGACACCTGGTGACTCAGTGATTTAGCTCCTTCACTCCAATCATGTACTTGACTATATTTTTGCTTCTACCAGACGATGATGTTCATTTGTGATCACCCAAATAGTGACTAGTAAAGCCAATATCTAATCCTTCTAGTTAGAAGAATCTCCCCTAAGCTGGATAAAGACGAAATGGATGACAGCAAGACTAGAATGGGATATACGTCATTCAGGGGGTTAAAAACATACCTGGATAACATCGTAAGCCCAGCATACCATGGCTTCAGTTTTGAAGAGTGGTTAGGAAGTTCTTAGGTACGCGAGGTCACTGTGGATCTGGTATGGCCATCTATCTGTTACCCCCTGAATCTGATGACGTAGTTTATACTCTAGCTGCTATCAGACGATCATAACTACAGGAAAATACCCAAGATTTATGTGTTTAATGGAGGCTTTATCGAACCCCTCCAGTCAGAAAAGTTTCCCCTAGGCTGGATAAAATCGTCTGGAAAAAATCGCTTCCAAACAGTACAAAGTCGTCTGGTAGCGGCAATATATTGTGATAATTAATGAGGTACTTGGATTAGAGATATGAACGGTCCAGTAGTGAACGGTTCAATACAGAATGCTTTTAGTGGGCGGTTAAGTTTATACGTAACTCACTCAATAATTGGACTATTAGAGAATTGAAGGTTTTGTATTGCTCTCACATTCATATTCTCTTACTTTCTCACACCCACTGTCACACATAGTCACTGTCCCTCACATTCACTCATTCTTAGCTTGTCTCATCCACTCCCTCATCAGTGTCACATGCTGTTACATTTTTCGATTAATTTACCGTAATGTGTACTTTCGGTCCCGCACACTCACCCACTCACTGATCGTCCCACACCCACTCACTCTGACGTGTGTTTGTCTGTCTGTCCTTTGCTTCACACTGCATCCTAGAACCAACAACACCTTCCTTTAAACACACACACACACACACACACACACACACACACACACACACACACACACACACACACACACACACACACACACACACACACACACACACACACACACACACTCTCTCTCTCTCTCTCTCTCTCTCTTTCTCTCTCTCCATGCACCCATCACAACACCCTCATACCATCAGTAATTCACCCCATCTAACCTCACTTTTGCGGGGAACAAAACTAGAAGCCCGTGCCCTAAAAGCCTAATGGGGCGGGGAAATCAGGCTGCATCCGCTAACCCGCCCGCCCTAATGAGCCCGGAAAAAAAAAATAGAAAAAAAAAAAACAGTGAAATGATGTCTGACGAAAATATAAAATGTTGGTGGTGGCAGTTGTGTTGTGTTGGGAAGCAGTAGCACAGTAGTTCGTCTGTCTTAAGTCTTTCACCATGAGGAAGGCTGAAATGATAGCCAGGAGAGAGAGGAGAGCAGCTCGAGGGAGTGACAGAAATTGGTGACAATTGCGTGGGCTTAAACAAATACGGAGGAGTGAGAGATTATTTTCAAGGAAAGAGAGAGAGAGAGAGAGAGAGAGAGAGCTAGTTGTAAGTCAGTAACACAACCAAGGAAGTATCGCGCCTCTTACTTCACGTATCATTCTGAAACATAGGCTAGACGAAACACTGTGATATATGGAGCGCCCTGCTATTATAAGTGTAAATATTATCCTTGGTAATTATTAGGACTCGGAAAAAAAAGGGTCACATTCTGGGTCCTGTGTTTTCTTTGGCACAGGTTAATAGATTCATGTGTGTGCTGCAAAACTCGCTCATTTTCCATCCACTGTATGCCAGCTGTGCGATGCTCTGTCTCTCTGTCTCTCTCTTACTCTGTTTAGAGGGGGTTGTATCTCCTGACCCGTGTACTCAGCGTGGGAGAGGTTTTTCGAACGGCAGAGGTTAGATATAAACTCTTCATTACAAAAGATATTTTTTTCTAGTTTGAATAAAGTCACGTGGATGTAGCAGGCATCAAGAATACGTCCTAAAAATGGAGGGATTAAAAAACTGGAATTCAGGGACGTATTGCTTATTTTTTCTTCCTACCACCAGACGATTTTTGCTCAACTTAGGAAGGATGTAGTGACGGGGTTACTGAGACAACCAACCCTTCCATTTCTAAAATCTTCTCGTAAACTGAAGGAATTGTTTTGACGTACCAAGATTATTTCACCTCCTACTTCACTAGCAGAGTAAACAGAAGTATGATCCTGTATCCTTTCTGTGGGATATCTCCATGAATAATGGTGATTTCTGGTATTAATCTCATCTTACAGATCAACAGTTAAGACAGCGGGATGGCAGTTTTACTCAGACTTAAAGTAGACGAAGTATAGAATGGTAAGGGGTGTGCTTTGACATGAGTTAGGGGAAGGATTTTATTTTTTCATTCGAGGCCTATAAAATTTCTCTTCCCATGAAAAGTTTGATATTGGACGACCAAAATGAAGATTCGTTGATATTGAAATTCCCTGATACATTGCGTTTGAAAGTCCGGAGATCAGAGACGGAGGGGAAATACAGACTAAAGAAGATAGTTTCAGAGTTCACCAAATGTATTTTCAGTCTGACTTTCACTCTAACTTTCAATCTGTATTTAACATTTGGAGGTTGGAGAGAGATATGTAAAACACTCACTGTCACTCTCACTTTCACTCTGCCTGTATTTATTATCTGGTTGATTCTTGGCGTAACCATAACAGTTGGGAAAACACTCTCACTCTTACTCACTCTGAAAGGCTGAAGGGAAAGACAGACATGATAATAAGGCTAAACTTTCAATCTCAGTCTAACTTTTATTCTCATTGTCTTTGGAATCTGGAAGGTTTGAGATACAGACAACACTGTACCGTTGATAAGGATAACAATTTCATTCTCACGCACAGTGTTTGCATTTGGTATGATAAAGATTCCAGAGACCGAGAGATAGATATAAAGAAAAATAAGATAATAGGGACAATGTAAGAATTTAAAGAGCAAATGGCGGTGAAAAGTACAGAAAGCAAGCTTTAACACGCACACAGATCCTTTAGACGCCGCTTGGTCTAGGGAAAGATCTGTTGCTAGCTACGTTGGGATCGCTGAAGTTTTTTTTTTTTTTCATTCTGTTCGAAGGTGGCATGGTTGTCACAGCCAAACAAATTCAGTCATGGAGTTTGAATATGTACAGTATATTTATGTGAAAAGCATATATTGGGGTGCTGTTGTCTGTAATTTTAAAATACAGGAAATATTAATGAACGAACCAGTATTCCTTACTCTTTATTCTAATGTATTTCTGTTGGTATAAGTGAGGTTGCGATATTCTTACTTATACCAAAAAAAAAAAAAAAAAAAAAAAAGTTTAATGCTTCTACTTCCTACACAGTTAAAGACATTTCTCGCATGAACATCCTTATCCCCACACATGAGGAAAGTACTTGTTATGACAGTTCTGTAAAAAGAAATGAAAACAGCAGCAAACTATATTATTCCAAAACCACAACCCATTTGAGGAACGTATATATAATGAGAACACGGACGCAAATGTTTACAAGACTGTTCGATTTAGTTCTTTTAAGATGGCCTTGTGTAGTGTAGCCTAGTTCTCATACTTTTTAACAATTTATTTTCACACTAGGAACGTGGGGAAAAAACTGGATGTGCAAAGAAGGAAAGAAATATGTGTGAGTTTATTGGTCAGGAAGAAAAGTAAAGGTGACGTGAAAAATAAGGACAATATGGGGGAGCGAGAGGGACGCGGGAAGAAACGTGTAACAAAAACAATACTACGACAAGTCAGTAAAGTTCGCCAGAGAGACAACAGCACAATAGTGGAGAAGAAAAAAAATGCGTGAAAAAGAAAGTAGGATAAGTAAGAAAATGAAGATTATACATGGAAGAAGAAAGCGAAAAGGTTAGTAAGAGGACAGTATGGACAACGGATAAATTTTACTGTCTAAGAAGCCTGAAATAATAGCCAGGAGAGAGAGAGAGAGAGAGAGAGAGAGAATGCTCGAGGGAGTGACAGAAATAGAGGCGACATTACGTGGGCTGAAACAAGAGCAGAGGAGTGAGTGTTTCAGGCTAAGAGAGAGAGTGAGGCTAGTTCTGACTCAGTAATACAGATACCAAACAAAAAAATTAACACACACACACACACACACACACACACACACACACAAGCAATACACCACAGCTTTCTCTCTCTCTCTCTCTCTCTCTCTCTCTCTCTCTCTCTAAGCCGCATTAGACTAGCAGAGACACATAGACGTATCAAGAGAAATGACGAGCTCAGACGGGAGGCCAGGAAAAAAAAAAGTTGCAAAAACTAAACACACACACACACACACACACACACACACACACACACACACACACACACACACACACACACACACACACACACACACACACACACACGTTTTCTTTCTCCCTCCCACACCATCCCTGCCACCATAGACAGGTGACAGATTGGTGTTTCATGAGGACAAGTGCTTGGTGACTGACTGACTGACTGAGAAGGCGTGGTGGAAACTGAAAAGATAGGGACGGACAAACAGAGAGGTTGTGGTGGTGGAAACAGGTTACAGATAAACAAAGGCTGAAAGGATGTTATAAAGACTGGTGGCAAGTAGAGAGAAACGAAGTGGTGGCGACAGAAAGAAGACAGAAAGCATTCTGGAGACAGCAGGGCACGGAAACAAGAAGAGAGGGAGAGGCATGGGAAGGGTAACAAAAGAGGAACAGATAAGAATATATAACAGAGAACAATGACAAATAGATAGAAATTCCTGGTGGAAACACAAGGGAGGCAGGAAGCATTATGGAGACAGCAGGACAGAAAGACTGGCACGAATGGAGGGAGGAGCATGGGGACACGTAACAAACAGACAAATGGGGACAGAAAGTATAAAAGTTAGGTGATAAATAGACAGGTGGGGTGTGGTGGAGATTGAAGGCATCGTTGATAAGATCGCAGGACTGGGAAACAGAAAGAGAGCTAGAGCATAGAGACAAATATAAAAAGTCAATCCAATTACATTTTTCCCTGAATTTGACTCAGTTAATTACCTTTATTTCCAATTACACGTTGCCTCTTATGTAGGAAATAAGAGTAGTCCAGAAGAAAAGAGTAGGCGATGAGTTAATAATTCAGGAAGATGAGAGTGAATAAGGAGTGAATATTGAATAATAATGTTAATGATAGCTAGGAGGGGGACACAATGAAGGAAAATAACAGTGAATACCAAGAGAAGACACAATATAAAATTACATTGGGGAAATGCCAATGATGAAAAATGACAATGAACGAGAGGTATGTGAAATAGAACAAGATGATAATGATTGAGACGGAGAAATTATGATGATGGAAGATGGCAATAAAAGAAAAAGAGGTGAATATCGATGATGAAAAAGAAGTATACTAGAATTAATATTGATGATTATAGAGGTACCAAAGATAATGATGAAGAGAGAAATGACAGTGACAGAAAATGACAGTAAGGTGAAGTTAATAAAGTGATCAAAGTAATAAAGAATGAAGGATGATCAAGATAGAGCACGATAGAATAATGGTGAAAGATGGCAGTAAATGCTTCGAAAACAGTAAGATTTGCACCTTCCCTACTGAGAGTAATTTAACTGATTAGGGTATTCCTCCCAGACCAGACATTGAAGGACCGCCTAATTGTAACTAATAGCCTGAAAGCTTCCTGTTAATGATCCTGTCTCACACCCACCTACTGCCTCTCTCTCTCTCTCTCTCTCTCTCTCTCATTTGATAGTCCCTTAATGTTATCATAATCTGGTGAGTGATGTGATAAGCACTAGGTTACTTGACCATTTTTTTTTTCTTACAATCTCCCAATTAGTTTCTTCAGCTTGGTTACGTTTTTACATTTTTGTCATTTTTTCTTTCACCAGGAGGGTTTATTTGTCCTGCATTAGCCCGTTGAACAAGTTACGTCTTTCTTTGGCTGCATAAAATCGTCTGGTGGTAGAATGAATATAAAAGGTAATATGTTTTGGGGAATATATACCATGAATCCGGTACACCTAATCATTCAAGAGTATTTGGCCTTATGTATCTTGCCTGTTAAAAGCCATTTGTCTGAGGGATCCTTCCTAGTTGAATCATATAACAATGGCTAGGTTGGGTCATCACTGCAGAGAAAGGGTTAATTTCCATATACATTATAGTGTATTTTGTCTGCATCTCTTTCATCTATGAACCCTCTCTCTTTGGAACGTTCCTCAGGGGCGAAAAAATCGTATAGCGTCAGTCAGAGTGAAATAAATAAATCGTTCTCGAGTTTTAATGGTTAACTCATTTTGTCTTTTCTATCAGTCTTTTTTTGGGTGGAGGGGGGTAACCTATAGTCTATGAATGGTGAGAAGGATCAAAGTATGAGGGGCAGAATGTATTGCGAGCGTCACTTCAAATCTCAGTCGCTCTTACCACGTATTTTGTGAAGAGATACCTTCTGAAATTTGGGATTAGTTGTTAGGTTTTCAGTGTGGTGCGGTAGAAAGCGGTGGTGTAGTGAATGGTGTAAAGATGTCACAGTATGGTGAGTGGTAGTGTGTAGATCGCGCAGTGAGATAGTATGATGCGATAGTTAGCTTCATCAGTTTCTCTAACACAAACTCTTACTCCCCAGACGACGGCAAATCTTTCTCCCACTCGCCTTCCTTAATTTTCTTGATCCCTCACTTGCACTCCATTTTTCTCCTCACATTATCCCATACAGCATCATCTCTTTCACCAACACCATCTTCTTCTATCATTCAGGCCGTCATTTCCCTGTCGCAGTATTTCCCTCGCTCCATCATTTCTTCCTCCATCAATCTTATCGTCTGCCCCTACAACATCAAGCTTTTCCCAACACAGTCCAAACCCCTTTCATTCAACCATAGATCATTCTCCCTTTGATTCCCCCAGACTTCCAAACCTTTCCCCTAACTCCAAGTACCGGATTCCTTTCCCCAGCTCTTTCCACTGGTAAATCCCAGTACATTTTCCCCACTAGATCCCTTCATCCTACCATCGCCTACGCCACACCAAGCATCATTCATTTCTCCAACACCAGACACTTTCCCTGCACATTTGAATCATTTCCCCATCACCCCATTCCCCTCACTGTATTGTTCTTTTCTCCTAAATGTATTACTGTTTCCCCTCACTACCCCACCCATTCCCCAACACCTAACAACTCCCCCTGAGCCAATCCTAATTCTTTTCCCCAACATATCCCTTTAATCTCCATCCCATTACCCGTTTCCTTATTCCCTCCCATAACTAACCTGTATTAATTCCGCGGCAACCCTTTCTTTTTCAGTCAACCCCTAGTTCATTTTACCACCAACCTCATTTCCTTCAGTTTCATATTACTTCGTCCAAAATTATTATTCTCTATTCTCCACAGCTTCAACGCTTTTTCTGATATTCAGCAACCCCCTCCCCAGTCAATTCCCTTTGATTTCTGCACTAGACCCCTGTCAAAACCCCTCCTTCACCTTAAAAGTCCACCCTTCTCCTCCACTACCCAATTTCTTTCCCCTAGCTTTAAGTCTTGCCTCATTCAGCAGTCAGTCTTATTACATTTCTGTACTGCACCATTCACCTGTCTTTCCCATCCCTCTCTCTAAAAATTTAATCCTTTTTTCCCCTACTACCCCACACTTTTCTTAGCTCCAAGCAACCCTTCCATTGCCAACTTGTATGTATTTTCCTCTCGATACCTGTCACTGTCTGCGGTTTCTCTGACTGCATTTACCCCTCCCCACTACGTGTTCTTGCCGTGAATCCAATATAATTACTCTCCCGCCCAGTTATACAAACGTCCTTCATCTCCCTCCATGTTCCCAATAAGAGGGATGGTGGATGCAGGAGAAGGACTGTTTCAGTTTGCAGCACACTGGATTCGCGGTCAAATTAACCTGAGGCGGCTGCTGCTGTTGCTGCTGCCGCTGCCGCCGCCGCCGCCGCTGCCGCTGATGCTGCGTAGTTTCATCAGCTCCCTCCGTATCAGTTACAGTTATTTTATTCATCTCATTCCCCGTAACTTTCATCCTTTATCTCATCCAGCTAATTCTCCTCCCCCACCACCCCACTCTTTTCTCCAGCCTCTTCTTCAGCCACCCCAGACATTACTCCTTGCTATATCTTCCCCTCCATCTTTCTCTTCAGTATCCCCAACCTTCTTCAAAGTAACCATCTCATTTTCCCAACTTCCTTTCCCACCTCACCCCAATTCACTTTCCTAACTTCCATCCCTTTTCACCAATATCTTATTTTCCTCCCACTCCCCACGTTTCCCCTTCTTTCCCGAATTGTCCCTCCCCGAATTTATTCCCTCATCCTCCCCCTCTGTAAAATTTAACTTTATAATTAACATCCAAAGGATCACCTACACCGTCGAGTTAGTCAATAAATAATGCTAATGCAATAAAGATTTGGGCAACAGTAAAGAGGAATAAGGACGAGGAAATGATAAAGATTAATGCTTTAAGAATATACATGAGCAGGGAAAGAAGGAGATGAAGAGGGGAAAAACTTAGTAACTGCCGTGTGTGTGTGTGTATGTGTGTGTGTGTGTGTGTGAGAGAGAGAGAGAGAGAGAGAGAGAGAGAGTTGGGCCCAGAATTGATGCAATAAGAAGCCCAGCTAATAAAGAAAACAGTATTAGTAGTGAGAAGAGGTGTAGGCGACAGCGGGAGAAAGTACGAATGAGAGAGAAATTAAACAAGTAAAAATTATGTCCTTTATCCTACAGAAAATACAAAGAGAAAACCATAGAAGGAAGGAGGAGTGCCGACAGTGAGAGAAAGTATGAGAGTACGTAAAAGACAGAGAGTTGAAGCCATAGCCATTGCAAAGAAGAAACCCGATGAAAAATGAGAAGAGTGGCACAGACTGAGAAAGGAGAAAGAAAGCCCTTTGTGTTGATCATCCAGGGCTATTTGTTGGGGAAAAACTTTTGACAATAGAGAGGCTGTTAGATAATTGTCAGTAGGATGATGCCTTGTTTCTTTCTATTCTTGCTTTCTCCAGATTATCTTAAACAATTTCTTTCAGAGGACCTAATTTTTGTTATATTTTTGTTGTCACTAGATAATTTAATTCGAAACTTATTACGCGACAGTTTTAAGATTAAAATATGGTAATTTTTTGGAAATAATATAGACTGGTTTAGGAGTGGATAAAATGAGCACAACTATTCTAATTAAGAGAAAACTTAGCGTGCTTTGTACTATGGGTCTGGGGTTTTGTTAGTTTGCATCAGAGTAGGTTAAGCTGTCAGAATTTGTTCATGTAAGGTCTGGACTGCTTTAGTTTTAGTTAGGCCGCCAAGGTTAAGTTAGACAAGGCTGGATTAGAATGCTAGGATTAGCTCAGCTTAGTTTAGCCTAGAGTGGTCTAAATCAAGGGCCTTCATCCTTGGCAGAGACAACTAAGCGTATTGTGTCAAGTGGCTTAGACTTAGGAAGCACACTTCAGTTTAGCAGTAGGTTAAACTGGGTTAGTTTATGAGCTGTTATGTTAGATTAGATTAAACTGTGTCAGGTTAAGCTTTTAGGATTTGCTTAGGCTTGGTTAGAATTAGTTTAAAGTTAGAATGAGTATACACCGTCAGCCCGGACAGAGAAAATTTGAGCTCAGTCTGAAATTTTTAAACCCCTAAGAATAGGAGTCTGGGTATTGTTGACAGTTGTCAGGATAGGTTAGGATCTAGGTTGGAATAGGTGAGGTTAGGGTATGTTAGGGTACTTTAGGACAGAGGTAATTAAAGGAAACTCCATTAGCCTTGGCACGGAGAACATGGAGGTCGATGTTGTCTGTTTAAGTTAGTTTATCAGGTGAAGTTAGGCTGGAAGGATAATATTAAGTTTATCTATCTATTGCCACAAGCCTCAACCCAATAAGGGGTGGCCACAGACAAATCGCCTCCATGTCGCCCGGTCCAGTGTCACTTCAATATGACTAGATGAATTACATACTGTACAACTGTCCTAGAGAGAGAAAAGTTAGGGCTTGCCACTGAAATTGTTTACACATTGGTAATATCTGTCCAGGGTTGTCTTTGGCCAGAACACATGCGTACATTCCTTACGACCACGCCAACCTTTTTCTCCAGCATTTTTTTGTCTTTTGTGTGTGTGTGTGTGTGTGTGTGTGTGTGTGTGTGTGTGTGTGTGTGTCAATATTCTGGTTTCCTTAACATTCCCCGGCACCCATGATTCTCTCTCAGGGGATTTTTGGAGCAGGTCACAATGAATAGACGACAGTTGCTCTTCTTTAAGGCTCCACGGGGGGTAGGGGGGTCTGCTTATAAACCATCCTGACCAGTTTTGACGATGAACAAGTCTCCGTAGCAGTTAATTATTATCAGGAGTCAGTTTATTTCCTCGTGTTATTTTTCATTAATATTCAATAAGGTTTGCATGTGAAGTGTTTGGAAGCAGAATAAGTGAATGTAAGTGGACGGGGAAGTAATATTATATTCAATTTAAGCTCAGCAAAGTTTATAGATGCGGTAATTAGCCACTCCTCCCCAACTTAACCCATCCTTCCTCCGGCCCACCACGAAGTTTTGTTCCCTCTCCCCACCACCGCTTCCCACCCTCCTCCCTACTCCCCCTTTTCCTAATCACTCCACCATTCCTCCCTGCCTGCATTCTCCTCCCCTCCTCCCAGCCTTCCTCACTTTTCCTCCCTATCCACATTCCCCTGCCCCCAGACCTCCCTACCCTTCCCATGCGATTGGTTGTCCTAATTAAGAATCGGCGTATACAGTATAAGCAAGGAGAGGAGGAGGAAGAAGACGAAGAAGAAGAAGAAAAGGGAAAGGAGGAGGAGGGAAAGAGGGGAAGGAGTTGGAAGAAGGAGAGGAGATGGAGGGAAGGAAGGAGAGGGAAGGAGGGAAGGATGAGTCAAGGAAGTAGGGATGGGAGGTTGAGCATTTAAGACGCCCACGTTCCAGGTTAAGCTCTTCCCCTAATAAGGCTGTTAATGTCTTGGCTGTATATTCACTAGGGCACACGAACTCTCCGACTTCTGAGCATAAGTGAGAGCATTTTAGGAATATAAATTTTGGTGACACTTCCATTCTGAGGCCAGGATACAGTATTTAACCCCTTGCTACATCCACACGACTTTTTATCAGTTGCAAAGTGTACTCTGGTTGTGAAAGATTTAACAGTACTCTCGCTAACCCCATTCGGTTGGAAGAGTGTCCTAAGCTGAAAATATCGTCTGAAAATAGCAAGAATAAAGTAAAAAAATGTAACTGACGGAATTATAATAGCCTTTACTATCCCGCAACACTCATCGACAGTCATTTAAACGGTCCTGCTAACACACACACACACACACACACACACACACACACACACACACACACACACACACACACAATTATTCACAGCCTTAAGTTCATCTAGCTCTCCATACATCTCCTTATCACCTACCATATCTGCCTGTGGATCATATTGTGCCTAAAGAAGTTCTTGGTTATTGACAAACCATTTCTTGCATAAATGTCAGTTAGGGGGCTACCATTCCCATCCACTTCACTAGTTACATCCCACTGATCAGTCACCCCATCTGCTCTAACATTATCCTCTTTTTCATTCATATCTCCCTTCTCTCAAACTTTTCTGTGCACGCTTCCACATTTGCCCAGACCTCATCTTTCACTGTAGGGGCTCTGTGCTCTGTTGGAGCATAGACACGAATGATCACCCCCGCTTTTATTCCCACCTTAATTATTACTCATGCAAATCCAGATCCAACTGATCTACACTCCCTTATACTCTCCCTCCATCACTTGCATACGACTGTGTTATACAATGCACGTCCGTTTAATTACATATGTGAAGGTTGTCTTCGTTGCTTCTGGTGTATGATTTTCGCATTATATTTCCCACCCAGTCCCTCAGCTACTCAGGTCATTGGTCATCGTCTTCCTCTTCCTCCTATGCTACTCTGTGTTCCAGTACTATACTTTGTTCACATTAACTTGCCCTAGAATTGCCATCTCTCCGTCTTGAATGCAGTTTTAACATTAGATTTACACAAGATTATGGTGCTAATCATGAACAGGTGCTCTGGAAGGGATTTGGAGATTTAACTCTGTCATTTCCTGCCACTATGACAGGTGAAAAAAAAGATACTATTGACCAAAACATAAGCCAAGTTAAAAGAGATTATAATCTAACAGTCCACTCTCTATCTCCTTCCTTCAGTATACGATCTTTAATTTCCTTTCATGACTGACACTTCCTCCCTCATTTATAGCCGTTGTATGGAAACATCCAATCCCATGCTATCCCATTCGAAGTATTGAAACCCGAGGCTAGGTTGTCGTAGATTGGTACGTTTAGGGTCGATATCTAGCTTATCTTTCGTGATAGCGGTACGTGACGAAAAAAAACTCCATACACCTCTTGGGTAGCAGATTGACATTATGTAAGGCTGTTACTCCTTCTAGGTCATTCTAACCACTAGGCAAACAGGGACATGTGATTTTATTAACAGATGAACAGAGGAAGGAAGAAATAAGAAAAAAAAAATCCATACACCAGAATACGGGTGTCATCCGTTCATCAAAAAAGTCTGCAACAGTTGTACTTGAACTGCTGTAGGTTGGGAGGTAAACTAATTTGGGGAAGCGAGTTGCAAAGAAATGGTGGAGAGTTTCTGCATAAATTATGGATATGACCACGATCAAAAGTTCACCTCTATTACCTTTACTAGCTGTTGCGACAGAAAGTATTATATGAAATATTTCTGCGTGGTAACTGAGAAGATTATGAGAAGAAAGTGTACTCTCTGAAGGTCGGAGAGGAAGGAGTCAAATTGAAGGCAAGACACGATGCTGACTATGGGTTGTCGGAGAGTACAATACAAACCTCTTTACAAAATTAATCAGAGATAACTTTCTGCTGACTGAGAAACCATCTATACATCATCTATAGTAGGACTCGCCTACGTTTGCGGCTGTGGTGTGGCCCGCACATGTGTACAATGGTGCCACGTTTCCCCAACTTGCGATGTGAAACGGAAGCTATTTATGTACAAGGCAACACAAATACGATAAGTTCAGATGAATAAAACTTACACTTGTGTATTTTGATGGATGAATCAACAGTAATCTTATTATGCCTAAAATATTTATACAGTAACACAGAAACATGGCATACATATTGTACAGTGTTGCTAAAAGAAATTGTAGTCACTTTTAATGTTTTTTAGCGTAGTTTTAGGGTGGGTAATAATATTACAGTTATGGATATAAGAGAATGAGCCTGAAAAAAGAAGAAATATGCCAATATCCAAAGTAAAAGAAATAATTCATATAATTCTTGTGAGTGGCAGCACTGACACACCCAGTCTGGCTTAAGATAAAGTACGTACCCCTCCGTAGACACAAGGATAGCTTGTACAGGTGTTGCTAGGGAAAAATGCTCACATTTACTGGCTTTTACCGTAATTTTAAGGGCGAGGAATAATCACATTTATAATCATAAGCTAATATGTAGGACAAAATAGTAGGCATATGCCAATACTGAAGTAAAAAAAAAAAAAAAAACATTATTCACTCGCGAGCGGCAACACTTCCACACCCAGTCGGTGGCCTTGACCTCAGGGGTGGTGTGGAGAGAGAGATGGAGGAAGGGGAAAGAGAATGAATGAATGAAAATCAATCATGGTACTGCAATAACGGGTCATCTGTCGCCGTATACAAAAAATGATAAATATCACTAAATACAACAAAACCAAAATAACAAATGAAAGCACAATTATAAACAACTTATAAAAGAATCAAAAGTACTCAGGGTGGCTCACATCTCCCGCCAGGAGAGAGAGAGAGAGAGATAACGGTATAGAAAACGTGGCAGCACTGTACACAGGTGCGGGCCACACCATAGCCGCAGACGTAGACGAGTCCTACTATAGTCTGTGCCCATCCATAACATAACAGCATTTCCTTCCGAGTACGGTCGATTTCTGACGTCCCTTCCCAAGCAGCCTGTCAACCTTCGAGGGAATGATGGGTGAAAATGATGGCCCACCAATGGATTCCACTGACATCTGTGGCATGGGATGGAGTGGTTAAGCCTAGCACACAAGAAAACCGGTTTTACAGTATATTATAAAACTATGAAGAACCCTCTAGGTAACTCACATTTTTCCCAGAAACTTTGATGTTCACCGATCGCACAGATGTGGCATCCCACCAGTGTGGGTTCCACAGTTGATTTATGCATGTTAGGTAAGGTCAGGTACAACTCAGAATCATTACATATTTTGTTTAAATATGCGACAGTAATCCTGACGACATTCCTAATCCCGGAACGGGTGACCACGAAGATAATAATTATCATCGTGTCGATTTGTTTTCCGACATCATACTGCACTCCACCCAGTTCATCAGTCGCATTCATAGACCTCTCCACCTCATCCCTCCATCTCATATTCGGTTTCTCTCTCCCCCTCTACCCTTCCACCTCTCGCACGTCTATTCTCCTATTATGCCTATCACCAACCATTCGGTCCACATGGACAGACCGTCTCAGAGTACTTCTTATAACACTTTCTAGCACATCATAACAGCTGGCCGTCTCGCCATCATTTACTCATCTCTGTCAGCTCTCCCTCACATAGTCTCCGTCTCTTTCCGTTTCCCCACTTCAGTTAGCCAAGCCACCTGCCCACCAATGTGAAAAATAAACAAGCAGCCAAATCATTCATTCTGCTGGATCATGAGTCTAATCCAGCTTCTCGTATCTCGAGAAATGCCATAATGCCGATGGAAATGAGGTTTGGAAGGGTATTACATGAGTGCAGTAGTGGGATGTTTTGACCCCACTCTTTTTACGTAGACGGCAAGGCTTGTGTTATCGCAGTTATGTTTAGGAAGCAGATCATCAGCTATTTGTGTCGTTATCGAACTATGCGGAAAGTAATATTGTGACTAACGACTTACCAGGAGGAGTATGTTTGTCAAGGTAAATAATGACACAGTGGAGAGGCGACCGACGGCAGGATATGAGGGAGGTGAGCAAATATTAATCTGCTTCTCTTCCCGAATCCCGTTTGTGTGTAGTGGACGCGGGTGAGCGATCCCAGGAGTGATATACTAGGCTATGGCTTTGTGATGTCGGGGCATGTCGATAGATTGGTGCATGGATGTAGCTTCTGCTGGGATTAAACTGTTGTTAAATTACTTTACGCTCTTTCAAACAGGTGTCCCCCCCCCCTCCTTTTATTTTATATATATAACTTGGATTTACTATTCCATGGCATTGTTATTCAGCTTTGGAAAGAAATCTTGCGTCGGGAAGGACTAATCAGTGATATATTTAAACCCCGTGGTTCGAAAAGTCTCTCCTAGGATGAATACCCACACCTGAAGACAGAAAAAAAAAAAGTCTCCTCATTCAAGGGACGACTTCCAGATGAGTTTGGGACCACAAGAGGAGCAGCAGAAAGAAATTGTTATATAAGTGAAGCGTTCATCTTCGGAAAAAAGTGATAGTTGACAGTAAGCTCTACACATTTGACCAACAGTTCTATGACAGGAAAATATACCCATTGTTTATTAGGAAGATGCAACATCCTTGTTTCGACTTTACGCCTCCTCAGATTCCAAGGTGGATCGAATATTGCATCTTTCCGGTAAGCAGTGGTTGTATACGTGAACATATTTCTTCCATTTAAACCACTGAACAACTCTCGACAGTGTGAAATCAAGACTGTATATGGGTTTCAGCAACAGTGAGGATAGAATCTGTATTCAGCGTGTGCGACTCGGCGTGCGTGTCCGGCAATTCTGAAACAGGACGAAACACTGAAAAATTAGGTACAATTCCGTTGGTGACACGGTATCGGCTGTCGGCTTTAGCGGGAGAACACGACGATAAGAAGCCACCCGACCTTGCGGAAAATAGGAACGTCAAAATGGTCACAAGGATCATTTTTCTTCACATTCCTTCTGTCACTATTAAACTCTTCATCCGTCGCCCGAAGTCAGCCCGGTACAGTTGGGAACAAACCCCTGCCTGCTCATCCATTCCGTCTGCTTTACATTTAGGGCATCTATGTTACTCTCCTCCTTGACGCATCGTATCAATGAGCATCATCCGTGGGCAAAAGAATATACCAAGCCATTCTCAGCTAGGGAAATAGTAGTAAAAAAAAATAGACGAAGTGTAATTATTAGTTTTTGACTCTACTATGGCAAGCTGTCATTGTTCTCCTGCCTTTCTATCCATGAACATTTAGAATCAGTTCCAGGAACACCAAACAAACGACGTAGAATACATTAACCTGGCGCTAAATTTTCATCAGAGTAAATGTAAAGAGAACAAGGAGAAGCGACCCGACATTTCCCCCGACGGTTACGTTTTTATCCTTGGGTTTACTGACGCTGCTTCTGCACCAACAGTTCCGCCGTCTGTCACTGCCGCCGCTCCATCCTTCTCCTCCCTCCTGTCACAAAAACTGGCAGCCCGCGGAGAACTTCCCAAGGGACGTGTGTGTGTGACGGACAGACAGATAGATAGAGGAATGGATAATGGTTGGCTGGCTGGCTGGCTGGATAAATAGATTGATAGATAGATAGATAACGCCTGTCACCGATTCCTGTATGGATGACCTTAAGAACAGAACATCCAGTCAAATCTCCCTCACTCCCATCCCCACAACACATCACCCTCCCTCACATTCTGTCCCACGTCATCCCTCCACCATGTTTCTGGTCTCTCCCTGCCACTCTTTCCATCCTCCCAACTTTCACACACATTCTTCCAGTCAGCCCTTCATTCTCACTACGCACACTGACAGAAATCCAAGGTCACTGCGCTTATATATATATATATATATATATATATATATATATATATATACACACACATATATATATATATATATATATATATATATATATATATATATATATATATATATATATTCGATACGGGATAGAGAGGCTCGGAGGCTGTTATCTCCTTGACCCAGCTGGATCTATAATGAAAGGACTCGAGTTTATGGCCTATTTTTCGTCAGCTTAGATTTTCTAGCGCCTTTTTCTTAGCAATTTATTATGCCTATTACATATCAGTATTAGGTGCGGGAACGTCTCTAGGAGCCGCCAAGCTAGTCAGCCTTACCACAAGGATTTTTTAAAAAGAAGTGCTTCACTAGCAAAGTTCTGTTTGGTGATTATTTTGGCTCCCTAATAACTTTCACACACAGGGTGCTTTATTGTACTCAACAACAAAAGTCCTGCGCAGCTCACAACCGTAATTAAACCCTGTAGCTAGCATCTAAGGTTCGAGCACTGCTACTGCTATCGTCTGCTTCATCCTCGAACCTCAGATGCCTCAGGGTTTAACTACGATTGTGAGCTGGCAGTACTTTGGTTGCTGAGTGTACGCCTCGCTAAGAATTTTCACCCGCAAATTACTTCATTCACTTTACCAAAGCCCCATATGGTCGTGCATATTCCAAGTACTTCTGTACGTGCTAATTAGTTTACTACCTTGAATCCGGCGGATTAGTCTTGATTTTATTCTTGTTATATACAGATTTTTTTTTTTTTTTTTTTTTTTCATGATACTTTGCACTAATATTTCCAGTTTAAGGTTACGCCTGGTTGGAACTTGACCACCTCCTTAGTCATATTCACCTTCCTACTCCAAATTCGTGTTCAGTAGTTTCACAAGGGTTGCAAAATAGAGTCTAGATATAATCTACTAACGCATGTTCCCTAGATCCAGTAATACACTTACGACACAAGAACAAAGGGCTGGTCCTCGGCAGTCCTCACATGTAATCTGCAAAAAAAAATTATTAACTGTTTTCAAACTTAAACAGAAGTTTTGCATGGCCATTGACAAAGGTGAAAGTAATTAACCGGTACCACAGAAACTACGCATGGGGGGTTAGGTTTAGGAGAGGGAGCACAGACACCAGTCCCCAGTCCCGGCCTGGCAAGGAAATATCCAGTTTTTTAGACACAGGAATGGAAATTTGAATGATATACTGTACTTACGAATTCATTTTGATTGCAGGCACCATAGGCACCATAAGAACTGTACTGGGGGTGAAGGGTGGGTGGGATGGTTGGGGAGGAGATGCAGTCTTCGTCCTCGACCACCTCAGTTAACACACATTTTTCAAGATAAAGGGATAATATTCTGTGTGTTTAAAGACAGACGTCCAAGTATGTCATGAGCACAAGAGGAACTAAGCTTGGATGTTGCGGGAGAAGGTACAACCCTAAATCTAGCCCCAAAGAATATATCCATCATTTTCCAAGATAATTGTGTGTTCGTTAGTGCTGTGCAATAGTGGACGTATTCAATGGGCGCTCACACGGTGTAATGAACAGACTGGGATGGAGAGGTTATTTCTGGTGTATTGTCCACCCATGTTTTTGTCTAACTTTAGAATTTAAGAATCATTATACTTGAAATAAAAATAAAATTGAATGTGTGATTACCGATGGTGATTTTAACTGTAGTAACTTGACAGCCCAAACAAGGTCGCGTACCACTAACTAAATAATAACTTCAGATACAGTCCACGCTAGGAGAAAGTATGGGATGAGGGAGGGTCATCGTTCACCGCGTTAGTCCTATTTTCAGCGTTGGCGGCGTGAATCTGACACATTTACATAAAATTTCATGAATTTCAATGAGGTAGGGGACGAACGCGGCATACTGATTTTAATTTGGGTGGAGGCAGTGGCTGGAGCTAGGCATGCTGATATTTGTAATTATGGGTGGCGTTGTGATGGAATTGATGGTGAGAGCAATAGTAGGGGTGGTGATGGTGGTGGTGAAGATGTAAAAGGGTGAAGAAGATAGTTTGTGGTGGTGGAACAATAGTTAGGAAGGTTGTGTTTGTGGTTAATGGTGAAAATTGTTGTGGGAGGGAAGGGGAAATGTTTGATGGCATTGATGGTAATGCTTTTGATGGTGGTGATGGTGGTATTGATGGTGGTGGTAATGGTTTCGTTGTTGGTGGTAGTGATAATGGTAAGGGGCTACTACTGTTGGTACTGTTGATGGCAGTGGTGAGGGAGGTGTTGGGGAGCAAAGGGTAACTGCTCTATGGTAATGGTGATGGTGATCGTGTTGGTGGTGCTGGGGAAATTGGATAGGCATGTGAAGGAGATTAGTGGACAGGGGTAATGATGGTGTGGTTGGAAGGGGGATTTGTGTGTGTGTGTGTGTGTGTGTGTGTGTGTGTGTGTGTGTGTGTGTGTGTGTGTGTGTTAGGGGTGGGGAGTGCAAGGAGAGATGATGGACTAGTTAATGGATTTAAGTAGTAGTTATAGTTGTAGTCGACGTTGTTGTTAATCGTGGTCTTGGCATATGGAGGGTCTATATAAATGGTGGTGTTATGTTTATAGTAACAGTGGCAGCATTGTTACTGTTGCTGATATTCCAGTGCTTTAACTCGAGCACCATAACCCTGTCATAGTCGAAACAGCTTTAGTATTATATTTCAACGAAAGCCTGGTTATTTCATGCATCTTAAAGTGAATAAAGGAGTCTGAGAGCTTTCATACTGACATCAATAACTCTCTCATGGTCAGAAGAACTTTATTCAGTTGAGGAGTCATAGAATCTAAGAGTTGATATGGTGGAGATTTTAGTCCTTTTGGAGCTCCTTGACTTAGCTTATTGGTAGAGTAAGACAATAGTATGGCCCTACATTCTTTACATAGCATTATTACGGGACTAGCATAATATTTTAGTGCTAATTTTTCGCTACAACTTAGCATTCAAGATGGAAAGATGGTATTAGCAATCCAAGTTAAAGGAGACACACTGTAGGATTGCAGTTGTAGCAGGAGCAAAAGATGACTGTATATTAACTAAATATGTTTGTGCATTTTATTATTATTTTTAAGGTGGGAAGAATGGTTCATATGGTGGTGATGATGATGATGAGGATAATGATGATGATGAGGAGGAGGATAATGATGATGATGATGAGGAGGAGGAGGAGGGGAATAATGAAGATGATGAAGGAGACCGGAAGGCGGGGGAAGGTCGCAGAATTAGTGCGAATTTTGCTGGAATAGTGCATAGCAGCAACAACGGAAGCAATGGCAAATACTGTCAAACTTCTTTTTTTTGTTTGTTTGTTTTACTGGGGGTGGGGGTGGTCATAAAATTACTGGAAATTTCAGCTGTGACAGGCGAACCAGGTAAAATGTACAATAGGAACGTATATGAATTTGTCCCTTTTTTCCCAACCTTCTCCCTTCCCCCTCCCTTCCTCCCCCACCCTATTTGCGTGGGTTACAGAAGGAATCCTTGTTGCGAACCTGATGATGTGGGATGAATGGAAATAGTCCCGTGCACTGTATTTTGTTTTGGTAAATGGTTTAAAGCGTTACCAGCTAATTAACAAACTGCTGTGTGTTTACTTAGGCTAACTTCAGACAATTTTACAAAGCTCAAGGGAAGCCTGGGTCACCCAGTGTTTTAAAAGTATAATTATAAAGGTTTCGGCGGATACACAATCGCTGTAGTCAGAGAATTAATACTCCCAGGGTCTCATTAAGCACTCCCCACGGAATAAAACAGTCACCCAGTAAGCGGAATAGAACACGAGGTTTATTCCGAAATGGTACCAGTTTTTACACTGAAGTTCTTGTCACTCGCTGTTAACTGAATGATCTCGTCTAGCGTTAAGTGGATTGGAATATTTGAGCCATCTTGACCATGAGAGAATTAATGGTACCAGTACTGACACTTAGGCTCCTCTCTCTCTCTCTCTCTGTCTCTCTCTCTCTGTGAACAAAATAAATGAGAGTTTTCATCCGATCTGAACCAAACTTGTTGGGAGATATAATATACTTGTCTTCCAAGGAGTTTACCGATTGTTACTGAGAACAGTAGAATGATGGTGAAGGTCACATGGCAGAGTATCCGATTTAGACAAATCTTTGTGGAAGGATTGAGAGTTACTGTTGTTGTAGCCTAACCCCTGTCCTTCTGATCGAATAGGCCCGTTGACCGCAAAGAAGTAACTGCTCCTATGGGGTTGTCCCATTGGTTCCCAGCATCGTTTATGATCGTTTATGTTGCGTTTGCGTCTTAGTGTGACGTGCTGTGCAGTGTGGGCCTATTCCATAAGCTGGGCACGCGTCATCTGTGATTTCACCCAACCCACATATAAGCTGATAGCCAAGGAGGACTGATTAATGTCCTGCTCTAAGCCAGGCTGGATGAACTGGATCATATCTGTTTGAAGACAACTCCGATGAGTGAATGTCAGGAGGGGGGTTTCAATATAGTGTTCCGATCGAGGTTATGTATTAGCATGCTCGTGAACTGAGTATGTACTGTAGGTGTTTCAATAATTTTTGTGTTGGAATGTTTGGAGGTGGTATATGGTTGTAAAGAATTTGATCATGTTTGGGTGGTGATTGTTTTATGCATCATGGTGTGTTGTGTCCCTCTGTCATGCAGTGGCAAGGGTACTGTGTATTGGCACAGGCTGCTGCATAGAATTGTGTACTTCTCATTATCAAGGTCGTCTATGAGAGAGAGCACTTTTATTTCAGAGTGTAGGTGAGCTGTGGGAGTGGCTTTGGTGCAGTCATTGATGATGCATATTGCGTTGTTCTGTATGGTTTTACATGGTATTGTAGTAAATATCAGATAGGATGAGAACCAGTGCCGGGGAGGCGTAGTATATCGCTGATCTACGCTACCGTTTGTAGAGTTACAGGAGTGTTTATTTTGATTCATGGGGCAACGTAGGATTAGATGATGAATGAAAGAATTATGATATATATATATATATATATATATATATACAGTATATATATATATATATATATATATATATATATACAGTATATATATATATATGCCTTTCAGGGATGAGTGAGGCTGGTCACTCTTATCTTAAATGTCAGGACCAACTTGCCTATTCCCAGGTCTCTACACTCCTCATGTGGCAACACAGGATTAGATGATGATGAATATATATATATATATATATATATATATATATATATATATATATATATATATATATATATATATATATATATATTAGTGACGCGAATTGTTTCCATTTTGAGTACGTTAAGAATGATGTTTCTGAATGAATCTACGGCGCAAATGCAGTAGATATGGGTCTTTTTATGTATTTTACGTCTTAGAGCAAAACAAATCGTTCAGCATGGCTCTTTATTTTTGAACAGTTCATCATTACTTGCATCAAGAATGCTCAGGAATGCACACCAAGTAACACATGTTATTGTGTGCCATGAACTACAGTATATGCTACATAAAAGTAAACAGTCCATGAGTATACATTTCGTACTCTTTTGCAAGATATATCCGACAATATCGGAAATTAAATGTCCTCTGCTTTTTCCGAAAATGTATTGACGGTGCAGCGTAAATGAAGGTGGACATCGTGAAAGGTAACTCAATTTAACTCCGCGCCGATGTGAAGGAAGTGTTCTTTTCCACTTACTAAACTTGGGGGGAAGTTTGATGGAGTTGTTCACACAGTTTTTTGTTCTGGAGTGGTGACGCTGACAAGGTGACGGGGAAGTGACGTCCATGCACTTGGCCCGCCTCGCCTTGCAGGTCTTTTTCCCCACTGATTTTTACTCGATATACAATGATGAAAAGATTGGGTACCGAGGCGGGGTGTTTAGGAAGACGAAAAATTGAGAGGGAGGGGAAATACTGCCAAATGGAGATTATGGTGATTTTTTTAAAAAGGAGGGAGAGAGAGAGAGAGAGAGAGAGAGAGAGAGAGAGAGAGAGAGAGAGAGAGAGAGAGAGAGAGAGAGAGAGGATAATGCTTATCATAAAACTACGAGGGATCTCAGGAAATTGGGTAAATCGTTGGGCGGAAGCCAGAGTAAAGTAAATAAAAAGGATATTATTACCCTAATGAAGTAAAACGTGACTTTCTAAGTACTCCACTCCTAAGCATCGCTGGTAGCTGAACTGAACCCTGTGGCAGCAACAAAGCAACACTAAAATTGGTGCCGTTTTCCTTTAGATGCGTATGTAATGAAGGTGGGGGCTTACGAAAAAGAATACTATCATGCAGTTCAAGACTGTCTACGAGATGAGAACACGCATTCATTTGGGCATATCGAGCTAACAGTTTTCCTTATTAAATTCGTTTTGCCCCACACTAGCCACTTCAGTCTGATGACACAGCATTTAGGTTACTCATCCAAACGATTCTGCTAACTTGGAAGGCATCTAATATTGAAGGGATTAATGAAGACTAGCCCTGTCCAGTTTTAAACGTTTCCCTGAGCTGAAGGTGTGAAGTCAGCAAGAATACTATACGAATTAAAAACTGCCACATTTAAAAGGGAATAGTGGATGGTATTACAAGTTTCCCTCCCCAAAGTCGATGAACTCTACGGATTCATGATGCCACATTTCACGAAGAGTGACTCTGTAGTTATCTTTGACCCTGTCAAACTCTTTACAGGTCTTACCTATATATATATATATATATATATATATATATATATATATATATATATATATATATATATATATATATATGGGGGTATCTGCCCAAGGATTAGCTGTACCAAATCTGAAGTGGTTATGAAAAAAAAAAATGACACCAATCTAGAGTGACTGAAAGAAATGAATATGGAAGTAAATATATGAATTCATTAATAATAATAATAATAATAATAAACAAGAAGAAGAAGAGAAAGAGAAACGAAGCGGGGCAAATATATTTATATCCAGACCATAGTGTCGAGACGATAATTACGTCGTCGTATAGTTGGGAATAATTTTTTTTTTTCTAAAGCTTCGATATTTTTTAAAACCTGGTCAGCCTAAGAATAGCTCTTTAACTTATTCTTGGTTTCTCCAGATGACTTTATATAGCATAGGGGAGACTTGCTGGACTAGAATGCCGAGATATGGACTTCATTAACCTCGTCATTACTACCACTCCTTGCAGAACTACATAAAATTGTTTGATGATAATCCGTTCAAATGGGAAGACGTCTCTGTAGTGAAGTTATTAATATCGAAATAGTCGGCACAGATATCATAAAAGTGAAAATTAATAATACTTACGTGGTACATACAGAAGTAAAGTAGTAAGGCAGATTTTTTTTTTTTTTTTTTTTTGAGCTCTCTTAGCTTTTAGCCATGACAAAGAGTTTTCAGTATTGCTTTAGTTCCTGCCAGAAAATCATTCACAACTAGGGAGAGAGACTTCAGAATCGCATCGTATCTTTTATAAAGGTTCCAACGTGTTTCCATGCGCCGGCTTTGGCCACCGAACTGTGGCTGGCCAAGCTGCTCGATCTCTGGCAGCCTCCCTATTCAGTCCCATATCCCTTAGGTCACACTCTGTGACCTTGTTCCAAGTCTTTTTTTGGTCTGCCTCTCGCAGCCCTCTCTGCCAGATTTCTTCCTCGCTTTCTTTCTTGTTTCATCCTTATCACCCACTCCCTCTCTCCTTCCTTCCTTCCGTCATCCATTCACATTCTCTCTCTCTCTCTCTCTCTCTCTCTCTCTCTCTCTCTCTCTCTCTCTCTCTCTCTCACCATTAATGACTTGCCAACATTTTCTTTCCCTTCATCTCTCTGACACTTTCGTTCCCTTTCCTTCACCCCTCTTTCTCTCTGTCCTTTCCCATTACCGTGTCTTTGTCTCTCCCTCCCTCCAATTACCTCTCCTTTACTGTCTTCCGCCTCCCTCTGTCTTTTTTCTCCCTGTCTCTACTGCTTACTTTTTTCTCCTCGTTTCTCTCCTACGCATATCCCGCCCACGTTCACCCACCTCTCTCTTTTTCCCATCTTTCTTTCTTCAGTGTCTTTTTCATCTTTCACCTGTTTTTTCCTCTTACGATCTTAGATTCTCGCTCTTTCCTCTTTCCTCCACCTTCTTCTTCCTTCCTGTTCATCTCCCCTCCTTTGTCTCGCACACATCACCTATTTAACTGCTAATATTTCTCTCAGCCCAACAAAATCACCTGGAATTTACCTGCATATAATATTTAAATCTTTGTGTAGCAACAAAAGGGTTTATCGAGTACTCGGATTTTCCACAGCCACACACTTGTCTGGTGTTTGCCTGAATAACATACCCAAGTGTACCAACAGCAGGTAAAAAGGTAATCAGTAGGTCTGGATACCTATATAAGTGTGTCCTCTTACCTTCATCCCTTCAGTACAGGTTTTTGTCATATTCATCTTAACTTCATACGATTTTCTTCTGAACAGGGTAGACTTGTTGTGGTGATATAGTTAATGAAGGATTTATTAGACATTTCATATTCGGGGAAGTTTCTTGTAACCTGATTGAAATCGTCCTAACCTAGTAAAATAATTTTTTTTTTTTTTTTTTAAATCCCCGTTCCCTCCTTTCATCCACTTCCCTCCCTCCTGTCACCCACTCCCCTCCCCCCATTACTTTTTCTTTTCTCATCCTCCCATTTCAATTTCCATAATTATATACCAAGCTTGCCTCTCTCCGGTATCTCCTTCCTCCACTCTCTCTCTCTCTCTCTCTCTCTCTCTCTCTCTCTCTCTCTCTCTCTCTCTCTCTCTCTCTCTCTCCGCCCCCCTCCTTTCCCCTGCACATTTTTACCTCTTTCAGCCTCCATCCATCCTCCCACCTCTTTCCTATTCCCCAACCCTCTTGCCCTCTTGAGTTCTCCACCACTCACTTTGTCTCCCAATTCTATCCTCCTTCCTCCCCGTTCACTCACTCACTTCCCCATTCTTCCTTGCCCATTATCTTGTTTCCTCTCCGCCCCTCACTCCTTCCCATAATTATGCATAAACGTCTTCTAAGAGTTTTCTCCATCTTTTTTCCTCCCTCCATCCTCCCCCTCTGTCTCTCACTCCCTCTCTCCCACCAATCGGCCATCTCTCCCCGTTTTCCCATTCCTACACCGGCCATCCTCTCTCGGATTCTTTCTCACCGCTTCTTTCTCTCCCTCCCCCCTCCGTCCATGCATTCAGTCTTTCTTCCTCCATCATTCTCTCCCTTGCATTAGTGGACGTAATGATCTTTTGAAGTGTTTTTACCTCCCCTAAGTTCCCAGGGACACTTCACTCACTTTCTTCATTCGTCCTTCCTGCATTCTTGTCTCTTTCATTGTCTCCGCGTTTGTACCCTGTTCTCCCCCCCTCCCAATCGCATCCCCTCTCTTTCTCCCTGTCACTCCCTCTCTCTGTTATTTACCTTTGCAGTTCTCTTTGCCTCCCCATTCCTCCAGTCTTCCCCTTTGTTCGTTTCTGTGCCCCTTCATCTTTCCATTCTCTCCTTTTGTCTATCCCTGTGCCTCTACCTCTTTCAATTCTTTCCCCTCCGTCCTCTAGCACTCTTCCTCTTCCCATTTTCTTCCTCTGCCCTTCTATCTACCTCCTCCTCCCTCTGTCCTTTGTCCCTCTCCCCTTCTCCTTTGTCCTTCTTCCCCTTTCCATTATCTCCTCCTTCCCTTCTGTCTGCCTCTTCCTCCTTCATTTCTATTCCTCAGTGGTTGTTTCTGCCTCTCCCTCACTCGGTTTTTTTTAGTGTTGTCCCCACCGTTAAGTCTCCATGCCAGTCACCTCTCTCCTTTCTTTCGTTTTTTCCTACTTTCTGCCTTTCTCTCCTTCCCCCCCATTAAAGGACCTGGTGTTTTGGGGGTACTTTCATCTCCCTTCAGTTTCCCTGCCACTCAATTTATTTCATTTTTCTTCCTTTCTTTTCCTTTATTTTCTCCGCTCGTTCCTCTCTCCCTCCTTGCAATGGAGTTGAGCGTCTTTTTTTTGGTGTTATTCTACTTCCTTAAGTTTTCTAAGGCTCGTGAAAAATTGTAACAGTAGTTGCAACAGAAGTTATGAAATAGGAGTAGGTAAAAACATCAGGTTTAGAAACTCCGTCCACAATGCCGTCCTGCATTATTCAACTACTGTAGGAGCTACAGGCGTGAGGGTCGTATGGAGGTCTGTCTGCTACTGTTGTTGTCTAGGCCCGGGGCATCAGCGTGGGGTGTTCGCAAGCCCTTAACACTTCGCTAAATTGAACTTACAAATACTCTAATCTAGCCACAACTGACTGCACAACATCTACGCCGTGCATTCCTACAGCTACTCATACACCAAGTTAGACATTGAGGCATATACATCATCATACAACCAGCTAGGCATTGCGGCATATACTCGTACATCAATATACAAGTAGCTATACATTGGCATCTACACTACAAAATGTGCGAGGCCAACTACACTGGCCAGTAACATCGAGGTTGGAGTTACGCTATTACGCTGTTGATGGATATCTGGTTCCACATGGGGGCAAGGTGGTTTATTTTGAAGTATATTTATTTCAATTCTCTTCTTCCGGTGAGAGCAAGGATTGATACTGAGTAAATGTTGTTATGAAGGAGGAAACTGTGTGTGTGTGTGTGTGTGTGTGTGTGTGTGTGTGTGTGTGTGTGTGTGTGTGTGTGTGTGTGTGTGTGAAATGCTTCTCGACCTCAACATACTAATTTTCTTTCCTTGGGAAGTCTGAAAACATAACAGCGTCTTGATTAACAGCCTTACTTTCTTTCCTTTTTTCGCGTACATTAGTTACGAAATGAGAAGAGATAAAAGAAGACAAGGGTGCAGAGTACACAGATTCATTCATGACATATTCTAGTGTCACACGATCGCTTTTCTCCATGTAAGTGTGAAAGATCCATCATCATCATCATGAGGTGCGGTAGGATCCAAAGGCAAGGAAAGAGAAAGAACGACCGTTAGTGAACTGGCAAAAGCATGTCTGGTGAAATGGGCCACAGATGCATTACCCCATCATTCAGTTCCCCGGAATCCTGGCTCCTTCTAACAAGCATAAGCATCTCCAATTGTAGGAATATTTATCCTTTGATGCTCTTCACATACACGTGCCAGACTGTCATTCTGCTTCAGTCAGTAAAATTTTCATCCAAACTTCATCAAATTTTTACGCGTCTCAGATGCACTACATTCTCTCTCTCTCTCTCTCTCTCTCTCTCTCTCTCTCTCTCTCTCTCTCTTTTGGGACAGAGGGGAAGGGAGGTATATGGGGAGGAACTTCTGCTTATTTCTTTAGCTAGTTTTTTTTTTCCCACCCCCTGGGAAGTATAGTTTCTCGATGTGTTGCTAGGCTCGGGGTGAAAAATTTCACCCTTTTTTCATGTATTTTTCCCCGTCCCCTTTCCCCATGCAGTATTTTCTTAGATATAGGAGTATCTCTAAGAGCGACCCTGTCCCTCAGTTTCTCACTAAGGATTTTCGGAAATTTATAAGTCACTCCAGTACATTTTAGCGGAGCCTCCTCTTAGGACCCTTTGCGTCAATATCTACGTGTGCCTTTGTACTTACTTCCCGGTGGCAGTGTCCGTGTACTTTCCTATCCATGGGGCAGTGGAGAGATGATCTGGTGAGTCGCAGTAGACAGTTGGGACATTTTCTTGGCTCATTTCTCCTCCCCTAACACCGTACTGTCATTTCTTTTGAGGTGGTGGATTGGATGGGAGGGGGAGGAGGGGAAAGGGAAGGGAAGAGAAGATTCATATTTTTTTATCATCACTCCACCTCTCCACTGTATTTTTTCTCCTTGGGGCTGCAGAGAAATTGGCAGAGGGAGAGGTGGAGTTTGATATGTTAGAAGCCTTTTTTTTTCGGGAAGTGTGTGTGTTTTTTTTTTTATGGTGGGGGGGGAGCAATGACTAAAGAGCGGTGGAAGAGACAGAGCAGGAAGGGGGTATTTTCTTTGCTCCCCTCGCCCCCGAAGTGGCGTGGCTGTGAAGAGGGGAAGGAAGGAAGGGGTGGTGTGGGGAGAGAGCTGAGGTAGATAAGAAAAACAAAATCCTTTCTTGCATTTAGGACGTGTTTATTTATTTATTTTTTTTCGAAGAGACTGGGTGACAAACGTAGGATACAAAAGATTCTCTCTCTCTCTCTCTCTCTCTCTCTCTCTCGTACGGGGCAGTTTTTTTTTTTTAAGCGGCGAAGGGGGGGGGGGAGTAAGTGCAGGGATGGACAGAGAAATAAACATTTTTTTTTCCTCCCTTGAGTTCCCCCCCTCCTTTTTTTTTTCGTTGGGAAGGCAGAGGGGAGACGGTAGACCTGGAGTGAGGAAGACTATATATTTTTTTTCCTTCCTTACCCCCCTCATCCCCATGGTAGTATTCCCTTCAGGTGGTTGGGTGTACTGTAGTGGAGGGGTGTGTGGATAGTTGAGGGATGGGTGGGTGTTGTGTAGTGGAGGGATGGGTGGGTGTTGTGTAGGGGAGTGGTGAGTGTTGTACAGTTAGTGGGTGGGTGCGTGAGTGTTATGTAGGGGAGGGGTGGGTGAGTGTTGTGTAGTGTAGGGGTGGGTATTGTACAGTGGGTGGGTGCGTGGATGTTTTGTAGGGGAGGGACACTGTGGGTGTTGTGTAGGGGAGGGACAGTGTGGGTGTTGTGTAGGGGAGGGACAGTGTGGGCCTTGTGTAGGGGAGGGGGCATTGTGGGTGTTTTGGGGGGAAGGGCAAATGTGGGTGTTGTGTAGGGGAGGGCACGGGTGGGTGTTGTGTAGGGGAGGGACAGTGTGGGTGTTGTGTAGGGGAGGGACAGTGTGGGTGTTGTGTAGGGGAGGGACAGTGTGGGTGTTTTGTAGGGGAGGGACAGTGTGGGTGTTGTGTAGGGGAGGGACAGTGTGGGTATTGTGTATGGGAGGGGCAGTGTGGGTGTTGTGTAGGGGAGGGACAGTGTGGGTATTGTGTATGGGAGGGGCAGTGTGGGTGTTGTGTAGGGGAGGGACGGTGTGGGTGTTGTGTATGGGAGGGACAGTGTGGGTGTTGTGTAGGGGAGGGACAGTATGGGTGTTGTGTAGGGGAGGGGCAGTGTGGGTGTTGTGTAGGGGAGGGACAGTGTGGGTGTTGTGTAGGGGAGGGGCAGTGTGGGTGTTGTGTAGGGGGGACGGTGTGGGTGTTGTTTAGAGCCCGGTGCTGGAGATTCATGAAACGTCTGTCGGCAAGGAAGTGGGTCAGCCTCGCATGTTTAAACATTTGCAAGTATAATTTTGTCTGAGAGGCAAGTTGGTCGTGCTTCTGCTGTAATGGGTGTGAAGGCAATGAAAAATGTTCCTTATATCTCCCGTATTTTATTCTCGCCGACGCATATGCCGCTGGGAGGGAAATTGGTTGAGTTATTGTGATTGTTCCACCGCGGTTCCTTTAATCGTTTCAAAAAGATGACTTTTAATTTCTTGTTATTTCCTTTTTCTTTTTAGGTTACTGGTGATCTCCGGTACAGCGCTTAAGAAAGGCTGTATCTCGTAGCAGAAGGAAAGTACAATCGTCTGGAGATAGAATGAGACAACAGAACGTACTCGGGCTAAATGGGTTAATCATCTTATTATGGCGACACCATTTTTTTTTTATATATCAAGCTTCCGTCGGACGATTTGATTAACATCGAGAGAATATTCTTGTCCAGAAAATGCTGGTGAAGAGTATATCAAACTCCTCCAGTTCAGAAAGCCTCTCATTAACGGCGTTAGCAAGGGTAAAAAAGATAAATGTCATCTTACTTATTGTGCTTGCTCAACTCCGGTCTGTCTGCCTGAGCACATCCATCGACCACAGGGAAGCAACTACTTCCCTGGGACCGCCCTACGGGTACAGTTCAGTACAGTAAATACACCTTGTAGGAATCCGGCTTCCCCTTGCGGTAGTTAACGCCTAACCAGGGATGGACCAGAGTCCTTCCCATGGCAAGTTGCAGGGGAAAATGAGATTTGGGTCCAGGGTGGCAGCCGCAGCTACTCCACCCAGGGTGCACAGCGACACCTCGTGTAGGCTCCTCGTCATCGCAACGTCATCATGGTAAAGCGGTATGTTTTTTTTTTTTTTTTTCTTTTTTTTTTTTTTTTTTTTTTTAGAAATTGTTTTCAAATGCCAGTCGAGGTAAGGTTCGTTTGCTGTTTGCATCGATTTGAATCCCTGTGAGCCAGTTGGATACATTTCAATCATTCACTTTTATACTATCGCTAGCAACGTGGATCAGTTACCTACCTTCAGTGATCTGGACTGCGGTAACCTGTCTACGGGCCCATGTACCTTGCTGACTGCATAAACACTATTTACAATATACAAACTATTTTTTTTAGTCCCTACTTGTGGCACGATACATAACTTTTGCAAGCAGAGGACGTCGCCTTCATTTTGTTCTAGATAACTTCAGACTCTTCTACTGAGCTAAGCAAACGCATTCCGCGGTGCAAGGGTTAATGAAGGCTATATCTGACGCCTCTTATTTTAGTGGATCTCTTAAGCGGAACAAAATCGTCTCAAGAAATCTTACATAAAATAAAAATAAAAAACGAAAGACGTTCCCGTAGTGAAGACGAATGTAACCTGCGAAATGGAAAGTGTCTCCTAAGCTGAATCAGGTTGTCTGGAGGCAGCAGTAACCATGTACCAAAATGATGTTTTGGGAGTGAAGTTGTTAGTGAAAGCTTTATGTAACTCTGTATTGGGAAAGAACTGTCACAGAGAAAATAAAAAATAAACCGTCCTTGTAGTTAAGAAAATAAACTAAATAAAAGAATAGAGAGAGAGAGAGATCGATCGTTTTCCCTGGCGAACTATGACCCTCACTCCCAGTAAGGTAAACAAATATTGCAAGATATATGTTTAGCCATGAAAAAGGAACACAGAGCAGACTGGAACGTTATTTCTTGCAGGCTTTTGAGGTTGCACCATCTGCCAAGTGTTCGCTCGGGATATTGGGTGATATATTGTAAACAGACCTTGGGCCATTCCTATAAACTCTCCTAAATGTAAATATGCATACGGCTCTTTGTATACGTGTTAGTTTTCACTCATATTGCTGCCGACGACTTCAACTGTTACCTCAACTTTTACCTCTCTCATTACTCACATTGCTACCGACGACATCAACTTTTACCTCAACTTTAACCTCACTCACTACTCATATTGCTACCGATGAAATCAGCTTTTACGTCAGCTTTTACCTCTCTCATTACTCATACTGCTACCGACGACATCAGTGTTTACTTTTCTTATTAACCTTTGACTGCCAGTATTCCTATCGACAGAACTAACTGGCCCCCAGCTCGCCTGTAAAGTTCCAGGTGTACCAGCAGCATAGGAAGGTTTATGCGATAGGGTTTTCCAAGTCCTTGACCGTCTGGACTTGTCTGAGTTAAACAAAATCGTCTGATGTTAGCATGAATAAATTGCCTTAGCGATTCAGCCATATCAAAATGGTCAAACAGACATGCTGAAATGAGACACCCTGCGACATCAATTAGCAATATCCAGACTTAAGCAGCCGACCAAAACTTCTTTACTCCCTCATGTGTCAAGTATATATTCTCATTTTCATAACTCCACCTCATCATCCTACCGTATGTCCCCACGCCATCTATTACTCCACTCCGTTATTTCCCCCTTCCATCTGACATTACATCTTTCCTCATTCGTTTCCCGTCATCTCCTCTTCTCCTTATTACCCACTTATTTCCCTACCTCTTCCCTCTCATCCTTCACCAGTCTCTCGTATCCCTCTCATACCCACCCCTACCACATTCTCTCTCTCTCTCTCTCTCTCCTTTACCTCTACTCCCATACCGGTTCTCCCTCCATATTCCTCCTCTCATTCACCCCACCCTATCTCTTTCCGTTTTTCACCCTACCTTGTCCTTCTCCCTCCTTACCTCCACGCCGTCCTTCCACTCCTGTCTTCCCACACCCTCCCCATCTCCCACCATTATCCAAGCCCCATTCCAGCCCCATCTGTCTCACTTCCTCACCTCATTTCTTCCTCTCTGCAGGGAAGAGTTATTCCGAACGTATCTAAATTTTACTTTTTTTCTGTATTCTTTTCTAAAGGTAAAAGTTTTTCAAATGCGTATCATGTTAGGTGTTTCCAGCAAATGAACGGATATGATGGACTGTTGCGCAGTTACAGTTTATGTCCGTGTGATTTGTCGCCATCATACATATACAGTATAGTGATTCTCTTACATTGTCATTTTTGTAACATAGAATTACATTATTCGTTATATGACAATATTTCTTCATGAGTACGATTAATTTTGCGTTGAGGAGGCAAGAAACTCCCTCTCGCAGTCAGCTTACCGCCGCCCCAGATCTGACTTAAATATGAACGGTTTGGTAAGTTAATTTTTACCTCAGCCATGCCTCAACTATTTAATTTTAATTGTTAATAAAATTTGCGTGGCAGTTTTTGAACTATTTCTTGGTCGTTGGAAATTAATGTACTTAAAAGTGTTGTATATCTTGAAAGACGAATCTTTTGCTGGAAAATTCCTTAGTCTGTCACACACAAATATCTGCTGGCTTGTCACATTTCATGATAATTTGTGTTCAAATAACTAAGATTTTTAAAACTGATTATCGCAGACTAAAGAGGTTCATTCCTCGTTTTTTTCTACAAATCAGTATAACTATATTTTGGGAGGAAATATTAGCTGTAAGTGGCATTTTGATAACAAAACACTTAAAAGAAAATTTATTTTTATGCAGTTTTTATATATGCAATATTAAATGTATAAATTATTCATACAGTACAGTACCCTGATTTTTAAAAGTATAGATAGAGTACCACTTTCTACGAAGGGCTAAGAAATGGAAATGTTACCATGTTATAAAACCATCAGCTTAACACCAAATCTGAATGAAATTAGATCATTGGTGATTGAGATCACAGCCAGTATTCCATCCACTCCATGAATTTGTAACTAGCATTGAGCTAGTTTTATCTAAGGATATTTCAGAAGTACTAGTTTGAATTTGTTTTGTAAACTAAATGCATATCATATAGCTTGCAAAATTAAATTAACAACGTTCTTAAATAAAAACAAAATATCCTAATCCCTGCCAACGTTCTCCCTCCTTCAGCCTTCACTTCCCTGCCTCATTATTACCTATTACAACCTCCACTCGCCTGATATCCCAAAGTTCATTGACATTGAGGTGAGGGACGTGAGGCTGTCTGCACCTCCAGTAATTAATCCGAACCCCTGGATCCCTCATTACTCTAGAGCGTGGCAAATGTTTAATGATGTGAAGGTCTGAACAAAAGTCGTGTTTATCGTGGACAGCAGTATATTAAATTTTGATCCCAAAAGTCAGAGTAAATGTCATGGTGATTTGAAATTCGTCAGGAGCACTGCGCCGGAATGTTCATTTTGAGAGAGAGAGAGAGAGAGAGAGAGAGAGAGAGAGAGAGAGAGAACGACAGACAGACAGACAGACAGGCAAGCAAACAAAAGTAAACAGATGGACAGATTTATCTACAGTCCCAGTCTATAGTGCTTCCTAGATTTGTTTGGCCTGTATAGATATCAAGCCTTGCTTACGTGGAAGTCTGAAAGTCCATACAGATTTTTACCACAAAAAATTTAAGTCCGGCACCTTTCCTAATTAACATCAACCAGTTTCACAAATACGAATATCTTACTTTTTAAAATGAAAGTACTTACTTGGAAAGTAGCATCAGCGGTTTGATCTGTAAGCACGTCATACTTTCATACAGTCTGACCTATTAATATTTTGAGGTCACAGTTTACCACTAAGTTTACGACAGATGTGAAAGAGCAAAAGGGAGGGCTAAAATATAATTGTTTCAGTCAAAGGCGAATTAGGTTACCAAAAAGAGAAAGTAAATTGTAAAGAAAGAATAGACAAAAATAAATATGACTGTGACATAAACACATCATACTGGAAAAATGCGGAAATAATGTTGGTGAAGAACAGTGCAAAATGAAAAAGAATCGAAGGATCAAAATGGACTCAGATTAAAAGAAATTTCGGTCAGGAAAGATGGGTAAAATTTTGAAACAGGGAGGGAGGATAATAAAAAGGTAATTTGAGCGGTGTAAGAGGGGAAGGATCTGTGGGAGAAGAGGAGGCAGAGCAGCTATATAGGGACTGACAGAGTGGAAGAGAAAAATGAAAAACTTATAACGCTGGATATGGGAGAAGACCATAGACTGAATATGTACACAGGTTCTCTCTCTCTCTCTCTCTCTCTCTCTCTGTGCGTGTGCGCGTGTGCAAAATACTCTGATTTTTTATGTGTGTGGAGAGGCTGGCTAGACAGGTGCAGGTGTGTTGGTCTGGTGATTATTGACCACTTGTTATGGCTGGCAGGCTCTGACGTACTCATGACGTCACTGGGAAAATTCCCCTCTGATTGGACCTACCAGTTTTTTTTTTTTTTTTTTTTTTTTTTTTTTTTTTTTAAGGAGTGGGGCTGTCCTTTCAGAGTCGACCATTGGCAGAATGAGAGTGATAAAGTTTGGACTTCAGTTGATAAAATAGGTCCATGAATGCAGCCTATGCACTGCGAATGAACAGAATTGACGGACGGAAAACACTGTGTTGTCCCAAGGCACTGGATTTCATCTTTCGGAACCCATAATAATTATTTTTGCACTGTCATCACCAGAGCGGCTCATATCACGATGCCTTATCCACATCCCGTAATATGAAGGTGTTTTAGGAGCAGGGTATTATTTTGTGGGGTTTACTGCCTCTTCATAAACAATTTATCTTGAAAATAATGCTTTAACAGGGTCTCTAAATAATATGCTTACTCATTACAATACAGACAAACCTTGCATCAAGAACAGACAAGTGGCAACTGGAGTTATAATGTCAAGGGAAGAAATCGCTAAGAGGGTGATGTCTTAAAACTTTCTAATGTAACTTGCACACTTCATGATGTGCAAAAAAACCAACTCCCTCTTATTACTCAGTTTTGAATAAGAAACGGTATCTATAGGAATTTTCTGCACCTATATTTCCTTGTTCCCCCTTTAGACATAAAACGTAGCTCATGATAATAATCCTATTTTAACTTTTTTTTTTTTTTTTTTTTTTTTTTTTTTTTTTTTTTAACGAAAAGAGATACAGGAAGATTTCTTCACTCTTTTCGTACTACATACAAAGAAATCGTAAATATAACTAGGAATCAGTGCTAAGCGTGTTGGTGAATTCTCGCACCCAGTCCACATACTTGACCTTGTTGCTAGGTATTGATTGTACATACCGTATTTCATCTTACACTTTCTCTATATACACATGGGCTTTCTCCCCCCTCTCCTCACACACACACACCCGTAAACACTCGTGAATTCAGGTGTGCAGACAAAACCAAACATACACATAAATACAAAACACTCATAATCAACAGAATAAACACATAAAGTAAACCTACACACATCAGGCCACACTAATACACTTTTACACCCACACATCGTGACTTAGGCTCCAGCAAAAAAATAAATACAAATAATCCCACGAACACGCCCACACCGACTCACCTGCAGTCCTTCCTCCTGATTTACCTAATTTCCGGAAGTGATGGGCGTGGGCGGACCCTAAATAAACCTATCAGAATCCCGAGACGTCGACCAGTGGGGGGAAATTTGTGGGATTCTACACCTTATTCGTAGGCCTGAAATTTAGGTTGCTGGACTTAGTAGCATCCTTTATTTATTTATTTATTTTCCATATTACACCTTGACGTTCTCTTTTATTTAATTTACGTCATTGAAAAATATCTACTTTGCATCAAAAACCGACTAGAGGACACTGATGTGGAGTTTATAGAATTAAAAATTTATTACGAAATCTCCAAGGCCACGTAGAGTGCAACCCTAAGTGGCATAGTTGGCTTAGTTGTGCTTATTTCTTAGTGATTACGTCTGCGCACTAGGCCATTATATTGTCCTGTTTGTTATTCATTGTAGTACGGTCAGTTTGCCATATTTCATTAGCGTACAAGAGGATGATAAAGAGTAATACCCAAAGTAGTATTCAAAGGTGTAATATCATACTAAATCGCTATGAGAAAGGTAATAAGAAAACTACATTGCCATTTAGCATACGACGCTCGGACCGAACCTGCAGTTTATTGCGCAGACTGCATGAATATTTACCCCACTGACTAATGAATGCATCTCTTCTCACTAAAATATCTTACAGGATAATAGACTTTTCATTCATTCATTGCCAGACGCCATGTTTCCCAAACGGGGTGGCCAAGGGCTTAGAGTTTATTGCGCAGGGACTGCCAATGAATATTCCCACCAACCCAGTGACACGTAGGGATGAACGTTATGCCAACATCATCTGGTGTTCTGTGGCGTGTCACCCATACATCCAAATATCTTACTAAGGATAATAAACTTAATGAGGTGCAATTAGGAATGTGGGGGAGACGGAGTGTTTGAGTAATGTGTGACTGTTTATTGCTGGGGGAAAGGTGGACATGTTGATAGATGGTGTGTCAGAGGTGGATGTTGATAGATGGTGTCAGAGGTGGATGTTGATAGATGGTGTCAGGGAGTGGTGGATGTTGATAGATGGTGTCAGGAGGTGGATGTTGATAGATTCGCGGTGTCAGAAGTTGTGAGGGGGAAAAGTTGATACGAGCGTGTTGTAACAGGGGAAGGGGTGTGTTGATAAGGGGGAAGGGCATGCTGTGCGTGGGAAGGGGTGTGTTGTAAGATGAGAGGCCAGGGATGTGTTGTAGGGGAGGGGGTCGTTGTGCGGGGGAAGAGGTGTGTTGTGCGGGGAAACGGGTGTGTTGTGCGGGGGAAGGGGTGTGTTGTGCAGAGGGGAAGGGGTGTGTTGTAAGGGTGAAGGAATTGTGTTGGCATGAGGGTGCTGTTGTGCGGGGGAAAGGGTGTTTGTTGTAAGAGGGAAGGGGTGTGTTGTAAGGGGGAAGGGGTGTATTGTAAGGGTGGAAGGGGTGTGTTGTAAGTGGGGAAGGGGTGTGTTGGTGGGTTAAAGGGAAGGGTGTAAGTTGTAAGGGGGAAGCGGTGTGTTGTAAGGGGGAATGGGTGTGTTGTAAGGGGGAAGGGGTGTAACAAGGGGGAAGGGGTGTGTTGTGGAAAGGGGGAGAGGGTGTGTGTTGTACGTGGGAAGGGTGTGTTGTAAGGGGGGAGGAGTGTGTTGTAAAGGGGAAGGTGGGAAGGGGTGTGTTGTTAGGGAAGAAGGGCTGTGTTATTAGGAGGGAAGGGTGGAAAAGGAACTGAGGGTAAGGGGAGGAAAGGGACAAAGAAGGCCTAATCCTGCCAGGAGTAGGTGGCTTCTTCCCCCAACCCACACACACACACCCTCATATATCTCCCCATTCCATCCCTCCATCTCATTCTCGGTCTCCCCCTCCCCTTTTCTCCACCTCACTAATATACACTACTCATCTGGTAAGTATATTTCACACCGTTAGAGTGTATAGGCACCCCAGATTAAGGAACCATGAGCTGGATGCACGTTCATTGCAGCAAAACGTCCACACCAATGCTAACGACATATTCCGAACGATGTCTCTAATGTGGTGCGAACACATACATGGTGCCAGTGTATTTGCAGAGCCAGAATAAGTACTGCTGGAATCTGTTGATATTATTTTAAAGTTTATTCATCCTACTTACAGATGACTTTATTAAACTTTCTGCAAGTTTCTGGATGCATCTCGCCGTGAAAAGGCTGAAGGCAGTCTCCATAAAACTCCTCCACTGTGAAGGTCCTTAGAAAAATAAAGTAGTGTAGGAGTAGCAGCAATAAAGGGTAGAATTACGTCACTGGTTTGAAGGAGTTTAAGTGAACTGCAGAGGGAAATTAAGTGAAAAATGATAAATCCAGCATCTGCGCTCCGCTGGAAATCATGCCAAGACATGGTATTAATATGTGGTGGTAATTGCACATGCGCTTTACTATTTTAATGTATATTCATTTTGATTTTGGGAATTATATATACTCTTATGAAGCCACGTATGAAGGCAGTGAAGCCTGGTGCAGGTACATTTTCAGACAACGTTATATTCAGCTACGATTAATGGCCATTCCAACAATAATACATGTAAACAAAAGGAGCTGTGTTATTATGGACCTGGAGCTTTAAGCCATTTACAAGAACACGCGACAATTAAAGTGAGACAGAGCGCCGAGAGTGTTCATATATTCAAGACCCTGGAATTATGTCTATAGAGTTAACCATTACACTCCGATGACCTCCTTTTTTAGAGCATTATTATTTTTTTCTATACAGTTTGATTCAGCACTCCTAAATTCTCAAACTAAATTAACTAGCTATGTTCATAGTTTCATACCTCCTGATTTTGCGTCTAAATTCGATTATATACTTTTCATCCTTGCTACAATGAGGACGGCAGACAATTTTATTTTCTGCTTAAAAGTTTTCGAACTGGAGAGGGTAGATATACGCTCTGTAATTCCGTTTACTAATGCGACACACTCCCAAACTGAAGATAATCGTCTGGTAGTTGCGGCAGTAAAGCAAAATAAGATGTACTGAGGGTGAAAGCTTTAAAATGTATCAGTTTCTCTCTCTCTCTCTCTCTCTCTCTCTCTCTCTCAGGCTTCTTTGACGTACTCTCAGGTAAATATAATCGTCTGACGTTACTTGGAATAGACTACTACCATTGCCTCGACCATGGGAGAATTAATAGTGACAGCGTTAACTCTTTCAGGTTTCAGTAAGCACTTAGCTGAATTATATCGTCTGTCGGTGCCTGGAGTAGAATAACACCGCTCTCCTGGAATCCGTGCAATACACCAGAAAAAGCAGAATATTAATTTGCACTGAAAGTTAGCTTCATCACCATCAATATTTTAACAGAGATATCTAGACCATTAACAAGAGAAACGGTTTAGCAAATGTGAAAATTATCTTCTGCATTAGGTCCAAATCCAGTTTCACCCAATCCAATCAAACTTGGCCAGAAATGTGACTCAGGGAATCTCTGGCGAAAGTATGCTGACGTAAATGATTATAAGCCAAGTCGTGCAGCTCCGAATATTAAAGTTTTACAGCCATATTCTTAAAAGTTAAATCGTGAAAGCGATGGCAAGCACATAATATCTGAGGGACATTCAAGGATCGCCTGTGATTATTATATGTGATCAGCCTGCTTCCCATCATCCCTTATGTCGTATGCAAACCAGGAAAGGTACAGAGTTGAGAGACATGTTCATCGTTCGTCATAGTCTTCAGAAATTGCCTTAAAATGATAACTGTGGCTTGTCTTACCCCTAGCGGTCGGTTATAGGGTGGTTAGCAGGCGACATAGTGAAGGCTTTTCTGAAGAGGTGAAAGGGAGCAGATAATACCACCAAGAGAAGTAGGTTGGTCATCTAACCTTAAATATCCCCAAACTACGGTAGCCCACCCTTGGTCAACGTGAGCCTCGTAGGAATGAACATGGGACTGGTTGGTACCTTTTTTTAACACCCGCTCCTCCCATTAAGAAATTCACAGCTTCCGACCTTTACTCCTCCCTTCACTTACTGACTGGAGAGTTACTAATTATATATACCTGCAAGATGCGGAAAATATAGATGGATAAAAAAAAACAGGAATAATCAGTAACGGGTAATAACGACTAAAGAGACAGTGAGAATAATAGGAATGAAGTAATTATTAGAAGATATTCTAACATTGAAGAAATTATCAGCAGGGAGTGCAGAAATTTGAGGAAAATAAAAAAATGAAAGGTATCAGGAACATGGAAAATTACGAAAAAAAATGATTATGGGTTAAGAAGAAAGAGGGTGAAGGAACTTATCCAAGATGCCGAAAAATGTAGAGGAAAAAGCTTGCTGTTAGTTCGAAGAAGAAATTATTACGAAAATGGTGAAAAATGATGAGATATTAGCATCATCTAAAAAAAACACAGCGACTGTCCTCTCATAAGACCATGCCTGGAACCAAAAAGCCTCTTTTTCACTCTATCTTGGCCTAAAATTGCGTGGTATCTCCATCTTGAAATTTTTGGCATTGTAAGCAATGGAGTAACAGTAGAATATTATATCTAGTCACGAAAAAGTGTCGGAGAATGTATGTAGAGCCGTAGTATTGTCTTATTCTTTCGTTAAGCTGCGTAAAAATGCAAATTACCCAGACGTACTAAAATCTCAGCCGATAAACTCTAAAACGACTGCCATAACCAAAAGATGTTTAGAGTCGTTCTCTATGGACACGTTTTATCGAGCGTTTTTTCCATCAAACACCAGGATTTTATCAAGGGGGAATTGAGTCAAGGGATTTATACTGGCACCATTAATCCCTGCATGGCGTGATGGCGCCAACTATAGCATAAATCCCGCGCTAACACCAGACGACTTTAAGCAATTGAGCGTGGGTTATAGCAGTCCAACACTAAGATACTTGCATCAAATAATCCTCTGATGATCGGGAAGAGGTTTAGTATCACGTCTCTTCTAAGCAGAGACAGTATTATTTTGGAGCTGAGAGTATATCATATAGGAGTCTGTGTGAGTAATAAACAGTGACTCGATGTGGGAAAGGGATATAAGGTACCGTGGGAGTCGTCAGCAGCAAGGTAATGGACTGACCCCTTCACCATACAAAGCCTCTCCAGACCATAACATAGACGTCTTAAGGAAGCAAGAATAAAATAAAATGAGGTAGGTAACCCTTTCAGACCAGTTACATACTTTTTTTTTTTTTATTTCTAGTTGCCTCTCGACGAATGTGTTAAGATTCGGAAAAAAATTGAACTTGAGAGAGTGTACCTAACACTAAAAAAGCCCGCCACTAGCACGGGACTATACCAAAAAAAAAAAAAAAAAATTGCTAGTAAAAGTGGAATTAGAGGTGGCTGGTAGGGAGGGGGAGGGGGGTTAAAAGCCGAGTTTGTGGCGGGCCGAGAGAGTCATCAACAGGGAGGTAATGGCGGTGTGGGCGGGTGTGCCTAGCCTCCCGGAGCATTACAAACTTTGGCACGACCTCTTAAACTACCGGGTTA